>NW_015551044.1:1310966-1359999 GCF_001515605.1 Sinocyclocheilus anshuiensis
ATCTCAAATTCAAAGCAGTCGTTTCAAAGCTTCCCCAACACTGGTTTCTCCTGTTTCATAAATATTCATAAAATAAAGAAAATTTTGCTGTGCCTTCTTTTCAAACTCTGCTTGGTTTTCCTAAATGTTGTATATTTTAATGTTTATTCAGTGCTCCAATTGAATTCTGAATCAGCGCTTTGAAGTGCTCCAATTGAATTCTGAATCAGCGCTTTGAAGTGCTCCAATTGAATTCTGAATCAGCGCTTTGAACCAGATTTGTAATCGATTTCTTTGCTCTAATGCTTTCTTTTCTCTCTTCCCTGTCTTTCGTCCCTCCCACGTGTCTTGATTGACATGCATGCGCCCTGTCTTCCCGTGTGTGTGTGTGTGTGTGTGTGTGTGAAGCGCGCAGTCCTCTCGATCACTCTGTGCCTTGCTTTACCACCTTTGAACCTGACGAGCAAATTCAGATGCAGAGAAGCAACAGCATGGGACTTCTCTGTAAGTCTGTAGCTGAAGATTCAGACTGATTCATGCTAGATTTGCTAATCTGTGAGTCTAGAGATGAAGAAATATACTGTAGTCTGGTTCTTTTTTGAAAGATCAGCTCTAGTCTTTTAAAAGTAAAAGTCGCCTTAAACTTTAGTTTAAAAATAGTAAGTAGTAATTATGCTGAAACACATGAGTGTTTCTATGACTGTTATTTATTTTGACAATCTCTTAATAAACCACTGCATTAAAGGATTACAGTTTTATGTAAACTGTCAAACAAGTTACTAAATGAATCTATTGTGATGTAGATACACAAAATGACTTTTATGTGAGACTCTTGGGCCTCTTTGTTTGTATTTTCCAGTGTTTTAGCAGCTGATCAGTGTTTGACCTTTGACCTTGTGTGACCTCTGCAGGTAGTCCGACCACGGCCCATCGTAACCTGACCTCCAACAGCCTGAGCGATCTCTCAGACAAACCTGAGAAAGACCAGGTACTGTGAAGTGTGTTTCTGTGCGAATGTAAGTGTGTGAACAGTTTTGCCACATGTAGAAGTATATATTCAATCTGCAAGAAGAATATTATTGGGCCAGAGTGAATCTCATGAAAATGTCGAGGTGACATTTTCCCCAAATTCAAAAAAAAGAAAAAGATTTTTTGGACAATTAACCACATTTCCTCCAAAATTATATTTATAAAATATATAATAGATAACTTAAAAAAACATTTTTACTGTGCATACAGTCCAGTTTTTATATAAATTTAGTTATTTCTCATTAGATTTTTTTTTTTTAAATCAGCAAATACTACCATGATATATAAATACCTTGAATGAAATTGAATTAAGATTTACCTTTTTTTTTGTTTTTTACAGTAAAGGTATGAGAAAAGGTTTGATGGGTGGGAACAATGCAAAAATGGTCGAAATGTAGGCTTAATTTTCTTTCTCATTTTGGGGTGAAAGATAAACAGACATGATCTTGACAGTTTTCATGTGACTCACCCTCTTCAAAACACTGAAACCCCTCTACATCGCACATCTTTTAAATACAAACAAATACAGTGACCCATACCCTAATGCTGATGTGATTCATCGCTTAAGTATTACTGGTGCATGAACAATAAATACATAGAACGGTTTCTTCAATTTGTTAACTTCCTTTTGCTTGTAATTACTCTTATATTTACAGTGTTTCTTTAAAAGAGAACTTTGATTCCAGTGACAATGATTCAGTCGTATAACAAAGTTAATATGTATGCTTAGAAAAATAGACAGTATTATAATGTAGTATATATTATATAATAATAATACTTATTTTATTTTTATGTATTTTTATTTTATTTTTAATTATTTTAAATATTTTTTGCATCATTTTAAATTAAACTCAGTTATGTAAATTAGAGTGTTTTCCATTATATTTTGGTATTTAGCTGCCAAACTATTTTTAATAAAGACATATTTCTTAAATATATTTTAAATAATAACACCTATAGTAATGATCTTTAAATTAATACACACACACACACGTATACAATTTAAATATACATGCTTCATAATTCAATGATATAATAATGCATATTTATTTAAAATATTATTATTATTATTTAATTTAAAATATTAACAATTATTCTTGTTATCATCCACATTTAACTAATATTAATAATAATTGTATCATTGAAAAAATACTACAAAAATAATTTCTTTTTTGTGAAATGTGCTTAATCACCATGAAAGTAATGGTTTTAAAATAGGCTTCATTTTCTTGACAGTTTTGTGGTATTTTGAAGATATATATATATATATAACAGGTTTTGTGAGATTCTCCCACCAAGCGTTCATTAGAGACAGGATTGATGCCTGTTTCTCCTGTGAGAAAAAGAAAAAGAAACTCTTTTTCAAACACAGTAGCACACAATTGAAACTCAGTGGCTGTCTTTCACACAAGGCCGCTGTCGTCAGTTGTGTCAATATTTGTGGATTAGCGGGAGAGCTTTGTCAATCGCACAGAGCTCTTGTTGTGTGTTATTCACACTGCTGTAATTATACTGATAACCTCAGAAGAAAAACAGCCAAACCGCAAACATTGCACACACACAAGGCCTCTTTTGTGTCTGTGTGTGTTCAGGCTGGATGTCATCCCAGAGTTTAGCGCTAATGAAGTGCTTTTGTTTATGCTAGTTGTGAGCTTGTTTCTTTCCACGCTGCTTAAGTCTTATCAGACTTTAATATTCCACTGAAATATGACCTCAAATATAATCTCATGAAGAAACGTATTGCTTCTTTTGATCAATTCTTTATTAAATTAAAAAATCAAAAAATCAAAGTAGAGTTTAATATGGATCAGAGATATAATATATAATATATAGTGAGATACACTGAACAACTTTATGCTTCCATTGTAAATGTATTACTTTAAATACACTTTCCATTTATGCAAAGTTATTTATTTTCTGGTAACTAACTGCAGTGTTCGAACTATACCGTGGACTTTGGGGGAGCCCACTTGATGTTTTTTTATAACGGGGGGTGTTCGTGTGCTTGCGCGGGGGCTTACAATGACTTACAAAGATACATAACAGCTACAAGTGTATGCACTACTTGCTTTATGCAAGCACTATATAGGGGAGCCGAGCTCCCCCTAGCTCCCCCGTAGTTCGCACCCTGACTAACTGCATGCTTTAAAAATAAGAGCCAGGAAAAGTGATGTGATTGTTTGCTAAAACATTTAACTAAATTATTACAAATAATTTTTATTGATTGATATAAAGCAGAGATAATGTAAATAAATATAAATATTAGATGGAAAACAAACAAAAATTGAATTAAAATGAAATAACTGAAATCGAATAAGTTGAAGTATTAAAATTACTCAAATTAAAACTGAAATTAAAATAAAGTAGAAATAGAGATGTTTGAGAGAAACAGAAACTAATAAAAAATATCAAATACACAACAAATTTACTAAAAATAAAAAAATTAAACTCGAAAATATTAAATAAAAAAATCATTCAAAATTTTGAATTCATAATTATTTTATATTTTATAAAATATTTTTTCATTTATGTTTTTATTATGTGTATTTATAATATTAAATCATAAATAAATACTATTGTAATACATAAAAATATTAAAATAACACTGGCCTGGAATATATATATATATATATATATATATATATATATTGAGTATATACTCGTATATATATATATGAGTAACATCATGGGCAATTTATTATACAAGATCCAACAATATTTGCATTATAGATGCAATATTGTTGGAGGATTGGCAATATCTGCAGTAATAAACACAGAGTGATTTTCATAGTATCCATAAACCATTAATAAAGTTAATTTAGTGAAAAATCCATTTTTTTTTGTTTATCTCTCTAGTTGAATAATAAATTCATGAAGAAGGTTCCCCGAGATGCAGAAGCGTCAAACGTGTTGGTCGGCGAGGTGGACTTTCTGGACACTCCCTTCGTGGCGTTTGTGCGTCTCCAGCAGGCCGTCATGTTAGGAGGACTCACCGAGGTTCCTGTTCCCACACGGTAACACACTCACTGTTTTTACAGGAATAGTTCACCTAAAAATGAAAAACTGCTGAAAAGAACAGATTTGGAGAAATGTAGCATTACATCACTTGCTCAGCAATGGATCCTCAGCAGTGAATGGGTGCCGTCAGAATGAGAGTCCAAACAGCTGATAAAAACATCACAATAATCCACAAGTAATCCACACCCCTCCAGTCCATCAGTTAATGTGTTGTGAAGTAAAAAGCTTCACAAAAAGATGTTTTTAACTTCAAACTGTTGCTGCTGGCTAAAATGCGAATGAATCCATAATCCATAATAACGCTTCCTCCAGTGAAAAAGTCCATCCCCTGTTGTTCTCATACATCAAAATACACTTGACATACTAATATTTGTAACTGTTTTGGACTGTTTTGACTTGTAAGTAATCTTGTAAGCAGATTTCTCTCCTGATTCAGACTGATGACTTTTTCACTGGAGAAAGCAATATTATGGATATATAAGACTTTTATTTCATCAGGAAGCAATGGTTTGAAGTTAAAAAGACCTTGATGGATTAGTTTCTTACGAACATGCAACTTTTCTCTTCACAAAATGTTAACTGATGGACTGGAGTGGTGGATTATTTGTGGATTATTGCAATGTTTTTATCAGCTGTTTTGACTCTCATTCTGACGGCACCCATTCACTGCAGAGGATCCACTGGTGAGCAAGTGATGCCATGCTACATTTCTCCAAATCTGAGGAGGAAACAAACTCATCTACATCTTAGATGACCTGAGGATGTTACATTTTGTTTTAGCAAATTCTCATTTTTAGGTGAACTCTTTCTTTAAAGCTGTGCCATTCACATCCATTACTTGTGATAGTAATAACAATATCTATTTGTATTTGTAGGTTCCTTTTTATTCTGCTGGGGCCCAAAGGAAAGGCCAAGTCATACCGTGAGATCGGACGTGCCATCGCCACGCTCATGTCTGATGAGGTGTGTTTATGTGCATGCTAATATAATATTTAGGTGATTTTAGCTGAACTGTGGCCTAACACTGTGCGGTTTGGGCTCCTGCAGGTGTTTCATGACATAGCTTATAAAGCGAAAGACCGCGGTGACCTGCTGGCAGGCATTGATGAGTTCCTGGATGAAGTCATTGTGCTTCCTCCAGGTGAATGGGACCCTGACATCAGGATCGAACCTCCTAAATCCATCCCGTCTGCAGATAAACGGTACCAGCAACCAATGACCATACCACACCGCCCTGCATCATATCTGATGAATGAAATCCAATACTTGTTGTTGCTTACTAATTTTGGGCTGCTGATTCCAAAAATAGTGTCTGTTTTGCTCAAGCATGTCACTCTTTCTCACAAAATATGATGCATTTTTGCTTTTGACAATCATTCGTAAGGTAAAAAAGTCTTGTTTTATCCTTTAGTCAGCAGAAACACGTGATCCCTGTCTGAACCTGAGCCAGATTACAACTATTTATTCAATTCTCAGGATTTTCACATGTATGAATGACACAGAAGAAATGAATTTTTGCCTAATCCTGATTTTTACACGCCTTTGCAGATTATAAATTAAATTAAACATTTTGAATGCTTCTTTTTTGTCATCAAAACATTTGATGTTTGATTGCTTTTGTTAGTTTAATAAGTGCATTAAAGCTGATACATATATATAATTGAAAATCTTCATTCTTTTTTTTTGTGAAAAACTGTATGTGATGCAAAGTTTTTATTGGTGTTTTTGAATCAGCATCATCAAATTAGGTAATATTAAAACGAAAACCAATGAAACTGAGTGTGTGTGTGTGTGTGTGTTTAGTAAAAACAATATTGCCGGAGGGGAAAGTCTTCAGATGAACGGCGGTACTCCTCATGACGGGAGTCCAGCAGGCGGCGGTGGCCACGCGGTCGGTGATGAACTCAAATTTACTGGCAAGTAAGTATATAAACACACACTAATACATATTCATGAACACTTGCTTTATTAACAGTTAACTTGAGTTTATACTGGCCTTTGTTATTTCTACACTGTGAAAAGTGCAAAAAATTGCAGTTATTGTATTTACACAATCATTCAAAAGTTTGAGATTTAAGAAATTTTTATGTTTTTGAAAGAGCTCAAACAAGGCTGCATTTATTTGATCAAAAATCTAATAAAAACAGTAAAATTGTGAAATATTATTATAATTCAAAATAACACTTTTCTATTTGAATATATTTTAAAATGTAATTTATTCCTGTGATCAAAGCTGAATTTTCAGCATCATTACTCCAGTCTTCAGTGTCACATGATCCTTCAGAAATCATTCTAATATGCTGATTTGCTGCTCAAGGAACATTTCTTATTATTATCAATGTTGAAAACAAATATTTTTTTGTGGAAGCCATGATTTCAGGATTCTGTGATGAATAGAACAGTATTCAT
The DNA here is from genome assembly GCF_001515605.1 of Sinocyclocheilus anshuiensis. NCBI lineage: Eukaryota > Metazoa > Chordata > Actinopteri > Cypriniformes > Cyprinidae > Sinocyclocheilus > Sinocyclocheilus anshuiensis. The sequence goes on from NW_015551044.1 coordinate 1,317,402, forward strand.
TTGAAATGGAAATCTTTGTAACATTATAAATCTCTTTACTGTCACTTTTGATCAGTTTAATGTGTCTTTGCTATAAAAGTATTCATTTCTTTTCACAAAAAAAAAATGTTTTGAACAGTAATGTAAGAAAAAATTCTGCTTAATCAGACCCTTAATACTTACTTTTGTTATATGCCATATTAAACATTTATTTGAATTTTTTTTTTACTTCAATAAAAGAAGTTATTTTTTCAGGTTACCTGACCAAACATTTTTCAGTAAGCGAAAACAATCTCTTGCTCTTGTAGGTTTTGCGGCGGTCTCATTCTGGACGTCAAGAGGAAGCTCCCGTTTTACGCCAGCGACTTTTACGACGCTCTCAACATACAGTCTCTGTCTGCCATCTTGTTCATTTACCTGGGAACCGTCACAAACGCCATCACCTTCGGAGGCCTGCTGGGAGATGCCACTGACAACATGCAGGTTCGACGCTTCACGTCTTTTTCTGAGTGTCTTATCGCTGTGAGTTTGTATTATACTAGTGTCAGATGGTTTGGCTGAGCTAGGTTTATTCGGGAGCTCGATTCGTTGTGTTCACAGCTCTGGGGATTTAAAGGAGACATATTATACCCCTTTTTACAATATGTAATATAAGTCTCTGGTGTCCCCAGAATGTGTCTGTTAAGTTTCAGCTCATACAGATTAAGGGGCGGTAATATTATAATGAGACCCTTTGCCACGTCACCAAGGGAGCAAAATCAGACCGCTCGTTTTCTCAGACGCTTGTAGAAAAATGCTTACCAAAACAAAGTTACTGGGTTAATCTTTTTCATGTTTCCTTGGTTGGTAGATGCACCGGGGACCTGATTATAGCACTTAAAACCTGGAAAAGTCAGATTTTCATGATATGTCACCTTTAAAGGCCACAGACAGCTGTTTGATTATTAAACATGTCACGTCAAACATGTCATGTGTTTCCTAGATCGGCCGTTTGGAAACAGATGTACATGTTGGGATTTGATCCGTGCTATACTGAGAGTGACTTTTCTTCGAACAACTGTGTGTATAAATAGTGTCAGGATTGTGCGTTGTACTTTCAGACATGTGCATACCGCAGAGTTTGCGCATATATATTTAGCAGTGCATGTATATGGCGCAGGCTAAGGAGGATCAGCTATAAATAGTCTCAGATAACACACAAGCGCACACACACATAAAATCACACAAATACACTTCAGAAAAATCCCTCTAAAGGAATCCTTCTCCTGACCTCTGCCCTTTACCTATAAAGCCTGCCTCAGATACGCAAATTAAAGCTTTAGATGCAGATTGCAGGTTGGCGAATTGATTTTTTTTGCCTCAAAAGTTTAAAAAACCTTGAAGATAACTTGTGTTTGGAGGTAAATATGTATACATATCAGATACGTAAACACAAATCTGAATGCAGAACAGTTTAAATATGCTGTGATAGGCCTTTGGACCATGTAAGTTGATGGGATTTTAAAAAACATTACTGTTTATCAGTTTTAATGATAAAAACAAAAATATGTAATAATGATAACTAACAATAATTTATATATTTATTATTAATTAATAGTAATTATTAAATATATTATTATTATTTATTTACTTTTTAAATATTGTTGTTGTTATTATTATTATCGGCACATTAATAATAATCATGATGAATAATTCTTTCACTATCCAACTGAAGACTTATTATCATTTTAATGGTTTGTCGTTCAATGATTTATTGAATTAATAATAAACAGCAAACATTATATAATAGTAATAATCATAATAATACTTTTTTGTTATTAAGAATAATTTATTATTATTATTATTATTATTATAAAATGTTAAATATACATTATTATTATTATTATTATAAATTAACATAATAATCACAGTTAATAATTCATTCACCCTCCAACTGTAGGCTGTTTATCATTTTAATGGTTGATTGTTCAGTAAATTATTGCATCAATAAACAACAACAACAAGAATAATTCATGTATTTTTAATAATCATTTATTATTCAGTGTATTATTATTATTAGTAGTAGTATTAGTATTATTGTTATTATTTAATTATATTATTGATTAAATTAATAATAATAATAATGCATTATACTATAAAAAAGTCAATAAAAAATAGGGCCCAGATATACTGTGTTAATATGAAGGGATTTTCCATATTAATTTTTTATAGGTGTTTTACTGTAATACTTTTTGAATTATACATGGCATTGTGTTTTTTAGGGTGGAAGGAAAAGTTCATAAACTTAACAGAAAATGTCTTGACAGACATTTTGTTTTTACATGGCATGTTTTCTTACTGTGTATGAGTGACACACTTAAGTTTAATAGCTAGAGCTTTGTTTAAATCAAACTAATCCATAGTATGAGCAGATGCAACAGTGATGCTTGCGTAAGAAAGCTCCAGTGGTTTGTGTTGGAAACAGGCGTTTGTCTGAATAAGCACTTTCAGATTTGACTGTGAGGCAGAAATGTGCTTTTGAAGAAACAGCTGCCGTCACATACAGGCTCGAATCTGATAAGAGATGCTGTTTTAGTGCTTTCCCGCAGACATGCCTTCAAATGCACTACCTTCGCTGTAGTTTTTCCGCTTGACGTCGGTGTTTTTGTCTGTCTGTGCAGGGTGTGTTGGAGAGTTTTGTGGGGACGGCGTTGGCTGGGGCTGTGTTCTGTCTGTTTGCGGGTCAGCCTCTCACTATCCTGAGCAGCACCGGACCCGTGCTCGTCTTTGAGCGCCTGCTCTTTAACTTCAGCAAGTGGGTGTCACATACACACAGAGACATACTAAAGCATGTGCACACAAGAACATACGAAAATAATAAGCCATCAGCGGATGATTTTGTTAACAATAGCTGTTAGAAAAAATGTGATATGTGGTGAAATCATTACTACATTACTATATATATAAATACATTATATGTGACCCTGGAAGCTGAATAAATAAGCTTTCCATTGATGTATGGTTTGTTAGGATAGGACAATATTTGAAAATCTGGAAATCCTAATGATTTTTGGCATAAAATAAAAATCTATAATTTTGACCCATACAATGTATTTTTAGCTATTGCTACAAATATATCCCTGCTACTTAAGACTGATTTTGTGGTCCAGGGTCACATATATTATTTGAATATATTAATTATCATTATAATTATTATATTATTATTAATAATTATAGTTGCTGCATTTTTACAGTGGGAAAAATAAAATAAATCTTTAATAAATGTTTGTATTAATAATAAAACCAAAAAATATGAATAATTGTTTTTGTGTATTGTCAATAATATTTCATTTACTCAAGTGTATTATTTTTTAAATATAGAAAAATATTATATAATTTTATTTTTTATTATATTTATTTTCTTTTATTTTTATTTATATATTATATGATATATTATTTACTTGTGAAATTAATTATTTATTATTATTATTATTATTAAATAATTAAATTAATAATAGCCACAATCAGTCATTATTTTACTGTGCAGTATAGACTGTAGGTTGTTCATCCTTTTAATAGTTCGTTACAACTTCACTCATAATAAAAATACTTTATTTGTTATTAATTATTTACTTTGTAAATATCGTACTATTTTATTCCTATACGATTTATTTGGATTTTTAATAAAAACGTGAATAAAAGTCACAAAAAAAAAACATTTTGCCCGTGCAATCTAGGTTCTTAACTCTAGGCTTTTTTATATTAATTGTTCATTGCAGCTTGATTCATTAATTGATTTGATGTGTTTATATGATTTATTCCAGTCAGATTTTATAGCCAAGCTTATCCGTTTCTCATTTAATTCAGAGAAGTATGTTTAAACATCAGCTTGGATTTGGATCATCCACAAACCCAGACAGTAAATCAGTAAAGTTTATACTTCCTTTCTGTATTGATGTGTCATATTTAGTTTGACCAAAAACAAGCAGCAATCTCAGGAACTCTTGTCATCTGAGGCACAAAACGTTCCGAGTTATCTGGAATCAAGATACATCTTATTGTTTTCCCGTTTCCGCCAAGGTCCCATTTCTCTGTCTCTCTGTGAGGTTTCAGGTTTCTGTGTTTATGTTCCATTATGAATAATTGAGTCAGATTTCATGTCTGCTTCTGCTGGCGTGTATCAATTCAGCTTCACTGAGGGTTTCCATCTAAAGCGCTGAGTCTAGAATTATGGATTGTCATATATTAGATGAATCAGATGTTGCATGCTAACATGATTAGTACTTTCTGATCAAAAAAGCATCTGAATTCAGTCTTTAACACAAGGAACATAAGAGAAGAGTCGTTTGGAAATGAATCCAAAAACATACATAACAAATGTATGTGTGTGCTTACATTTTTAATAAAAAATTAATAATAATGAATTAAAGATAAAATCAATAATAATTATTATTCAATTAAATTCAATTAAAATAAATAAAAATATATAATATTTAAAATGTAATTAAAAATGTAAATATATATACAGATATATTTTAATGAGTTGGGAGTTTTAAAAAGGAGATAAAAAAATTGCTTTCAGTTTAGAGCATTGCATTATGGGATCAGTGGCACATAAGTGCTCTGACTATGTATTAAATATTTTGAGTAGAAAAGAAGCCCATCCAGGTAATCCATGCAAAAAGAAAATTTGCATACTCGGTATGCATACTGCATGCAAATTTGTTTTGAAACCAGAGGAAAGTATGACATTTCAAACATATTGCGAATCATTTTTGTTCTCATCCTCTGATTGGCTGATTGTTTTCCTCCTAATCTGGGTTTGTAGGTGGGTGATGCTGATGTGTGTTTTTGATTGGTTCAGGGATAATGATTTCGACTATCTGGAGTTCCGGCTGTGGATCGGTCTGTGGTCTGCTTTCTTGTGTCTGGTCCTGGTCGCCACAGACGCCAGCTTCCTGGTGCAGTACTTCACCCGCTTCACAGAGGAGGGGTTTTCTGCTCTCATCAGCTTCATCTTCATCTACGACTCCTTCAAGAAAATGCTCAAACTGGCTCACCATCATCCAATCAACTCAGACTTTAACATGGACCTGGTCACGCAGTACGGATGACATATACATATTTATGTATATAATAAAAGAAATAATAAAAGAAATTAAAATAAAGTAAAACTGTCTATGTATATTTAATTCTTAATTCAAAAATTACGTTTATATTTATATATTTTAATATACATATTTTTGTTATTAAAATGTAAATATGTATGTAAATATAAATATATATGTAACTATAAATGTAAATGTAATGTAATGAAAATGCTCAAACTGGCTCACCATCATCCAATCAACTCAGACTTCAACATGGACCTGGTCACGCAGTACGGATGCCACTGCAGTCCTCCAGACGGTGAGACAACGATCCTGTGAAGGAGAAGATCAGGGAGAAAGTGTGTGTGCACCAGACTGAGATAAAATAATCAGTATTTATCTTAGCATTTACATTTTTATTAAAGTTATTATTATTAATATATTAATACAATAATAATAATAATATATTAACATCGTTGCTTGTTTTCAGAGAAAATATCTTAATATTTAAAGGTTTATTTTTTTATTGACAGGTTGTTACTTTGAATTTTTTACATTTTCATTTTTTTTTTTTTTCAATTATGCACATGATTTGGATATTCTTATCAAAAAACAACCCATAATACTCATGTTTTGTGTTTATTTAATATTATATTGCATTTAACAGTGCAACATACAGTTTTCTAATGTGCTTTTTTTGTTTGCATTTGGTAAATTTATGGTAAATTTTCAGTTATTTTAGCTTTTCCACATTTCTTTTATCATTTTTCTACATGCTGTTTATTTATTTTTATTTTTATATTTTTGTAATAATAATAATATAGTAACATAAATATTTGTTTTCAGAGAAACATATCAGAGAAATATCTAAATATTTAAATGTTTATTATTTTTTTACTCTATTGACAAATTTTACTGTATTTTATGATTTACATTTTTTTAATTATTATACATGCTTCTTTCTTTCTTTCTTATTAATTAATCTATCTGTTTTATTAATTTATTTATTTTTATAAATATAATAATATACTAATAGTAATATATTAACACATTAATACTTGTTTTCAGAGAAAATATAATATTTAAAAGTTTTTTTTCACCCTCTTGACAAATTGTTACTTTGAATTTTAGACATTTTCTTTTAGTTTTGCTTCATGACTTAGTTTTGCACATGACTATATTTTTATTAGAAATCAGGAAAAAATACTGATCAAGAAAATGAGTGAGAGAGAAACTGACATTCAACATCAGGTTTAAAATAAAACTAAACTTATGTTTTGTGTCTTTGATTCAAAAGGCAACATTTCAGCTGTGTATATGGAGAAAATGGAGGCTCTGATGAACAGCACTGGACAGGTTTGTGTTGATCATTATTAAAATATTACAATACCCACAAAGCATGAGTACATTTAGATCAGTTAAAAAAATGGCCAGTTACTGCACAAATACAACACATATGATATTTAAACAGATTGAATGGTTTTGTATTTATATGAATGGGGATAATTGTTGATGTTTGTGTCTGCGCAGCACCATCTGAACGCGACCTGGGCGTCTTTGACTCGCTCTGAGTGTTTGGAGTGGGGCGGTCAGCTGCTGGGACCGGCGTGTGAATTCGTCCCTGATATCACACTGATGTCCTTCATCTTGTTCTTCGGCACATACACCTGCTCCATGGGTCTGAAGAAGTTCAAAACCAGCCAGTTTTTCCCAACTACGGTAAAAACACACACACCCACACACACGTCATCAGCACTCATTAATGAGGATCTTAATTGGCTTATGCTTTACTCATGAGGATATTCCTCCTCACAGGACTAGGAAACCCTGCCCACACACACACACACATACACACTCTCATACACACACACACACACACACACACACACACACACACACTCTCATACACACAGACACACACTCACACACACACAGGCTTTAAGCTTCAATCTGAAACTCATTGCTTCTGAATTAAAGCAGTATTTTGGTTTGGCAGCTGTAATGGAAAATAGTCCGTCACTGATCCGTCCAAAAATGCTGTAGCATATTACCAATCTGCACTCATTAAAACATCATAAATCTCCATTAATCTCCACTAATTAGAGATTAGATTTAAAGATTATAGTTTTCACTTTCGATTCTGGTATTTATAGTGCATTTCGTGTCAATGATCAGTGATGCATTTGTTTTTGTTTTTGATTATTTAGTATTAAATTTACCAATGCAACATGCAGTTTACTAATGAGCTTTTTTTTTCATTTGGCAATTTTGATCTAGACATTCTTACATCCTCTTTTTTTACATACATGTAAAATGCGCCCGTCCTGCATACGTTTTTAGTTGTTATAACTCTTTTGTTATACTTATAAAACATATAAATCACATTTTTAGTCATTATTAAACATGCTATTCATTTTGATTTGATTTGATTTGATTGAGATCAAGTGTTGTCCTATTTTTTTCATTGAATATCTTGCTTTGCTTATATATATGGCACATTATTCAAGTAAAATGGTTTTATATTGATTTTACGTGAACTACAAAAAGTTCCACTTTCCCTTATGCATTTATTTTATAAATTATAACATAAAATCTGAAACAACAAAAAATACTGATAAAAATGTATAAATGTATTTATAAAAAAATGTATTAAATAAACTAAATAAAATATGCTGAAAAATGTTATTTTTACGTAATCTGAACTGTTTGAACTGTCCATGTGAAGTCATATGCTGAATAGTTGTTTATATTTTGCAGGTCCGCCAACTGATCAGTGACTTTGCCATTATTCTGGCCATTTTGATCTTCTGTGGTGTGGATGCGCTGGTCGGTGTGGATACACCCAAGCTACTAGTGCCAAGTGAATTCAAGGTGTGTATGTGTGTGTTGAATGGGTCTAGTGTCTTTGTGAGGGCACTTCTGTTACAGTAATCCTTTAATAGTCCCAAACCACTCACTGAAGTCTGACACTTGAAACCTCTAATACGTGTGTGTGTGTGTGTGTTGTGTGTGTGTGTGTGTATGTGTGTCTGTGTCACAAACAGACACAACTCTACAGGTACGTCATGTGAGAATCCAGTGCTTGTATTGTTACTGCAAAATCTGTATTGGTACAAGCTGAATCAATATAACTTTCATTAGTAATGCTAACAAACCATAATATATGATATAATATATAACAGATCAATAGATAATTTAGTTTCAAATATAATTGTGATGCTCATATTTCCATTTGAATGTAGACACTATAACTATATACTATGCATAAATTATATAATCTCTGCTAATGAAAATTATTATAAAGTGAATGTTGAATATACAGTGGGTACGGAAAGTATTCAGACCCCCTTAAATTTTTCACTCTTTGTTATATTGCAGCCATTTGCTAAGTCGCTTTGGATAAAAGCATCTGCTAAATGAAGAAATGTAAATGTAAATATATTAGGGGTGCAACGGTTCAACTGACTCACGGTTCGGTTTGTATCACGGTTTTAGAGTCACGTTTTCGGTACGGTTCGGTATGTGCTATGTTTAGGGAAAAAAACTATACTGCCAAATAAAAATAAAGAAAATAAGAACAAATAATCTAAATACAAGCAACAGCACAAATAAAATAAAGCAATAAGCTCGTGCCTAACAATGCCCCTTAACTGTTATAAATTCACTGTAAACCATGGCTTCACGGGGCTTATTGCTTTTATAAAACGGTCATTCCATATACGTAGCAAGGTTTCACAAACTAAAGCAGAGCAAATAAATGATATAAATTATTAAATGATATAATGATTATTTAATGATATAAATAAAAACAGTATTCTTCCACCAAACAATGTAGTTCCTCAGAATCAGTTGTGGTTGCAACAAAGTGGTTGCCAAGCAACAGACAAACGTAAACAAAGGTGTGTGTTTGTAGAGTATTTTACAACAGCTTCGAACGTGGCTCAGCCAATCAGAATCAAGGACCGGAACTATCCGTTTTATAATATATAATAAAATATTATATTCAAGATACAAACTAAATATAGTATCAATATATTATTTTTTTAATTTTATTAACATTTCTAATTATCCTGTATTTTTCTACCCTAAATAGCCAACGAGTCCAAATCGTGGTTGGTTTGTTCCTCCGTTTGGAGGAAACCCGTGGTGGGTTTACCTGGCCTCGTTCTTGCCTGCTCTTCTGGTCACCATCCTCGTCTTCATGGACCAGCAGATCACGGCGGTCATCGTCAACCGCAAGGAGCACAAGCTGAAGGTACAAACGGCTGATGTGATGTTACACAGACTCTGGGGCTGTTGTGGAGTATAATGAGGGATTATGGTCAGAGGATTACACCGCTGCACGCGAACCTAACGCTAACAGGAATCAGATCTCAAACACACACTACTGTGCTTAATATGGAGAACTGATCATTTACTATAGGTAACGAGTGTTATTTGTCTCGCTCTGAGTGCAGAAGGGAGCCGGGTATCACCTGGACCTGTTCTGGGTCTCCATTCTCCTGATGGTGTGTTCGTTCATGGGTCTGCCGTGGTACGTGGCAGCAACCGTCATCTCCATCGCACACATAGACTCCATCAAGATGGAAACTGAGACCTCGGCACCCGGGGAACAGCCCAAATTCCTTGGAGTCAGGTGAGGTTGAAATCTTGAGGAAAACTTCGCTTAAGTCACTCCACACTGTATTTTATCTATAGGAAAAACTTGATTACAGCATCAAGAGGTTTGTCCATCCTCACTAAAAGACAACCAGTCACAACCAATTAAACAAGTTTAATATGCTGTTATATGGAACAGCATTTTTGACCAATGAGATCTCACTGTGGGCGGGGCTATGCAGCATAATGTCAATAAATAGACCATCAACAACCAGCATAATGTGGAAAAGTTGACCTGTATGGATTTTTTATATGCCTGATTTCAATATCTACATAGAATGTGGATGATATAGATTATAATATACTAAAATAACAGTAGCACTTTACAATAAGGTTTCATTTGTGAACATCAAATTATTATATTAGGTAACATGAACAATACCTATATAGGATTTATTAATCTTAGTTAATGTTAAGTTCAACATTTACTGGTACATTATAGAAATAAAAAGTTATCTGTTAACAATAGTTAATGTACTCTGAACTAATATGAACATTTTTGTTAACTAACATTAACAAAGGTTAATAAATGCTGTAAAAAATTGTTAATTGTTAATTCATGTTAGTTAATGCATTAACTAATGTTAACAAATGAGACCTTATTGTAAAGTTACCAAAATAACTAAAACTAATAATAAAATAATAATAATAAAAATATTAGTAACTATATAGACATATTTAAAAAAAAACAGCAAAATGACAAAAACACAAAAAAGGACTAAAACTTTAACTAAACTTAGTGAAAACAGCAAATATCAAAATAAAATCTAAAATGATAATAGTGTATCAGTGATAATAAAATAACACTGGTGTAAATGTAAATATAATGCCAATGTATATACAATTTAATGACATCACATGAGATAAACACCTATTTTGCACAGTATTTACCCAAAACTCGTTAATAAAATGAAAAGCAGAAGTAGTTTATTATCCATCAACGTTTATTAGGCATTGATGAGGCTAACATTAGGAGGAGTCAACACTCCACTTTTATCGCTCAAGCAGACTTAATGCTAATAATTTCAAAATGCCTGAATATCTAAAATGAACGATCTGGTATGTCAGTTTATGACTAGTCATGTGTTGCTTTATTGTCATGTGTGTTTTGAATCAGTTCACATGAGTGTGGCTTATGCTGGTTTTGTTGATTGTTTCTCATGCAGGGAGCAGAGAGTCACAGGAACAATGGTGTTTATTTTGACGGGTCTGTCGGTCCTCATGGCCCCCATTCTGAAGGTTTGAACTTTCATATTGATTAAACTCACTCCATACTGTCTTTTTACTTACTAAAACTGATCTTTCTCCAGGAGAAGAAGACCGAATGTTAAAGAGGTTTATAGTGTTTAATGCATGTGTGTTTGCTTTGAGTTCATGTATCCTACTAAGAGTTGACAAAATATGCTTTTTTTAGCACATAAACATATTTATCCGTTTCTTTCTCTTCTGGGAAAACAGACCACAAATATGAATGACTTATGACTCTCGCTTGTCAAATAGCAGGATCATAATTCATATCTGTGATGTAAACAGAAGAGTATTTAAGAAAATATCAGTTGTGTCTACAAAATATTTCTTAGGGTATTTTAAGCAATTCTAGTTATTTTTCTTAAGTGAATTAAATAGGCTTATATTTATTTGGCCCTGTATCCACAACTCCATTAAACTTGATTACTTAAATTCACATTTATGGAAAAAAAAGGTTAAAAAAACTCAGCTGTTAACAATTTTCAAAAATCATGTTTTTTCATTGTGCATTCCACTTAATCTCAATCAAACTGCAGTTGGGTTATTTTGATTAGATTAAAAAATAACAAAAAAATACAGATAACTAACACAATAAAAAGCAATAAAAACATGATAACATAATAAAAAAAACATGATTTTTGAAAATTGTAAAAAAACGGAGCAACATTTATATCAACATTTATAATGTGCATTATTTATAAATATTATCACAATAAAGATCATATTTAATAAATGTTAATTATTTAAAAAATTTATTTATAACTGTCTAAATATTTATAAATAATTTCTAAATATTGATATATTTAATGTTTATGTATACATACATTAGATATATTAAATATATAAACATTTATAATGTGTATTATTTATAAATATTTAGACATTTATCAATTCTTTATAAATATTATCTTTATTGTGGTATTACTATCACTGTACCATGGTACTGGCACAGTACTTTTTTCTGTAGGTTGGTACCTCCAAGACACCATGATATAATTGTGATGTCCAAAAAAAACATTAAACTATGGTATAATTGTATACTTTTTCAGTGGTTAGTGCAGTTACTGCCCCCCACTGGAGATTTACTTTGTAAACATCACAGTTTGGTAAAGGATATTGACGTGTGAGTGGGAAAAAACTCATACCAGGATGTAGAGGCTTTCATTTCTGTGTGCTTTCTGTCAATAACACAAATTCTTTTTCATTATAAGCTGTTTGCATTGCTCAAATCTCCTCCTTTGGAGCATATTATGTTGACAAGGTTGGATTTGGGGTGTGTTTGGTGGATACTGCTTTTGTCTTTGCGTAACCTTTGATTCTGTATGTGTGTACAGTATTGCTCTGTGTGTTTGAAGACAGACTGAAGCGGTATTATTTATATAATTCTGTAATACAGTGTGTTTGGTTTGACCCCTGCAGTTCATCCCTATGCCCGTGCTGTACGGTGTGTTCCTCTACATGGGTGTTGCTTCTCTCAATGGCGTCCAGGTGAGTTCATGCAGCTCAGCGAGTGTCATGTTACTGTTCGGCAGAAAGAGACCCTAATCTTCCTGACTACCTGATCTCCGCTGGAGCCTGGGAACCCGACCGATTCCAGAACATGATCTGATAAATCAGGCGTATGCAGGATTTTCAGGGTGTAAAATGCCTGGAGAAACCTAGAGCACTTCAGGACAGATTTGTGCATCAAAATGTGTTTAAATAATGGTGCTTGCTGTTAAACCTTGATGCATAAGTCATCCCAACCCTTTTACAGAAATAATCTATATTTTTTTATTATGTAAATATTATATTTTTATTATATTAGTCAATATTATTTATTTTATTATTATTATTTTATAATTTATTTTACATTTTTGTGACAACTGGATTTTTTAAATGTATTTTGTATATAATAAATATACAAAAATATTACATTTTATTTTTTAAAGTAGAATACATATATATTATATATTTTTATAAGATTATTTTAAGTAGTTTAATAGAATACATATTGCATATTATATATTTAAATAAGATCATTTTAAATAGTTTAATTTTTATATATACATATTACATTATATTATATACAGAATGTTTTTATTTACTTGTGTATTTATTATTACATTAAACATTTTTAAATAGAAAATATATTAAAATGAAATAATAATATAATAATTTTATTAATTAATTTTAATATAAAATTAGATAAAGATAATTTTATATTTAATTTTCTAAATATTGTTTTGTTTTGTTTTTTTTGTTTTTTTTGTGACAAAAGGATATCTGCCTCTGAATAAACTATGAATAAATATTTTTTTGTGTGTCTGTAGTTTATGGATCGTCTCCAGCTCTTGTTGATGCCTGCAAAACACCAACCAGATCTGATCTACCTGAGACACGTACCGCTCAGACGGGTTCACTTGTTCACCTTCATACAGGTGTGTGTGTGTGTGTGTGCTCACATGCTCAGCCTCCTACAGGGCTCAGATCTATAGCTTTAGTGCTGTATATGCATGATGAATGTGTGTGTCTGTCACAGGTGCTGTGTTTGGCTCTGCTGTGGGTGCTGAAGTCAACAGTAGCAGCCATCATATTTCCTGTGATGGTGAGTCAAAATACACTCAGTCGGTTTAATGGTCATGTGCACTGCACACAAAACTGGTTTATAGTTTATACTTTTTAGCATTAAAAGGCCTTTAGTATGAATTAGGTTGTGGTTAGCATGTCTTTTGCTATGAAATCTTTATTATTTTTTATGACGTAAACATAATAACTTTTATATCTTTATTAGGGCCCAAGCACCGGTGGTGCGAGGACCCTATTGGAATCGCATTTTTGAGAGCCTAAACATGCTCAAAAACTCACGAAACTTTGCACACGCGTCAGAACTGGCGAAAAATTACGTCTGATATGGGTTTCAGAATTAGGTGTGGCAAAATGGCTCAATAGCGCCACCTGTAAAATTTCAACGAAGTGCCCCTTGAGCTACATTTCACATACATGTACGAAACTCGGTAGACACACACCAGTACCTACAAAAAAGTCTCTGGGTTCAAAATCCGAAACCCAACAGGAAGTCCGTTGTTTTGAATTTCCTGTATGATTTTTGCGCAGTTTTTGCTATTTTTAGGCCTCGTACTTTAACGAACTTCTCCTACAGTTTTAATCGGATCGTCTTCAAATTTGCTGAGTGTAATCATAAGGCCTTTGCGATGCTAAATTGTGAAGATCTTGAGTTTTCGTCGAAGGGCGTGTCCCTGGCGGCCTGACAAAATTTGATGTTTCGCCATGAAACAGAAAGTTGCTGTAATGCCCAGTTCAGACTACACGATTTTAGCCCGATTTTGCCACGATTTGCTTGACGTAGGGTGTCGTGGGGATTCGTAAACGACAATGGGCATCGGGACGCAAGATTCCATCGTTTCAGCACGTGTAGTGTGTCATAGTGGACGACAACCGATTCCGCGTCTGCGATGCTTCACAACATCACGACAGAAAGACTAGCATGTTTAATTTTTTTTCTGTCGTCCACGACGAGTTCTGTCACATTGGTGACGTTGACCAATAGCAGCACAGAAGCTCTTTCATACACAGGTTTCAAACATGGCAAAACGAAAGAGAGATGATGGTGCTGCTAGGTGGAATTATGAGATGGAGGAAAGGTTCGTGGAGCTGTGGCAACAGTACTCCTGCCTGTATGATGTGTCATCGAGGGACTACCACGACAGAACAGAGAAAGAAAAATGCTGGCGAATTATAGCGGAAGCGCTTCAGCAATGTTTACACTCTTGTTTTCGGAAGTCAGTCGCTAGTTCCGCCTTCTCGATGACATCACGCGTGTCGTTAAAGAAGGCACGCGATGAATGGTAGGGAAGTAACGTGTAGTCTGACATGTTTCTTGTCCACGACACGACAAGATTTTAAGAGTCAAAATCGTGTAATCTGACACAGTGACTATCGTGACCGACAAAAATATTGTGTAGTCTGAACCCGGCATAACTCAAACAAACGATATCCAATCTGCCCCAAACTTCACACTTTTAATAACAGTTGTATCCTGACCACATGTCCATGCCCATATTCAGTTACAGTCATAGCGCCACCTGCTGGCAACAGGAAGTGTCACGTTTACCCCAAACTTCACATGTCTTGGCATGAACACATCTAAAGACCAATATTCAGTTATAATCATAGCGCCACCTGTTGGCAGCAGGAAATTTGGCACATATAAATGACTTTGACATATTCCTATATTTATCACTTTAAAAGCATATTGCCCACCGTTTGCTGTTTTCCTATGGCCACCGGGTGGCGGTGAGCCCGGGTGCGAGGGCCCTTTCATCGCTGCTTGCAGCTTTAATTAATATTTGAAGTTGAACATTTACTGTACTGAAGCTTAGGTTTACTTGATTATCCATACATCATTTTTTAGAAAAATCACGAGTCGCAAATATGATCATCAGGCTTTTGAGAACTGTTTATTTGGTCTTTTCTCAATCATCATTGCATTGCATTGCATTATATGTTTTGATCCTAAAACTAAGCATTTAAATATCATCTTACTAAGACATTATTGGAACATAAAGAGTGAAAACTGATATTTATATGCACTTTATGTATGTAGCGTAATACTTTATACTGTTATAAAGATCTCATTGACTTCTATCAGAATTCCTTTCATCGCTGCTTGCAGCTTTAATTAATATTTGAAGTTGAACATTTACTGTACTGAAGCTTAGGTTTACTTGATTATCCATACATCATTTTTTAGAAAAATCACGAGTCGCAAATATGATCATCAGGCTTTTGAGAACTGTTTATTTGGTCTTTTCTCAATCATCATTGCATTGCATTGCATTATATGTTTTGATCCTAAAACTAAGCATTTAAATATCATCTTACTAAGACATTATTGGAACATAAAGAGTGAAAACTGATATTTATATGCACTTTATGTATGTAGCGTAATACTTTATACTGTTATAAAGATCTCATTGACTTCTATCAGAATTTCATCTTTCTTTTTGACCACATAAATGTCAGAAACTGCATCAAATTGCATATTTTTGCTCAGTTTGGGCCTCTGAATAAAACTGAGCTGCTTTTTCTTTAACAGAAAAGAGCACCTTATTCTTATTCTCAATATATTCTATATTATACAATATGAGCCTGATGTATCAAATATAACAATCTCTTATTTTATCTTATTAAAGGTTCTATAAACGGTTCCATTTCCAAAACGAAATAAATAAATACATTTCAGACTATTATTTCATGTCAGTCTATACAGGGTTAATCTTCACACATCTGAGATCTCTTTCTGTTCTTTTCCAGATTCTTGCGTTGGTCGCGGTGAGAAAAGCCATGGATTACGTGTTCTCGCAGCACGATCTCAGTTACCTGGATGACATCATGCCCGAGAAAGACAAGAAGAAGAAAGAGGACGAGAAAAAGAAGAAGAAAAAGAAAGGCAGCATTGACAGCGACATGAACGACGTGAGTCTCTCTCTGTGTTAGAAACAAGTGCTTCAGTAAAGCTGCAGTGGTAAGAATGTCCCACCCCTGCGTTTACAGTCGGATTTTCCAGCCAATGAGAACGTTCCCAGCATAAAGATCTCCATGGAGGCCATGGAACAGGAGCCAGTGCTGGGGGAGAAGCCCTCAGACCGTGAGTAAACACACAGGGTTTCCCTCCACCTCACGCAGGGGCTCCAGCCGTCACTCTGTCCTCTTACTAACAACTTTAATAATGGCCTCTCCCTCCCCTCTTCCAGCTTTCCTCACGCGCTCCTCCAGAAAACATCTCTGAATCCCGTCTTTCTCTTTGTTTATGCTGTTGCTTGGTTTCCTGGTCTGTGTGGATCAGTAACAGATAACACACGCTTAATCTCTGTGTGTACTGTATGTATTAATAAAGTCAACATGCAATCAAAATGGACCCTATTTACTTTCCTAATACATGTTCCTGTTCTTTTCGTGCGTGATTCATTGCAAATGTTTGTCTTTTAGCGAAATAACTTGATCCACCTTTAAAACCAATTCACTTTTTGCACTTATTTCTCAATCTCTCCGAGCACCTGGATTTATTTTGCTCTATAGGGATGGGAATTATGTGGAATTTAACGATTAATGATTTCAGGTCCATAACTGTTGCACTGACGATCCTTTTTGTTAATTATTGTGGGAGAAACAATGCACATTGTTTAAAAAACTATTCCTATTCACAACCTTCAGACGACCCTTCAATAGCAATTTATTTTACAAAATTAATATTTTTATTCCTCAAAAGAGTTCTATTATGAATAAATGCTGTTCTTTTGAACTTTCTATTTATCAAAGAATCCTAAAAAATTTTTATTAGTTTCCACAGAAATATGAAGCAGCACAACTGTTTTCACCATTGATAATATTAATAAATGTTTCTTGAGCAGCAAATAAGCATATTAGAATGATTTCTGAGGGATCACTGAAGACTAGAGAAATTATGCTGAAAATTCAGATTTGATCGCAGAAATAAATGAAATTTTTACATGTATTCAAATAGAAAACAGTTATTTTAAATTATAATAATATTTCACGATATTACTGGTTTTACTTTATTTTTGATCTAATAAATGCAGCCTTGGTGAGCAGAAGAGATTCTTTCAGAAACATTAAAAAATGTACCAACTCCAAGATCACAAAATTATGTTTTAATCTCAAGAAAACACCGAATCATCGTTTTCATTTAATATCCTGTTTCATTCGCAAGTGTCACATCATGGGTTGCAAATGTTGACTTTAACCTGATGGGTTTTATCTCTGCATTTCCTCTTCTGTTTAATTCTAACCACTAACCAATCAACTCTTCTTTTCAGCTGCGTCATAACACCTTTATGTTAACCCTCTATGATTTGACAATCTGCCATGTGTATGTATGTATATTAACAGCACATGTGTTTGTTTCTGATAGGAAAGCCCATGTCCTTCCTCACTCCCTACTGATGGAAAGCACTTTTTCCTTTCCAAGACTGTGTCAAGGTAAATCTGTGTGTGTGTGTGTGTGTGTGTGTGTGTGTGAGCTTGTGTGCGCTTGTGTGCACATGCATGTCTATAATTATCCAGCTTAGATCAACATGAATTCCATGCTGGCTCAGGCTGGTTTATGGTTGTTAGTGCTGGTCAAGCTGATGGAACCAGCACTACCATGCTAATTTTAGTCTTAATTTTGGTAAAATCACTGTAATGCATTGGCAGACCAATCAGTTAGCATTATAATGCTGTGTGTTTTTGTAATCATATCTAACAGCTCTCTCTTTCGCTTTCTCCTAGTCATGATTTAAACCCCTTTAAGAAGACTGTGCCTCAGATCAGAATCGATTTGGACCCCGACAACAACAAATTCTTCTGGAAAGCTCCAGCCTCCGAAACGTCTCTTTAAACACTCCTGAAAACACTTTCACACATACACTTTTAGGTCCAGATGATGGTTTGGTCAATCACCTAAACAAGAATGTTTCTTTTTAAAGTCCAAAAAAGACAAATGTCATTTCGACACTACAACCAATAGCTGCACAAACACAAACTCTTTACCAAAGAGTTTTTACAACTTTATTTAATTTTTGAGCTCCTCAGTATGTCCTTCTGACGTTTTGGTAGCATTACTGTTGGAAAGTTGAAAAAAGTATTTTTTTCTAACGATTTATTTTTAGGTTCTGGGTCCAGACTGATTTTTTTCCAATAATTTTTTAACTTTTATAACCATATTTTATTAAATAGAAAGCATGTCAGAATGATGTCATAATCAGTCTTAATAGTGTAGAAAAAAATCATGTATAAAACAAAACAAATTTGAGGTTTGAGTTTTCTTTTGGCTAAAGTACTGCACTTCATTCAAATGAGCACATTAGATCAAATTTTCTAAAAATATCAATGAACAAATTCACTTTTCTATGGAAGCCACAGAATAAAAAAATACAAATGTAATTGTTACTTATTTCTCAATTCTTTTTTTTTTTTATGTAGCTCATAATTCCAACTGTTATTCTCAGAATTCTAATTCTTTTATGTGACAATTTTGAGAAAAAAAAAGTCAGAATTGTGAGATTTAAACAGAATTGCAAGAACAAATTCAGAATTGAATAACCATATTTATTTTTCAATTGCATAAACAGGCTTCCATAGTTTTAGTATGTTTTTTTTTTCTCCGAAAACTCAAACCTTTAGTCTTTTAGAAGTGTATTTAAGCATATAATATTACTAAACCACAATGGTGGCCGTAACTATTTATCCCAATAAGGGAAACTGCAGTTTTAAAGACAATTTTTTTCCTTGTTCTTAACAAGACACTTAAAGTGGGAAACACTCGTGAATACAATGAATATGATTTTCTAGTTCTACCTCTTATAATGGACTGTAGGTGCCAGGCACTCTGTGTTTGAGTGAAGCATTTCTCTATGCAGTATGTAATGGATGTCAACGGCAATCTTAAAGTCGCGTGACGGGAAGAGCGGGAACCGCACTGGATGCCTCTTGACTAAATTCCCTCTGCCCTTTTGTGAACTCCAAATCTGTTTCTTCGTTCGTAAATGACAATCCATAACAGGGCGGATACTTTCAATGTGATTGCGTTTAATGTATTTACTATGAAGCAGATGATTTATGGTGATTTTATTATCTGGATATTTTTATTGTACTTTTTTTTTTTTTTTTTTTAAAGAAGCAATGCTGTTGATAGCGACGTCTTTTATACTGAGATGAAACGTTGAGAGGTGTAAGGACTCAATAAATGAGATTTAATGTGGAACAGCTGTACCGAGTGACAGCAATAAGCAAATTTCCTTGTTTTTGTGTGTGTGGGAACTTAACTACTGCCATTAAGACAGATCATTTTCTCTTACGTTCAGCACAAGGATATTTCAGTCGGCAAATCTGGTGTAGAATATTTTTTAAACATCACAACATATATATATATATATATATATACGCCACAGTCGTTAACACTTGAATTTAGAGACGCAAGTCAGTGTTTGTATATAGATCTGTTTATCATCATCATTATCATCTCTGATCAATAAGGTCTTCCATTTCTTTGGATTGTATCGCATTGCCTGTGCATTTTCAATGACTGAACTGTTTTAGCCAGATGCATATGAATTTTTTAAACATCACAACATATATATATATATATATATATACGCCACAGTCGTTAAAACTTGAATTTAGAGACGCAAGTCAGTGTTTGTATATAGATCTGTTTATCATCATCATTATCATCTCTGATCAATAAGGTCTTCCATTTCTTTGGATTGTATCGCATTGCCTGTGCATTTTCAATGACTGAACTGTTTTAGCCAGATGCATATGTAGTGTGAAATGGTGTTTTCATAAATCATTTCTTTTAGATGCTGTTTTTTAAAACCTAATATTGAGATGTATTTATTGTCCTTAATTCTCTTCTGGAAGCTGTCTTACTCTCTGATTATGACGCTACAGGCAATAATGAGATTAACAGTTGATTGCTGTTCTGTAAAAGGGAATCACCCTGTAGCACTGTGAGGCGATGGGCAAATTAAAGCAATTATTAAACCTCTTTCTGGTGGTGTGATGCATTCAAATGAGCTTTTATGTGTTGGATGTATATTTCACTACACGAATGACATAAAGACGCTATTTTGTTTGATTTAAAGCCATAGTCTTAAAGGGGTCATTGGATGCCCATTTTCCACAAGTTGATATGATTCTTTAGGGTCTTAATGAAAAGTCTGTAACATAGTTTGGTTAAAATTTCTCAATGGTAGTGTAAAAAACTGTGCTGAAACGCTACTGTCAATCAAACTATCATGGGAGGGGCGTGTCTGTGTGACGTCACAGGCATCTGAGATCAGCTCGATTTGAGAAAGGGGTAAACATTTAACCAGATTTTAAAAATCAAAGTGCACTTTTTCATTTTACAATGCCGTCTTATTGCTCTTCTTCCTAGTATGTGCATTTTAAAAATGGACTCCTGCTCAAAATGATAAATTAATATAACAACAGCTACAAAAAAAACCCAACGATAAGCCCGCGAAGCTGTTGTCGTTCCATCCTGACGGATGACATGCGTGGCAGCTAAGTGGAATCCCGGAAAATAAACCGTGGAACTTTGACCAATGAGAGAACAGTTTACTTACGCGTGACTTGTATTAACAAATTTGGTCTGTTTAGAAACTTTGCCGTGTGAAAGCGAACCGCACCAAAAATAAAAAGCAACATTGTAATAAATGTAATCCCTGTTTCGGAACAAAGTAATCGATCTACAGGTGTGAAAGCACCCTAAGGGTCGTTTTTGGCTTTGGTCGAAAGAGCAGAAGGGCTTATTGAAAAATGCAAATTCATTCTCTGCCAGCAGGTGGCGCTTTTCGCCAGGAATATAGCCGTTTCCCCCATAACTGCAGTAAACCAAGCAGCACCTGACTTTGAAACTTGCAGTGTTCATATTTAATCATTTAAATAGCCTTTTGAAGTGTAAGCTTTATCTCATTATATTTTTTTCACTGGAGTCTTCTCCCATTTCTACCAGTGATCATTGTTTCCTTCCCGCGGTACTAACTGCGCACACATCAATAGCATCACTGGGCTGTAGGTTGCCAAGTTGAGGGGACAAATGGGTTGCAATTTGTATGCGTCGATCGTGTGAGAAAGATGCGTTTCATACAAGATCTGGCAACTGGATAACCTTGGAATTTGTTGTTGTGATTATTCATATAATGAGGTTTGGCCCATACAAATTACGGGAGTTTTACCGGAAGCGAATGTAGCAAACATATAAAATACGCCCAGTGGGATTTTTTTTTTTTTTAAATAGAAAGATTAAAAATACGGGAGAATCCCGGGAAAAACGGGAGGGTTGTATGAAATAGAGAGTTTAAAAAAAGCACTGGGTGGATTTTTATCATTATTGGGTGGGTGTGTACACACACTGCAAACACACATTTATGTTCAACCAACAACAAAAGTGAATTTTGCATCCGATGACCCCTTTAAAGAATTTAGTCAAGGTAGCACCATATCTGACAGGAATGAAAACGAGGCTGCGAGGGAATGAAGTACAGCGCATTTAAGCGATGTTCACTAACGAAAAAACATTCTGTGGACAAAAACGTCATGAAACAGTTCTGAAACTTGTGATTTTTGACCACTACTACATCTTTATGCAGCACATGTCACTGTAAGACTGTTGCAAATCGCAGCCTCGTTTTCATCCACGTTAAATTCAAAATGGCGTCTACCGATTTAAAGATACGATGGATTTTTAAAATCGATTTATACATTTATATGGATACATTTAAGTTTAAAAAGGATAAATATTTACATAAATTCAATTTTAAACACTTATCACCAACTAATGAACTAAAGGAAAAAATAAACCTTTCCCATTCTCCCTCTGAGGTCAAAGGGCTGCAGGCCAAAGCCAAACGGCTCTACGTAACAAAACCTGAAATGGGAATCTGGGTCTAATCTGGATAAAAGCCCAGAGGCCAGAGACACCGTGTTCTAGTCCTTGTGATCTCTCATCTTCGAGTCATTCCTTAGAACTGGAATGATCTCCTTCGTTGCCTGTCTGAATACATGGCATTCTCATTTCTTGCACATCTCTGACCAAATCTTGACATCTAGCCTCCTCGTAATCCCTTTTACGCACATGTTTCACTGAGATAAACCCTGTTTGCGTGCGGATAAACGGCAGAATGACTGGTCATTATCTAAATTGCTCACTATCACCGCACAAGCATCTTCCAAGAAGATAACCAGAGCTGAAACTCGCGTATTTTCCATTTCAGTAATTCAGGATCTCATCACGGGAATGGATTTAGCACGTAATGAAGCTAAAAGGCTCGTCACACCGGACTAAATGTCATCACATGCTTGGACAACTTTAATACGGAGTCGTTAGTAGTTACTTTGATCATCTCCTGATATGTGGCCTTTCTCACGAATGTCACCTTCTCTGTGCGCTGGACGCTGTCCTACACTGTAAGCAAACGCACGTCTGCTCTATTAACCCAAGGGTCACTGTATATAGCAATGAGTAAGACCTCTGGGATCGAGCCAGGAACCTTCAAATGAGCTTTTATGTTGGATCAATCATACAGATTCTTCATTCCACACTCGGTTTTGTATTATTTAAAGGACAATAACCTACAGATGCTTAGAAAAAAAAAGCCTAATAGCGATTCAAACCCTAAACAAGGCCATTGTTATGGCCTTATACATTTATATGAATATATTTTCCTTCCATTTACCAGCATTGATCTGTTGACCACTATGCCACAACACCCCTTGATACTAAAGGTAACCACCCCATGTATATTTTTATGTGGAATCTCGTTTATAAGTGGATTAAAAGTGAGAAAAAAGATTTCATTAGCTTTATAATTAACTTTTATTACTAACCCGATTAAGACTTAAAACAGTAATGTCGCTCTTTACCATAGTTCAGCTCTCTAAAAAATTATATAGGCCATGATCAGTAAGTCGTGCAAAATATTTTATTCCATTAACTAATCAAAATTAATTTAACCAATTTCAGCTTTATTTTTTTTAAGTTATATGACATTTAACACGATATTTTTAAGTCAGTTTACTATATTTGAAGTTGAAATTTGATCATATGTAGGCTCTTCGAACACAAGTACAGTTTTGCAGCTTTAAATACAATTCGCAATGAAGTCGATTAACCCACAATAATTAACAATGTCATTAAACCGTTCTAAATTAATTTCACAAACAGTTACAAATATTTTTAAGCGCATTTTAATTTTAATCTTTGGAAATACATGTAGGGCCTATTTATGTGATGAATAGCCTACGACAGCCAATCGTGATGTGGTCTTCAGGCATCAGAGGAGCATCCTCGGTCTTCTTGCGACATCTACTGGCCATTTAGCAAAATTGCAGGAGCTTCTCATTCCTGCTTCACATCATGTTTTCAGTCCTCTCTCCAGAAGCAAAGCTGAGAATCTTCATTTTACACTTTGCTTCCTGATTGTCAATATTATTATACATAAATGTTAATTTAATTTTGTCACAACACATTTTTTTTTTAAATAAAATGTTACAAATTAAATCATTTTAAAATAAAAATAAAATGTTTTTTTTTTTTAAATGCAATGAAGCATTCAATTAGTTAAATTTCCTTCCAGTCTGAATGTTTTAACGTGTTTTGATGATTTCCTAAAGTATAATTGCTAATGAGAAATTAAATGACATGGAAAAAAGAAACATACAAAACTATAGAGCTCAATCAAACTCGCTTTTCTATCCAGCTCTGTCCAGTAGGTGGCGGTGCTGCGTCGTTATAAGTGAGAGCGCGCATGCGCAGTACGAGGTGTGCGCTGGCTCTTGAAGACAGATGACACACGAGAAGCGTTTAGGAAGTAAGAAAGATATGGCAAAAGTTGTGGGATAGTGGAATAAAAGGAAGGCATCTTTACCAGATACAGGGGTGTGTAGGTGAAGAGAGAATAAGATGTGGGAGTAGGAAGAAAGATGTTATTATAACAAGAATGAGGATTGGACATTCAGCTTTAAATTGAAATGTACACAAAATGGGGAAGCATGAAAATGGAAGATGTGATAAATGTGGGAATCCAGAAACAGTAAAGCACATTCTTCTAGAATGCGATGCGTATGAAAGAGAAAGAAATAAACTTAATCATAAATTAGGTTTGATGGGACATGATAAAGTATCACTCAAGATATTACTAGGGAATAGCCAAATGCAATCAAGAATTAAAGAAGAAGTGTTAAATTATCTAAAAAAGACAGGAAATGTGGAAAGAATATAAATTGTAATTATGGTATATATATATATAAAATATAAGTTTTTTTTTTGTTTTTTTTAATATAATATATAATCCTTCTCTCTACCAAATCTGTTCACTCCACAGTCCAGATCAGTAGGTGGCGGTAATGCACCTTTAAGTTGGTTTGCCAAAACCGCCAATAAACATCAGAGGAAGAAGAAGAAGAGAAGCGTTTAGCAGCACTGCATGGCAACCCAGAGAAACGCGCTGGCGATAGTAAACAGTAGTGAGTCTGTACGGTGAGCCGGAAGGAGGCGTGGCATGACGCTAGAGTTCCGTGTTGGCAGGAAAACTCCCCAAATTAGGAGCCGCTTCCTGCTCTCTCTGGGTCACCATGCTGCGCCTGTTCCGCGTGCTGGGGCGTTTGCGCGCGTGTAGACACTGGACCAAAATCACCGAGCTGTCAGCGAGACTCTCCAGCACCAAAGCTGCTCCGCGGTTCCGAAGAATGGACTACCAGGTAACGCATACTGCGTCCATATGTTATTATGTGTACTCTATATATGGAAATTATTAACAATAATTGTTGAGTTTGTGCGCTTTTGTTTGGACTTTTGGCTGGAAGTTTTATTTTTTGGGCTCGGTTAAAATAACGCAGTAAATTCAGCACACGCTGCTGATTCATAAGTGACAGTTGTTACATAAACCGTTAGAGTTTAAAATCAAAGCGCGGCAATTTTTTTCCGCGTAATGAGCGCGTTCCATTGAGGTCAATACATATTCTTATGGCAAGCCGTATAACATTTATCTATAGCAAACTTTCTATTAATAAAGTGTTATTAGCATTTATTTATGAGATACAACTTTTTTCTTTGCTTCTAGTCACAGGTAATTACAAGCAACTGTTACTGGTAACAAAGCGCAAGTTGTTACCAATAACAAATGAATAGAAAGTTGTCACTGTTTGGATGATAGCAAAGAAATTAGTTCTAGAATTGAATGAATAATCGTGTAATAATGTCCCAATTGGATTGTTTACTAGTGTTTTAAAATAATTAACATAAATGGGCACTAGTTATTTTAAGCAATAGCTGTGAAAACAGCTTGCCATATATTCTGCATACTTTCATAAAGGCCAAGAAAGATCCAGTTTTGTTCATTATTAAGCTTCTTGTATCTCTTATGTTTGTTTATTGTTTGTTTATTAGATAATTAGGTGATGGTTGATACAGTAGATGTCAAATCTGACCAAGTATTATTAGTCAGTGTCACAAAAGATTTATTGGTAGAATTGTTAACATTTGGAATACTGACAAAATGGACAGGAAATATGGAAAGAATATAAATTGTAATTATGGTATATATATATATAAAATATAAGTTTTTTTTTTGTTTTTTTTTAATATAATATATAATCCTTCTCTCTACCAAATCTGTTCACTCCACAGTCCAGATCAGTAGGTGGCGGTAATGCACCTTTAAGTTGGTTTGCCAAAACCGCCAATAAACATCAGAGGAAGAAGAAGAAGAGAAGCGTTTAGCAGCACTGCATGGCAACCCAGAGAAACGCGCTGGCGATAGTAAACAGTAGTGAGTCTGTACGGTGAGCCGGAAGGAGGCGTGGCATGACGCTAGAGTTCCGTGTTGACAGGAAAACTCCCCAAATTAGGAGCCGCTTCCTGCTCTCTCTGGGTCACCATGCTGCGCCTGTTCCGCGTGCTGGGGCGTTTGCGCGCGTGTAGACACTGGACCAAAATCACCGAGCTGTCAGCGAGACTCTCCAGCACCAAAGCTGCTCCGCGGTTCCGAAGAATGGACTACCAGGTAACGCATACTGCGTCCATATGTTATTATGTGTACTCTATATATGGAAATTATTAACAATAATTGTTGAGTTTGTGCGCTTTTGTTTGGACTTTTGGCTGGAAGTTTTATTTTTTGGGCTCGGTTAAAATAACGCAGTAAATTCAGCACACGCTGCTGATTCATAAGTGACAGTTGTTACATAAACCGTTAGAGTTTAAAATCAAAGCGCGGCAATTTTTTTCCGCGTAATGAGCGCGTTCCATTGAGGTCAATACATATTCTTATGGCAAGCCGTATAACATTTATCTATAGCAAACTTTCTATTAATAAAGTGTTATTAGCATTTATTTATGAGATACAACTTTTTTCTTTGCTTCTAGTCACAGGTAATTACAAGCAACTGTTACTGGTAACAAAGCGCAAGTTGTTACCAATAACAAATGAATAGAAAGTTGTCACTGTTTGGATGATAGCAAAGAAATTAGTTCTAGAATTGAATGAATAATCGTGTAATAATGTCCCAATTGGATTGTTTACTAGTGTTTTAAAATAATTAACATAAATGGGCACTAGTTATTTTAAGCAATAGCTGTGAAAACAGCTTGCCATATATTCTGCATACTTTCATAAAGGCCAAGAAAGATCCAGTTTTGTTCATTATTAAGCTTCTTGTATCTCTTATGTTTGTTTATTGTTTGTTTATTAGATAATTAGGTGATGGTTGATACAGTAGATGTCAAATCTGACCAAGTATTATTAGTCAGTGTCACAAAAGATTTATTGGTAGAATTGTTAACATTTGGAATACTGACAAAATGCAGAATTTATTTCTTTAAGGTTAAAAAAATGTAGGAGATTATATAGATTTTCTTGAAACTAGATAATTTGTCAAGGTTTTGAATTTATTAAACCTAACTCTTATATTCGAAATATAGGACATGAAGGGAAATACAAAAAAGACAGTAAAATAACAATTACTGAATGCTTTGCTTATATTTTATGTAATTATGTACATGGTATAGTAGAAGTTTTTTTAAATAAGAACATGAAAGCATTTTAATATTCACGTTTATTAAACTACTTGCATATCTTAGATTTTTAGAATTTTGTTTCTGAGATTTCCTCAGATTTGTTATGGTGTCAGGACTAGATTTGCCTTTACTAAGCATGTTCTATTTTGTTAATAAGTGATTGTCAATATATGCGATTATATTTTGCCTCGTATGATTCATCAGATCACTTTTGCCAACCAACCAAAACATTCAGCAATAAAACATATTAGGTTGTCATTTGTAATATGATTGTACTACATTAACCAGATATTCTGGCTAAACATTGACTAAATATTATGAAAGAGTTCAGAAGTTCAGTTTTTGTTAGTAAAGCAAGAGTAAAGCCTCATTTTGTAGAGGCTAAAGCTTCACATGGACATCTGGCTATTCTCTGAATATCAGCTCAAAATTACACTTATATAGCGAGCTGTAAATCTGGATTGGATGTAAACATGAGAGTTTTGTGAGCTCCAGAGCTGGTGTTTGAGATGGCATGAAATCTTTGAGATCCTGTAGCATTATGAATGTGTTTCAGGATGCGGTTTGCACCCTCAACACCCTCCAGACAAACGCCAGCGCTCTGGAGCAGGTGAAGAGAGAGAGAGGTCATCCTGAGCTCCAGCTGCAGGCCATGAGAGGCTTCCTCCAGCGGGCAGGACTCAAGGTATCAGCGTCACAACACTAAAATACTCATGACTGGAGTGAATGGTATGACCAAAATCATTATATGACTGTAGGAGAGCTTTTATATCACAGTAACTGCATTAATGTTATTTGTGCATTTTGATATCAGTCTCAGCCAATAATCATTCATCCTTGGCTGATTAAGAGATTTAATTGGCAGCTTAGTGAGCGGATATTATACAATTTCTGTTATCAGATATTTTTAATGAATTAGGACAACATTGTGTAAAAATAATTTACATTTTTATATATCAGTGTTTTTAAATGCATCAATAAATGTCAGTGTGCATGCATACATCAAATCTCTGTAAGCACATTGCTTTAGCTTTTGTATATTTTTGTATATTAAAAAACTATTAGGGCTGTCAAAAAAAATTTTGAATTTCGAATATTTGTCGAATTTAAAATAAAAATCCACATTCAAATGCAAAACATTGACTGTGTTATCTTTATTGTGTAGCTTGATTTGTGTATTGTTTGTTTTCTGCATTCTCTCTTTAGTTCACCTCATTTGGTGCAAGTGAGAGAGCGAATCAGAATCAACGGGCAGCCAATAGGAAAAGAGCTTTTCACCAAATACTTCTGGCAGGTGTATTGTCGACTGGAGGAGACAAAGGTGAGACGGATGGTGTTTTTAAGTCAATACGCAATGTAGGCATTCTCTAACATTCACTACTTAAACTTCTTCCTAAGTTGTTTATATACCAGACCAGACATTTTGAAAACGAATGGTAAAAATGGCACAGTCATGAATTATGATGGTTATGAGACAATCCTAAACACATAACATATGATGATAGTGTGAAATATGTTAATACATGCAAATATTAATATATTCAAATCACAATCACTATTGTGATCAGCTAACCTCCACATATCAATAATTGCATATAGAGTTTTACGAATGATTTTAATGCAAGAAACCTTCAAGGAAAAAATTTAATTAAACACAATTTACAAGATTTACTTGTGCATTTGTGAAGAAGTGGTAGCTTT
The DNA here is from genome assembly GCF_001515605.1 of Sinocyclocheilus anshuiensis. Classification (NCBI taxonomy): domain Eukaryota; kingdom Metazoa; phylum Chordata; class Actinopteri; order Cypriniformes; family Cyprinidae; genus Sinocyclocheilus; species Sinocyclocheilus anshuiensis. Next base: position 1,346,643 of record NW_015551044.1, read on the forward strand.
AAACAATGATCTGGTTCTTGAGTTTTAATGCTTTAATTCCTATGAAAGGAGTGCATGTTTCCTGCTGGCTGCTCTGTTACATTCGCATCTGTTCCATGTTAATTGTGTTAAGTGTAAATGTGAGGCGTCTGGTCATGTAATTGCATAATCGCAACAGTATGTCAATCATGTGAGGAAAGAAACAGTGCCGTTTGTTCAAACACCAGAACCTAAAATGTCTCTTTGAAGATCTGCATCCATGTATCCTTCATAAATGGCAATGTACAGCTGTGATATGAGTGATTTTTAAAGGCTTTCTTTGTCATAACATTTGGGTTTAACTTTTCAGGATGCCCATGGTGGTAGCATGCCTGCTTATTTCCGCTTTCTCACCATCTTGGCCTTTCACATCTTTCTGCAGGAGAAGGTGAGCAACATTACTGAACTGTATTATCTGTAAATGTAATCATTTTATTACAACAGTTGAGCCTGTAATGAAACCTACATATCAGATCAACTAATTTGATAGTGATCTACTGCTTGTTTTTTAGTACTCTGTTATCTTATCAGCAATGTCAAAGTTTAATTATTTTGTCTCCGAGATCATTGTCTTTTATTATAAATGCTTAAGATTATTAACCTTCACCTAAATTCTCTGTCTATGTCTCTGCCCCTGTGCAGGTTGATTTGGCTGTCTTTGAGGTTGGGATCGGTGGAGCGTATGACTGCACAAATATCATCAGGTATCACAGCACTATTTAGCCTGGAGTATCTGAGTTTTTACTGTCTCTCTCCCGTCTGCTTCAGTGTAGCGTGTCTAATACTCTCTTTGTGCCTCATTATTCTAGTGTGAACTCCATTTAATATCCATTCGTTTGGCTTTTCATAATTCAAGCGTGACAAATTCCTCTCGTATCAGCCAATCATTGATCGCATTCTTCATGAGTTTTTTTGATCCTATCAGTAATGATCCTGACTGACAATATGAACCAATCAGTGGTCGTGAAAATAAAGAAATCATCTCGCTCTGCATTTTATATGATCTTATGCTCAAGAATACATAATAATGACAGCTTGTCTTTATTCAAAAACACCTTCGCTTTAGTTGCACACAGAATCTTTCTAAAACATTAAAGGAATAGTTCACACAAAAATGAAAATTTGCTGAACAATTACTCACCATCCAAGATGTAGATGAGTTTGTTTCTTCATCAGAACAGATTTGAAGAAATTTAGCATTACATCACTTGCTCACCAATGGATGCTCTGCAGTAAATGGGTGGTGTCAGAATGAGAGTCCAAACTGCTGTTAATAACATCACAATAATCCACATGACTCCAGTCCATCAGTTAACGTCTTGAAGTGAAAAGCTGTGTGTTTGTAAGAAACAAATACATACAAGCCTAATTCAGACCTAAAATACAGACCTAATTCATACAAGTTGAATCACTTCTGTAAGATTTTTCATACGAGTTCCGTTTAGTGTGATAATATTTTGTAATCATTAAAGTACTACAAAACTGAACCTACAAACCCTGTATTAATAATGGGAAGGTTGTCGAGGGATGAAATGACACGGTTAAAGGTGATGTGTATAATATCTACGATTTTTCAACTATCCAGGTGGATGTTTTTGTTGAAAATCATTATTTTGTGTTTGCATTTGGTGCTGCTAATGGGACAGAAATGATACGCTTCACTATAAAGGTGATTGAGGTTTAATTTATTAAAATGTTTTTCCTAGGCGTCCCTGGGTGTGTGGCATCTCCTCTTTAGGCATAGATCACACCAGCATACTGGGAGACACCATTGAGAAAATTGCCTGGCAGAAAGGAGGGATTTTTAAGGTGAATTTTTGTGGCTCTTGTGTGAAAAAGAATTCAAAACTTTGCATGTTAAGAGGATTTTTAGTGAATGTGTTTATTGCAGCCAGGAGTTCCTGCATTCACAGTCAAACAGCCTGATGGGCCGAAGAAGGTGCTTCAAGAGAGAGCAGAAGAAATTGGGGTGAGAAATACAAACATGCACTTCAAATACACAATTCAAAATGTAGTTAATTTGCTCGCATTGTTCTCTGTTTCTCTCTCAGTGTTCGTTATCAGTGTGTCCTGATCTGGAGAAGTATCAGAGCGAGGGTTCGCTCAGGTTGGGTTTAGCTGGTCATCATCAGCGCAGTAACGCTTCTCTGGCTCTACAGCTCTCACACACCTGGCTGCAGAGACACTTCCTCACAGGTGCGTGTTTCTGACTGTGGGTTAGTTCACATACCTCTGTTTGTGTTTTTAATCAGCTGTTTGTTCCTCAGATCCCGCATCATCATCTCCAGTGGAGTTCAGTGGTGTGAGTCCAGCTCCAGCCTTCCAGCCCAGTCCTGCAATGATAAAAGGTCTGGAAAAACACACTATACAGCCCAATTAAAAGCTCATTTTTGAAACCTAGTGAACTGCTTTGATGTGTGCTGCCTACATAGGCAGCAACAAGCAAGAGACAGGGATGTTATTGCTGCATTTTAAAATGTATCTATTTCATGCACAAATACTTTCTCAAATATGTAATTAAAATGGCCACTTTTGAGATTTGAACTTGCAGCCTTTTGGTTACTTGTCCTGATATTTAATCACTACGGTTACAAAATTACTAAATCACAGTCTTGGAAAGGTCATAGTGCATTTAGCAGTTGTAGGTAATATATATATGATGTTTTCACAGGTCTTGCTGAGACTGAGTGGCCTGGGCGCAATCAAACACTAAAACACGGTCCTGTGACGTATTTCCTGGACGGAGCTCATACCACACGCAGCATGCAGGCCTGTGTCCGCTGGTTCAATGAGATCGCACCACAACATGAGAGAAATGCAGGGTGAGAAGGCCTTCCTCTTTTACTCAGACAGTAGAGCATGGTGTTATTAAAGGGATAGTTCACCCCAAATTAAAAATTCTGCCATTAATTACTCGCCCTCGGGCCGTTCCAAACCCGTAAGACCTCTGTTCATCTTCGGAACACAATTTAAAGGGATCATATGATGCGATTTCAAGTTTTCCTTTCTCTTTGGAGTGTTACAAGCTGTTCGTGAATAGATAAGATCCCTAAAGTTGCAAAGACTAAAGTCTCAAACCCAAAGAGATATTCTTTATAAAAGTTAAGATTCATCCACGCACTCCTAAAACGCCTCATTTAAACATGCCCCCACGTCTACGTCATGATGTGGGAAGATTTGCATAATGCCCCCCAAATGGAAGGAGGCGTAACTTCATTGTTGCTGCAGCCGCCATGTTGTGAAGATGCTGTGTGTTTTGTTGCGAAAGCGAAAATACTTTGTTTGGCCTTCCAAAAGAGGACACGACTAGAAATCAGTGGTTAAGTTGTATTTACAACACAGTTCCAGAACACTTCAACCCAATTATTCAGATGTGTGCAGCACATTTTATGGAGGAGCTGGTTCTTGATCCTGGGAAGGCTGTTTTCTATAAAGTTGGGCAGTTCCAACTTTGCAAGGACAGTCTGGCATTTCTGACTCACAGCCTGTAAGTACGTTTTCATATTAAAAGAATTTGCCACTGACGATTCAAACGTGAGTTTTGAGCAGTGTAGAGTAGCGCTTGTTGTTGTTTGTCATTTCTCCGATCACAAATGCAGACATGGTTTTATGTTTACACGGCGCGACACATTTCATTACACCAAATACACTAAATAATGTTCTTTTTACCAACATCATATGACCCCTTTAAGATATTTTTGATAAAATCTGAGAGCTCTCTGACCCTCCCATAGACAGCAAGGAAACTACCACGATCAAGGCACAGAAACATAGCAAGGACATCGGTAAAATAGTCTGTGACATCAGAAAAAATAGTTGAATTAAGTCATTATTTTTGTTTTCTTTGTGCACATAAAGTATTCTCGTAGCTTCATAACATTACGGTTGAATCACTGATGTCACATGGACTATTTTAACGATGTCCTTACTACCTTTCTGGGCCTTGAACGTTTCAGTTGTGTTGCTGTCTATGCAGGGTCAGAGAGCTCTCGGATTTCATCAAAAATATCTTAATTTGTTTTCAGAAGATGGAACAACATGAAGGTGAGTAATTAATACCAGAATTTTTCATTTTTGGGTGAACTATCCCTTTACCGCCGGGTCATGGGTTCCATTCCCGGGGAAGCTGTGAACTGATAAAATACATGTATACATTGAATGCTGTGTAAGTTGTTTTAGATAAAAGCATCTGCATAATGCAACTGTGCAAATGTAAATAAGGACCAAAACGATCTGTTTTCTAAAATACTTCTATGTTTGTAACTTTAAAACTGAAAGGTTTAAATGCAAATCTAAAGACATGTAGTAGAAACTCGAGAATATATTCAGTGGAGCCAAACAGTGGATCTTGAATTGTGTGTATCAGCAGACAGCGTTGGTGTTTAATGCTCTTTGTGTTTGTAGGGGTCCGGTGGTGAGGGTCCTCTTATTCAACGCTACAGGAGAGAGAGACTGTGGTGCTATGCTCAAACTGCTCGTAGTGAGTTATTTCACACTTTTTAATCATATTAATCTGCACTAAGCCAACCAGACTCATGTTTGTTTGTATTATTAGCATTCTAACGATTGTTCTTTGTTATAGCCCTGTTTTTTTGATTTTGCCGTGTTCTGTCCAAACATCACAGAGGCCATAGCGACCTGTAATGCAGGTAAGAGATGCTTCCAGCCACCGTCCTGTGTAAGAGATCCAGACGCACAAGATGATATGAGATCTAGTCAATCAATAAGAGGTGATGATAGATGTTTTGAGTGGTTCAGGAACAAATTTTTGGTGATTTTATCCCAGTTTTAAGATGTCTTAAGAGTGCTGACTAACTAGGCAACATTTTATGGATGAATTGAACTTTTAGCATGAAGATCGATGATGAAGGCTTTCTAGATTTTGCCTTTATAGATGTATTGGCCAAAATATCACAATCAGGCTATCCCGAAAAGCAGTGCAACGATATATATATATATATATTATTAAATAAATACATTTTATTTGGATTGAATTTATAAAAAAAATGTAATTCAAGTTTAATTAAACGATACTGAATTACATGATTATGAATTAATTTTTTTATTTAATATTGAAACATTGATAAAATAGTTTAGGAAACTCATTTAAAATGTGCTTTTATATCCAATATTTGTAAGCGTTTCCTTTGTATTTTTTGCTTTTTAGATTATTGAGTTGTTTACTTAGCAAAATTAACATCAGACTATTAGAATGAACTCCCTCGTGCTGTTATGTTGAGTTTTTGTGAGATTCTTGATAATTTTACATGAAGATTGTTTCAGATAAATCACTTAAAAGATTTTATTTTGGTTAGAATGCTGCATTACAAGAAGGTTTATTTGCATTCTGCATTTTAATAACACACTCTGTCCTTCAGACCAACAGAACTTTAATGTTTCTGTGGAGAACATGCTCACACGTTGCCTGGACAACCAGCAGAGCTGGCGTGTTCTGAATGGCCAGGAGGAGAAGCCAGAGGCGGAGCTTCTGATCGGAGGCGGTTTGCCATTGGTGGCAGAAAGACACAGGGACACACTGGTGTTTCCCTGCATCCTCAGCGCTCTGCAGTGGATCAGTCAGGGAAGAGACTCGGTACTGTCAGACCCAAACAAATGTGTCATACCCGTTAAACCTAGCATAAATGCGAAAGCCGCTCTGCTACGAGAGGCTGTAAACATACACGTCCTCATCACAGGTAGTTTACACCTGGTGGGAGGGGCTTTAAAACACTTGGACCCTGCTTTAAACTCATAACAGACATATGTATGTGTCTGCAGTGCCAGACATCCAGCCAAACACAGCAAGTGCGCCACCTAGTGCCTGAACCCTCTGTCCCAGTACTCAAAGGAGTAGTTCACCCAAAAATAAAAATTTGCTTAAAGTTTACTCACCCTCAGACCATCTAAGATATAGATGAATTTGTTCCTTCATCAGAACAGATTTAGAGAAATTCACCAATGGATCCTCTGCAGTGAATGGGTGCCATCAGAATGAGAGTCCAAACAGCTGATAAAATCACAATAATCCACAAGTAATATACACCAATCCAGTCCATCAGTTAACGTCTTGTGAGGAAAAAAGCTGAATGTTTGTGAGAAAATTCATCATGAAGGCGTTTTAACTTGAAACAACATTTTTTTAGTACTGTTTTAGGCTGTTTTGGCTAGTAAACGGTGCTTGAGCTGTGCATGTTTTTTACCTGATTCAGACGAGACAACTTTTTCACTGCAGAAAGCAATATTATAGACTCATATTTTAGCTGAAATCAAAGGTTTAAAGCTAAATTGTCTTAATAGTGGATTTGTTTCTTATAATCATGCATCTTTTCCTTCACACGATGTTAACTGATGGACTGGAGTGGTGTGGATTACTTGTGGATTATTGTGATGTTTTTATCAGCTGTTTGGACTGTCATTCTGACGGCACCCATTCACTGCTGAGGATCCATTGCTGAGCAAGTGATGTAATGCTAAACAGATTCTCCAAATCTAATGAACAAACAAACTCCGCTACATCTTGGATGGCCCGAGGGCGAGTACACTGTCAGCTAGTTTTAATTTTTGGGTGAACTATTCCTTCAGCAGTTCACTCTGTGAAGATGTACTGCAAAATTCACAGCAAATCATGGATGAAATCTTTTCTTCTTGAATCCATTCATTCTACGTCCCGAAGAGCATTGGACCAGTTCATCAGTTTATGTAAAAAGCACATAAATCCGAATCTACTTGAGCTGTTTGTTTACTTTATTGGGATACTTCAATTTGAAGTACTTAAAGTGCATTCAGTTCATTTTCTGTGTAAGCTTCTTTATTTTACACTACAGTTTTGGTGTTTTTAACCGGATCTTTCCATTCATGAAATAGAAAGTCCTGTTCATCAGTGTTTGTTATTTTTTTTATTTTCATTTTTTTTATTGCACCGAAATAATTGTGCCATAAATAAGACATTGTTCTCTAATGTAATATTAATGTGTAATTTCTAACACATGCATGGGAAGGTTTGCATTCACAAGTGGATGCAAAACGATGTTCAAAGCATTTCAACACTGCGGTACCCACATCTGTTCATAGTGAATAAAAATGTGTTTTGTGTGCGTGTATATACATCAGAGGACTGGAGGTGTCAAATATGACTTATGTTTTGAATCTTAATGTAATTTAATTTTTTGTAGCATTTTATGTACTGTAGTAGACAGGAGAGTGTATAATCTAGAAACAAGCTGCTATTTTCAAATGCAGCCTGGATTTTTGAACATGCTAACTTGGTTTTGGGATATATGAAAGATTGGATAATTATTATAACAATAATGTGACTAAATATTAATTTTGATCAATAAAGATCATACCGCTCTTGTCTTAAAGTGCCATAGGGTGCTATTAAAAATACTTATGTATTGTATATACCAGATGAAAAATGAATAAAAATTCAAACAAGTTTGTCTATATTGTATCAATTCTTATTACATATAATAATGTTTAATGTTTTTCTATCCTATGTTAATGAGATATGAGTTTAGGTATGGTTTTGTCGGATAAAATACGTTTTATCACAATATGTTTAAATCTACAAATAAAAACATTTGTAGAGTAGCTTTATGTAATAACTGGATCTTTCGGGCGGCAGGTGGCGGTAGAGTTTTTCTTGGCGCGGTTGAATCTGTCCTGCGGACCGCAGAGGAACAGCAAGGATGCAGCGCGACAAAACCGGAAGCTCCGGCGGTGGGGATAAGTACGAATATTTTAATAATATTCTATGTCTTATCAGTCATTTAAAATATTAAAAACTCGATTTTGTTTATCTTTAACATGTCAAGCACGTATTTGTACTGTTTAAATATAGTTAGTCTTTTAAACAACGGTGTGGGTTTGGTTTTTGTCTTTGTCGGGGCCGAATGAAGAACACGAAATCACCCACACAACCAAAACAGCATCTTAAAAGACTAAATATTGTCGTATTTAAAACATAAATTTGCCAAAATGCGTCTGTACGAGTGTTGTAATTATAATTAGCTCAGTGTAAGAACAGCAGAAGGTAAAGAGAGCTCTTCATCGTGTTTAAAAACAAAATGTGTATGTTGTGTGTGTTTAGGCCGGACAGAGAGACCGCCATCATGTCTAAATACTATGATGGGGTCGAGTTTCCCTTCTGTGATGAATTCTCCAAATATGAGAAGCTTGCGAAGATCGGCCAGGGCACCTTCGGGTGAGTAATCCTATTTGATGCTTGTATACGTAAATAAACCGTAATATACATTTAATCCCTTTATTACTGTTGTAATCCACTGTCAGGAAAACAGTGGCTAATAATGTCTATAGGGGTCATTAAAGGAATAGTTTGTTTCTTCTTCAGATTTGGAGAAATATAGCATTCCATCACTTGCTCACCAATGGATCCTCTGCAGTGAATGGGTGCCGTCAGAATGAGAGTCCAAACAGCTGATAAAAACATCACCATAATCCACAAGTAATTCACACGACTCCAGTCCATCAATTAATGTCTTGTGAAGTGAAAATATCCTTGTTTGTAATTAACAAATCCATCATTAAGATGTATTTAACTTCAAACTATTGCTAAAAAACCGACTAAGGCTAAGTCTCCAGTGAAAAAGTAGTCTCTGAATCAGGAGATAAATATGCACAGATCAAGCACCATATGTGGGTGGATTTTGATGTGAGAGGACAACAGGGGATGGACTTTTTCCAATGGAGGAAGAGATTATGGATTATGGACTCATATTTTGGCCAGACGTGATGGTTTAAAGTTAAAAGGCCACAGTGGATTTGCTTTCTGCAAGTTAACACACAACTTTTCACCTCACAGGACAATAACTGATGGACTGGAGTCGTGTGGATTATTGTGATGTTTTTATCAGTGATGTAATACTAAATTTCTCCAAATCTGATTTTGATGAAGATGGATGACCTGTGAGTCTGAGTAAATATAAAGCAAATTGTCATTTTTGGGTGAACTGTTTCTTTAAACTTTATGCTTTATTTTGGATTAGAAGTAACCAAAGTGATTGCTGGTTGGATTACCTATAAGGTTGAGTGATTCACTGATGTGTTTTCTCTCTGTAGGGAGGTGTTCAAGGCCAAACACAGACAGACGGGGAAGAAGGTGGCTTTAAAAAAAGTACTTATGGAGAATGAGAAAGAAGGGGTGAGAACATGTAGCATCCATCCTACACAGAAATCAAGTTATACAGTTATTGGACTCTTGATTTAAATGCAGATGTCACACATTTAAATGTGTTTGTGCTCTTCTCCTCAGTTTCCCATCACTGCTCTGAGGGAAATCAAGATCTTACAGCTGCTCAAACATGAGAATGTGGTGAACCTCATTGAGATCTGCAGGACAAAAGGTGAAGAAGACCTACACAATTCGTGTTTACTTTTAATCTTCCCATGGTGTATCTGCTGTTTTTTTACATGCAAATGTGGCTTTAAAAGCATTAATGTCCTTATCTCCACATTCTCACGGTCATAGACAATCTGGAAATATCAAGGAATTTTAAAATTGTGAATTTCAGACCCAGAAAAGTCATCGAAATGAGTGAAATTGTAAAAGTCAAAGACACTTTGTTTTTTGTTTTGCTCATAATCATATATAATACATAACCATCTAATAATCATAATCATATAATAATCATAACAATCATAGTAATCACATAAATTCATTATTCAAAAAGTGTTGAGTCCATGTAACTATGACTAGAGTTCCTGTTACTCACCCTATTTCAAATAATAGAAAGTGTGTTAAATTACATTTTGTCTTGCTTTTGATTGCAGGATTATGGATTATTATAACAGTTTATTTTTCTCGTCTCTTCTTCTCCAGCCACCCAGTTTAACCGTTATAAGGGCAGCATCTATCTAGTGTTTGATTTCTGTGAGCACGACCTCGCTGGACTGCTGAGCAACGCTAATGTTAAATTCACTCTGGCTGAGATTAAGAAGGTGATGCAGATGCTGCTGAACGGACTCTACTACATACACAGAAACAAGGTGAGACAATGTGATCGCTTACAGTTTGCCTGGTAATATTCCCAGATTATCTGATGTAAATGTGGCTAAGAAACAGGCCCAGGGTTGTCACTGTGATGTAAGGGCCCAGACTGAAGTATTGTGTGTTTGTGTCAGATCCTCCACAGAGACATGAAAGCAGCTAATGTTCTGATCACCAGAGAAGGTGTTCTGAAGCTGGCTGATTTTGGATTGGCCAGAGCGTTTAGTTTGGCTAAGAACAGTCAGGGGAACCGCTACACAAACCGGGTCGTCACACTGTGGTATCGACCGCCTGAACTGCTGCTGGGTAAGTGAAACACATCTTAAACACTTGTAGTGGGATATAATGATTGTTTTATCACTGTGAGTATTTATTTTTTGTTAGGTGAGAGAGACTACGGGCCTCCCATAGATCTGTGGGGTGGAGGGTGTATCATGGCAGAGATGTGGACCAGAAGCCCCATCATGCAGGGCAACACAGAACAGCACCAGCTCACCCTCATTAGTCAGCTGTGTGGCTCTGTTACTCCTGAGGTAACACACACACAGAACTATACTTTAGACCTCTTTACACATGGTTTTTACATCTACTTTGGGTGGTCAGATCACAAAATGATGTTTTAAATATTTGCATGTTCAAATGTGTCTAAAGTTCCACTTCTGATCCGTTTTTTTTCAAATTAATATAAGGAAGAGCTTAAAAATTAATTATTATACAAATACATGCTAGTATTTTTTTCTTTATTTGTTTGTATTTTTTAAAAAATAACTACAAAAAGTAAAAATATGAAACTGGATTGGTATTTTATTTTATACATTTTTTTTTTTTTGCTTAAATTTATCATGAAATTAATACAAAAACAAATATTAAGCTTAAGCCCATGCTAATTTTTACATTTATCTGTTAGCATATTTCACAAAATGAGTACAAAAAGCATAAATATGAAACTTGAATTCATGTATATTCATGCATATATTTAACAATATTCATGTGAATTTGTGCATAGCCATGCATATATTTAACAAAAAAATAAATAAATAAAAGAGTAAAATCATAAATATAGAACTTAAATCCGTGTTGGCTTTTTAAATATTTATTTGCATATATTTAACATAAGTACAAAAGGCATGAATATAAAACTATTGAATTATTAAATTAAATATTACATTTTTATTTACTTGATTATATTTAACCAAAATGAGTACAAAAATGTTAAATAAAAAAAAAAGTTACTTTGCATATTTTATCAAATCAGAACAAAAAGCATAAATATGAAACTGGAATTCATACTAAATATCATAAAATCCTACAAAAATCATAAATGTAAAACTTGAATCCATGTTTCATATTTAAGTCTTATTTATAAGTCTGTATTCTGTGCTGTCTCAGGTTTGGCCCGGTGTGGATAAGAAGTATGAGCTGTATCAGAAGATGGAGCTTCCTAAGGGTCAGAAGCGTAAGGTGAAGGACAGACTGAAGGCTTATGTGAAAGACCCGTACGCTCTGGACCTCATCGACAGACTGCTGGTTCTGGATCCGGCTCAGAGAATAGACAGCGACGATGCTCTCAACCACGACTTCTTCTGGTCCGACCCCATGCCCTCCGACCTCAAAAACATGCTCTCCACACACAACACCTCCATGTTTGAGTACCTGGCACCGCCACGCAGGAGAGGTCACATGCCCCAGCAGCCAGCCAATCAGAACAGAAACCCTGCCACCACCAGCCAATCAGAGTTCGACAGGGTGTTTTGATTTGTCGGGCCGGCTGTGATTAAGAAGGAGAGAGAGACTTCTGATTGAATAGGAGGAACCTTTAGTGATCTCACCTGATGACAAAATATAAGACATTTCCACATATATCTTGAGTTAGTGTTTCATCACAGTGTTGTGTTGGACATCAATGGAGCAGGCAGATACAGTTCCTGTTGTTTAGTGTTTGCACTCACAGACGCTTTATCTAGATTACAAAAAAAAATACTGATCATTAATAAGATGAGTTCAGTTGATATGAATTACAGAATCCATTCTGAGCTGATCCAACAACAGCATGAGTTTATTGTGCTGCCAGTGTATTGCGGGAGAAAAAAGAAGTGTACGTAATGTTTTCAGACAGATTCAGTGTAGTGTTGAATACAAGTCTGCTTTTCCCATTGAAAATACTTCTGAAAATATGTTTAGTCTGGGAGAGCCATTAACCATTATTTAAACACCTGGTCATCTTTTCAGATTTGATTGTTACTTTAGTTTTTTAAGGATGTTTTTATTTGTAAGATCATGTGTTTTTGTTGGGATATTGGTGTATAAGTTACTTGTAAGTATAATACACTAATAAAACCTTTCACATTTCCCACCTTTGTTTTGTGACTGGGGGTAATTGTGGAGAGAACCTTGTCTGAGAAAAAAAGTGTCTATAAGTCGGCTTTTGTTTCAACGCTAAAAAGAAATTTGTGGTTGGATCTGGATGAAATATCACCCACAAATAAATCCATTTGTATAAGTGTTCATAAGAATTTACAACTTACAGGTAATAAAGACTTAAAGGTCAAGATTAAACAAATCAAAACTAAATATTTTGTACCCCTTAAACCTTCTTAAGTTCCCCAGATCCCCTGACTGGTCAGTTGGGCCAAGAAGTAAGACAAACTTTACTGTTTAGTATAACTTTTAACTTGGAAAAAGTAACTCGCCTAATCACAATGAATCATAATTTAAGTAGTTTCTAATCATTTGTGCTCAAACCTTTAGAAAATGCGACCATCTAGTACTGGAAAGAATACACTGCCAAACAATTACAAACGATTACATGTTAGGCCACTGAAAATATGTAATGCAACTATATTTATATTTTGAAGCGTTGCAATGTTAATGTATTAGTATTAGTAATTAGTGCTGGGCCTCATAAAGCACTAAGGCGGTTAAGGTTAGAAGGGATACAGCTAAAGCTTTCCTCTGACTGTTCGGCGAAAACATTCAAAACTTTGAGAGTCAAAAACAGCCTGATGGTTACTAAAAAAATATAGCAGGCTTCAGCTGTGTCCGAAATCGCTCGCTCATTCACTTATTCAATAATCCCTATATATTGTATGGTAGTTGATTGCACTATATAGGGGATAGGGAGACTAATCCCTATATATTGTATTAGGGGTCGACCGATATGTGTTTTTCAAGGCCGATGCCGATACCGATTATTACAGATCAAGTAGACCGATAACCGATATTTTGAACCGATATATATGTCTGGTGTAAAAATGAAAATGAATGTCAAAATTAAGAATAACAAGGGCTCTGACAAAAACTGCCTTCCCTGGTGTTGGTTGAATGTAGTACTCC
>NW_015551044.1:1360397-1391493 GCF_001515605.1 Sinocyclocheilus anshuiensis
TGCACTATATAGGGGATAGGGAGAATAATCCCTATATACTGTATGGTAGTTGATTGCACTATATAGGGGATAGGGAGAATAATCCCTATATACTGTATGGTAGTTGATTGCACTATATAGGGGATAGGGAGAATAATCCCTATATACTGTATGGTAGTTGAGTGCACTATATAGGGGATAGGGAGCGGTTTCGGACACAGCTTTCGTTTTTCGTTGATCACATGATTCTGAAAACAAGTCACCTTCCAGCACAGAGTTTATACGCGCTTTGAAGCTTCAGTGTCATATGTAACATTACTTTTAGTAATGTATTAGTAATATTTGTTAGACTTAAAGCCCAAATTCAGAACTTGATTTGACACTGTTGCTCTGTTAAGATGCAATCCGTAACTTTTTTTTGTGTTAAAAATTTACAAAATTAATATAATAAGCTAGTACATCATTAATTAATTTTCCAAACAGTGTTTTGGCGGAATCACTACGGTACACCTATAATAAACTTTTATATTCGGACTATTTGGTGGAACCGCTGCGGAGTAGCCCAGTACCTGCGTGATTCGTCTATACACCAAAAGTAGTGCTGTTTTGGCGGGGGAAAAAAGTCCGCGCACAAGGCTGCCTCCGTCACCACCGTCAGCCCCAGAGCTGGTTGGCTGACGCTGGTGTAGTCAGTGACGTATCCAACCCAAAAGGGCGCAGTCGTCGTATTCCGTGAATAAAGAAATAACGAGTTCGGGCTTTTAAACATCTCTGTTTGTGCGTGCGGCATATGAGGTGTATTCTGCGCATAGACTGTGGTTCTACGACTCTGTGAGTAATTCTCTCGTTGTGCTGTTCTTAATGAAATTGATTACTGCTTGGAGTTTTAGAATAATTATCATAACATGCTACCATGGTCTCAGTCTGTTAATGAAGCCATGCACAAAAACTGCCTCTTCATTTTGCCTTCCTTTTTTTTTAGTGGTTTAACAGCACGTACGCCTCAAGTTAGTAAAAGAAAAGTAATAGGACAAGAAAATGTAAAAATGTGTATCTTTGATTTGACTCATTTCACTGAAGAGCTGTTGATATTGTGGTGCGATTTAACCATCACTTGCCAACTGACCAGTTACTCCATTTATTTGACATATAATGAAATATAGCTAAATATGACAAAAAATTATTTCCCAATTATTTAGTTTTCATTTTGTGCATATCTATTGTGTTTAGCCTAGGCCTATATGTCGGTAAAATATGCTTCATTGTACGAGATATTATATTCAAACGCAACTTAAATGCAATATTCTAATAAGAATAAATAAAATATTCAATACAACCTTTTAAGCTTACATGTTTTAGATCATTTACATATGATTCTTAAGTTGCAAGGCTTGCTGTCAGGTGCTGCTGCGGTTTATTAGACACATGGATGGGTGTTCAGGACAGGCAGTGACATCTTTCGTTCTTTTTGTGTACTAGACTCTATACTTCTAAACTTCGCAAAATGATTGGCTGTTTCTAAAAGTTCAGAAACACTACACGCAGGTGACGCCTGCTGGTCAAAACTGTGTAAATCCATCAAAAACTCAGCCTGAACATGAATAAAACACCTTTAAAAACCAGTTGCTAATGTTTTACTAAGAATGTAATTGATTTAATGCCATTAACAAATCATCTAATAATACAATCAAATATTAAGTGTCTATTAAGTGTTTATTTTATTAAATTGTAGAGCTTTCGTTTGTTTAGGCTAATAGGAGACTATTAACTACAACTGTTATTAGCCTACAGATGTGTTAAAGAATGTCTACAAATGTATAAAATCGATCAGAGATACAGTAAAAACCATACATTAATGAGCTCGTCCAGTAACAAACAATTAAAATGATAAAAACCATTTGAAAAGAGATATGATTTAACAATGCCTCATTTCGAAAATATTCATCTCTACTGGGTAATTCCTGATTATGACATGTTGGCACCAAATGTTACAAATATTAAGGACTGTATACAAGAAACACACTTGTTGCCTAAATGTTACATTTAATGTCATTTTTGTTTAACCCTTTAACTGGCGATGTATCCTATAGGGCAGTGTTTCTCAACCAGGGGTCCGTGGACCCCTAGTGGTCCTTGACGTAAGGCCAGGGGGTCCATATAAAGTATGAATTTTTGTATACATTTTGTATATTTTGACAAAAAAATCCAATATAGCTGATGATATGGCCAAATACTGGACAAGTCAGCTAACTTGAATTATACTTGACTGTATTTGGTCCTCACAAAGACACACAAATGATACATAGATGAGTCAGTTTTGTTCTGGGGGTCCTTGAGGATGGTTCTGAATTGGACTGGGGTCCGGTACGCCAAAAGGTTGAGATTCACTGCTATAGGGGATACAAAAATTTGAGAGGCTGTGGGCAGGGTGCGAAATACACAGTGACTATATTTTAAATCGGGCTGCCAAGTGATACATTTTTTAAAAATTGAATTAATTACTTAATATGCCGATTAATTAATCAAATTAATCTCAAATTAATTAGATAAATGAATTAACATGCACATTTAATATCTTTAGAAAGAAATATTTTAATTCAACATACAAAAATACAAATAAATAGTGAAATATGAAATTATTTATTATGCATTACGCGTTGCAATATGTTTATATTTATAAAACCATGTCTGCATTTGTGATCGGAGAAATGACAAACAACAAGCCCTACTCTACACTGCCCAAAAAACGTACTTACAGTCTTTGAGTCAGAACTACAGAACATTGTAGTCTACTCTCCCAGGATCAGGAAACAGTCCTCCATAAAATGCGATGTCCTCTTTTGGAAGACCAAACAAAGTAGTTTCACTTTCACAATGAAACACCGCGTCACACACGGGTGGCCTAGAGTGAGCGGAGGCCGGTGGGCTTGAGAACGGCGCGGCCGGCGGATTCGACGAAGGAGCGTCCGGAGGGCTTGTGGCAACCACATGTGACGACCCCGGGCTGGACTCCGCTTCGTCCACGGTGAAAGCCGATCCGGCGATCCACAGCGCGAAGTTGATGTAAACTTCGATATCGTCCTCTTTTGGAAGGCCAAACAAAGTAGTTTCGCTTTCACTACGAAACAAACAGTGTCTTCACGACATGGCGGCAACAACAATACTACAGCGAGAATAAAAGTTACGGCTTCTTTCTTTGCGTGAACATTTGGCCGGTGTTATGCAAATATTTGCTCACTGCTGAACGGTCCAGTATCTGTTTGTGATCTACCTTCTTGGTGCTGAAAATTAAACTTGCAGACCTCAGGTGTATCTCAAGTGCCCGTTACTTAAACCTCTCGCTTTTATCCCTTTAGAAAAGATTATGATCGTTTCCTAAATGTTACATATCATATAATAAGTGGAAGTGGAAGAGGAAGAGGAAATTGTGAGACAAGTTAGGAAGAAGATAATGCCCAACAAACTGCAGTTCAATCATCAGAAGAACAAGAAGAGGAAGAACAAAAAGGAGTCTCAAACTAAAGGGTCAAGAGATACAAACACAGTGAAACCTGTGAGATGCAACAGCATGGAGCGTCTTTCACCCACGTGTGAGTATTGCATTAGATTATCTCTCACTGATGAAAAATTACAAAAAAGTGAGCATTTTTCCATTATCATAACACCAATCTTTTCAATGATGAAAAGTTGATTTAAACCTGCTATAGGACATCCACATATACTGATGTTTTTTTTCTCTCACTGATATTTCAGTGTCTGGTGATCAAGCTGTAGAGTCTCATTCTAATGAATCAGAGAAGGTCCAGGATGAGGTGACTTTACATTACAGACAGTTGTAATATACTGAATGATCATGATATTCAAGAATGTATTTTAGTGCTGACTAATATTTGTGAATGAAAATTCATGCTGTTTCAGAGAACACCAGGACCTTAAACTCCAGAATGTGATGGGGGTTCATTCACCATCCTGGATAACTTTCCTCAGTTGTCCAGGATATTCAGACCGTCCTCCATGGCTGCGCATTTGGAGCTGCATTTGTGTTCCTCTAGCAAACATACTGCACATTTGAATTATCTTATGTTTATATATTAAATAATTATATATAATAGAAATTATATGAATAAAAATATACATGTATTTACATGTAAATATTTTCAAAATATATACTGTATGCGTTTGTATTTATATAAATATACACAGCATGCACACATACAAAAACTTTTATTTTGGATGCGATTAATTGCAATTAATTGTTTGCCAGCACTATGTGTGAAGGAAGAGTTTAGAAGAGAGCAGCACGTGTATACAGAGATATTTAATGAATGATATCAGGAGATATTTAATGAAGTAATTCGAATTACACATGCATTGCAGCCACATTATTTCAGACCCCACATTGGGAACTGTTGTCTTCAAATCTTTAAAGGGGTGGTTCAGTGTTTTTTTTTCTAGGCTTGATTGTGTTTATGGGGTGCAGTCTAACATGTGTTAATGCCTAATTTAAAAAAAAACACATTATTTTCCACTTAATTTAGCTTTATTCCACACCGCTCTGTCCCTTCTCTGAGAAACATGCTGATCATTTCCTACTTTTATGAAGCCCCGCCCTCAGAAATAGGCGATGGGCTCTCATTGGTTAGCTAGCCCAGTGTGTTGTGATTGACTAAACCGCCTCTAGTGCGTCCCGCCCCTCACCTCAGCGGCATGTGCTCCGGTTGTATTGTAAACAAGGCGTCGTTAATATCACTTATCAGTTTGAGCCCGATTGAGAAGCAGAGGATATTATTGAAGAGGATCATGCAGAACCTGTGCAAGCACAGCCTTTAATGGTAGGCCTATGTTTTTTGTTTGTTGTTGTCTCATACTTTTAGATAGGTTAAAAAAGTGAAATCGCAATCAACCACCCCTTTAAGTCTTTTAACTGTTGTTTAACTGACTTCTTGATGTTACTGACTTTTTTATTTTTTTGCACTGTTTTATATTATTTTATATCGGTTATCTATTTTTACGTCATTGTTTTACATTATAATTGCCATTCTTTTCCGCTGACTGCATAATTTTCCAAAAAGCTTTCAAAAATATAAGTATTGGTTTATGAAAAAGGTGTCAAAAGTTGTAATAATTACCAAGCTTATTTGTGGTATTTTTTTATTCTTAAAGAGACCTTGCAAAGCATTTGACCTGTTGTTTATCTTTTAGAAATTAATTACTTATGATAGTCAACTAAAAAGGAAAGCCTAATTTAATAGCAATTCGTTTGTAGCTAGTTTGTGAACTCTTTAGTTGACCTAGTGAATGATACTTTTCATCAAAACGTCAACTTTTCATCAAACGTCAAATATAACTTTTCATCAAACATGCTGCAATAGATGTTTATCAAAGATATACTTTTTACATCTACTTAACCACAGTGGTAACTCCCAAAACACCAACATAACAGTGGTCTTTTAAAATACCAACATATAGACCATCAGACATTAACATTAGTTGGTTGATACTCTATGCTTAGTAAAAGAGACAGACGCAAACTACATAGTGAGGTTTTGAATGCAGCCATTGCTTTGATAAGTTTTGTGCAGATTTTTGTGTTTGTTTGTTTATTGTTTTACAACAGATTTGTCAATACAAAACCATAAATAGGCCTAGCCATAAAGAGTGTGGAGTGTTTTGACTCAAAATGGCAAGTAGCCATTTAGTATCAATACTATCTATCAGTATCAATATTTTAGTATCTATATAGCCACTCTCTGGAAAATATAAAGCAACATGAACAAGCTCCAGAACATCAGGGGTTAGGTGAATTCAGATAATCTGCACAATTTCTTTATGGAGAAAGTTGATTTTTATTTATGTAATCACATCTACTGTCGTGTTTTAATTAAATTTAGGGAATATTTATTTAGTTGCACTGTAAAATAAGAACACCCAAGTACCCTGATACCATACTCTCTGAACTCTTTTGCTACTAATTTCAGATTACAAATGCTGTAGGTATTGACATGCACAAGATAAGGACTGCAAACAGTCACACTCTCCCTCACAATTTCACCCATCATCTTGCATTTTATGAGAAAAATAAACTGTCTTTATACTCTCTTTCTTTTATAAAATGCAATACATTCATTTTCATCGCTGATATCTTCAACCATAGGCTATGCATCTCTGCAACCCGAAAAAAAGGGTGGAAATCTTCAAGCAGCTCCCAAGAAACAGAGTTTCTTGCTAGAATGGTTAATAGTTGAACTGACCTCTGTTTTTACGTTTTATATTGTGCATTTCAGGTGATAAAATTACAATTATAATACAATTATAGCAACTATACTTTAACAAATATAGTATTATACCAACTATACTTTGTCTCGGGTGATCATCGTCTCACCCAAAACTAGTATTAATGCCTGGTGTAAAAAAAACGGTCTAAAATGGCTTAGAGTTGAAGATAGTATTTATGTTGCCACCAGCGTCAAAAGAAATTGAATGTATGTATTTATGAATTCAATTTCTTAAGTATGAAACACTAAACACGTTCTCTGAGCATTACAATTACACTAAATAATATTTTTCTGTTTAAGATTACAGTGTTCTGGACTTTATACTGACATTTATCAATGTAGAATCATGCACAAGCAAATGCCTCTTATTAGCAGGCTTATTTGTTTCCTGTGTGATTCATGGTCATGTGATCTCTGTTATTTGTAGAATAAAACTGCTTTTGCTACTCCACTGATTGGAGTCTTATACGGTGTCCGAGAAGTGCAAAACAAATCACAATTCTGAAAACAAAATAACAAATTACAAACGCAAATGCAAGTCTAAAAAACAAAATAACAATTCAGAAAACATTATAACAAGTCAGAAAACACAATGACAAATCTGAAAACAAAATAACAAGTCACGAACCCGGGTCGATCGCGTCAAAAAGCCAACGACGCACACTTATCTATCTGCACCACTGGAGCTGATGATTTACAGCCATTTTTAACTAAATGTAAATAGACACCCCGTATTTTTTATTCCATAGTAAGGGTAAGTCATACAATACATTTAAACTGAGCTACTTTAATACCATCTCCGAACTTTCTACCACGACTCTGCTGTTCTTCGGCTGGTTCTTCCTGTATACGTTGATTGACAGATGTCTCGTCCAGTCAGCGGTGAGTAATCCCAAACCAATGGCGCTGTCTCAAACTATACCTACCTTTTCCGGTTTGTCTGATTTGTCGTTGTGTTTTCTGACTTGTTAATTTGTTTTTGGATTTGTCGTTGTGTTTTCTGACTTGCTATAATGTTTTCTGAATTGTTGTTGTGCTTTCTGAATTATTTTGTTTTTTAGACTTGCATTTGCGTTTGTAATTTGTTATTTTGTTTTCAGAATTGTGATCCGCTTTGCACTTCTCGGCCACCGTACTATCCCTTTAATTGCACTTCGAATTGTTGTTGTGTTTTCTGACTTGTTATAATGTTTTCTGAATTGTTGTTGTGTTTTCTGAATTGTTATGTTGTTTTTTAGACTTGCATTTGCGTTTGTAATTTGTTATTTTGTTTTCAGAATTGTGATTTGTTTTGCACTTCTCGGCCACCGTAGTCTTATCACATTTTAAGCTTTCAAAAGTACTGTGGATGTTGAACTTTTGTAAGTGAAAAAGGTAAGTGGGTAGTAATTTATTTAAACTTTAAATTCACTGTTTCCACACCTTTTTTGTGCTGTGTATCCTGACAGTCCCATCAAAAAAGGTTCAAGTTCCATTTCATGTGTTTTGTTGAACTCATACTGAATATAATATAGCATCATTGTTATTGTTATTATTGAAGGTCATTATTACAATTATTCACTTTTAAGCTAAAACCAGTCAATAAGGAGGGTGGTATACAAAAGTCAAGCTCTGTTCTCTGTAGAGAGTGTTTCAATAATTCTGTCCACTAGATAGAGCTACTAGCTTGAATTTTATTCTGAAAACTTCAGCTGCTGACATGAGGGTGCATTATAGGCAAATCTCGTCAAATTCTGTTTTACGTTCATACTTCATTATGAGTTCTTAATATACAAAGCTGGTCACCCACAATACTAATTTCCAATGCACTGCTAAATGCAAGCTGATGCAAGAAAAGCAGGTATGTTTGTGTCTTGGCCATAAACAGAAACAAGATCTTGTGAAAATAATAGCTAAAGCGAAAAAGGAAGTTCTAATGTCAATTGTAAAAGCAAACTAAATGCCACAATCTCAAAAGATTACATTAAAATGTCATTATATTGCCCTATATTATAAAACCAAAAACTGTAACGTAAAAAAAAATAATGATTTATTATATGCTTAAATCATTTATTGATCTCCTTGTTCTCTGTATAGGCCTACCATTAGAAACATTATAGCCATCTTTCCACAAGAATCTTTTTTTTTTCTTTTTTTTAATCAGACAAGCTTTATCTGTAGCTGTCATTAATTTTCCAAACATTTAAGCCATAAAAGTTTTGCCAAAATGCGATAGCCTATGCATTTACATAGGCCTACTCTGAATTATTTTTACATTTAACATTTACTACTATACCCCGTGTGATATTTTTTACCACCCACCTGCCTAAAATGTTTTAATTTCTTAATTATACTTTTATATTCCAGCTGTCTATAGAGATATTTCTAATGTTTGTGTGAGGCAAGTCTATACGCTGAGTTTCAGTTCATTTTTGGGACCCGCTCCAGTTCACGGAGACCGAGACGGCAGAAAGCGCATTGTGTTTGTTTTCTTTGTTTTCCGAAACACAACGATTTATTGATAATTGACTAACCGACTAATACATTTTTTGTCGACCCTTCTCCTTGACTAATTAGGGGGCAGCTACATAAAATATACTGAGTGAAAAATACTGACAAATGTATTTGCAAAATATTACTTCTCAACACAGGCCTATACAGTATATCTACATTTTTTCCTTATTGCCTTCATGATCTGTAATTGAACAGGATTCCTTTTAGTGGGAATACAGATATTGTTATATAAACAAACCTCAGGAAAACTAAAGAGTTTGTCTTGTTTGAATAATTAAATAATTATCACACATGCTTATTCTGAACATAATGATAATTACATTTTTTATTTTAAGAATTAAAACAATAAAAAACATTTTTGTAGTAATTATTTATTACCTTTTTACAGCATGACAGGCTGTATTAATTGTAGTGTTTTAATTAATAAAATGTCATGGCAAAAAATCATAGAAACACACCAAAGATGCACAGTACAGAGAAAGTACAAGCTCTATATTCAGTACAGTGTGTCTCTGTGTAGAACATGAAGAGCTGCTGGATTCAGTGCAGCAGGATGAAGGAGAGCAGAGAACAGCAGAGGAACAGGAAGCTCTGAGTGATGCTCTTAGCACTGTTACACAGATTCCCCTCACAACATGAGGCTCCCTGAACATCTCTAACCGAAGTTTCAGCATCACAGATAGATTTAGAGACACAGCCTTTTACAACAGTTGACTGGCCACCGATAGTCCCTGATGAAAAGAAAGAAAAGAGAGGTTGGTCTAAGTTGGAAACTGGTAAATGTGATCTGTATGTGATCTCAAACATCAGAGATAAAAATAATGACTTTTTTCTTTTCCAGATTCTCACCTGTTGCTTTAAAGCAGCGGTCTTCACTTCCTGAACAGCTCAATATGTTTGAGCAGCTCTTCTCATCACAATAGTAACAAGTCTTTCCATTGGGGGCACTAGTGCTGGGATCTACAGGACAAAAACATGCATTGTTTTATCTTCTGTGCAAAATATAGCATGTAATGAAATAACACTCTGTTAGCTGCTCCAATCAATCAATTCACAACTGGCAAGCTGCACTCTATATGGTATAATTTGTATTTCCTGATCTCCTTTGGAAGTAAAATGAGTGTTGACCTTAAAGATTCATTTTTTTGCATATGGTCAGTAAAGCATGATACCTGGAGCGTCTTGGACGTTACACCGGTCTGTGTTACAGCACGCTAAAGATGTCTTTGCAATGCCGATGTTCATGGCTCCACTTACACAGTCAGCAGCACAGTCTTTAAGCTGCACTTTAGCACCGATGTCACCTAAAACATGAATGATTCAGGAAAGACCAGTTCAACACATTATTTTGAAAGAAAATATATTTATAAACATTAAAATGTAGCATTTTCTCATTTGATTCAATCAATTTGAATACTAATTGTATTGTTAGCATAAAAAACTGAGAGAAACAAATTAAGTAGCAGAAATATAAATAGAATATTCTGTGATTACAATCACAATTTCTGTGAGGAAATCAGCAGTTCTGTGAGAGAAGTTACATTTCCAGTGAAGCAGCACCAGTAAAAAACACCAGCATCTTTATCAGTTATCAGAGAATTTCAATCCATCATTTTGGACTTACCAACTTTTACCGCTGTTGTTGTACTCATGCACTTGGAAAATCCACCGGGACATGTTTTTACATTTTGATTTGCACAAGAACCCGTCAGACCCGTGCACTCATAACAGCTGAGAGAGTGTCCTTTAGTAAGATTACAGAGAGAGAGACAGTGAGAGAGAAACTCTATTATCTGTATTTGCACTCAATAACATTATAAACACTATTTGTCTTTGTACCTGCAGTGAAAAGGATGAACAGAAGAAAAACTGAGATTTGCAGATCCATCTTTGATCAGGAGGTGAATGAACTGACATGCCTGTTTCAGTGCTCATTTTATAGCTTTTCAAAGGGGAGGGTCTTTATGAGAAAATGACAGGTTAAAGTAGACATTACTAGAAAATGAAACTTTAGCTTAAATCATTTACTTGCCAGTTAATTATAAAGGGAGGTTTAAGGATTAATCTCACCAAATCTTAAAGTGAGTTTGTCCATAAACTGAAAGCCATGGGTTCAATGTTGTTTGGGCCCCATTATTCTTTAAAGAACCTTTTTATGTTCTGCAGAAGAAAGAAAATCATACATACTTTGTTAAATGATTTAGGTATTACCTACATTTCGTTGGTGAGTATGGAATGTTATTGAAAAACCAGGTCAATATTAGTTTCTATGACCTTTTCACTTAAATACATGGCATTGTTACAATGAGCTAAACGTTAAAGGATTACATGCAGTTCATTAGCATGATCTTCACCCGCACACACTGGTTTTTCCTGTTTCTTACGCTCCTAAATATTTGATAAGATCTCCTATATTTTGCTTTAAGTAAAGTATGACGTCTATATTAGTCTCATTATATCTTCCTTGACTGCAAGCATAACAGCAGATTTTGTGAATCCAGCACCAGAAATACACAGATGATATGTGACATTACCACCAGATCTTAAAAGTCACTCATGTGATCCTCGAGGAGGTTTGAACCACTGCTGGATCCACGTTTTTATGTCTGTTCTTCTGTCACATTCGGGAAGTATTTGCTACACAGTTTTATTAAATGAAAGCAAAACCCACACTGGAACACAGGAGTGCAGCAAGCCAAACTTTATAACAAGAAGAACTGACAAAGAACTGAACCAAACACAGCAACATGAATACTAACTGAGGGACGAAACAAGGAACAGATGAGACTAAACCAAGAATCAATGAGTAACTATAGAAACCGGTATTAAACACGGATAAGAAGAAATACAGATTATACTGTATATGGCAATTTCTTTTTCAATTCGTTATTTTCAGCCCTGTTGCACCCTGTATGTAAGTCAGTCATGCTGCAGTCAAACCAATTAAAAAACTTATATTAACAAGCTTATCTATTCATTTTGGATGAAAAAGCTTCCAGACTCAAGGAAACGTTCCGTATCACGTTTAAACTCACATAGTCCATGTTCGTTAAAACTTTTGCAATGCAAATATGGACATGTAAATGTGTATTGTTAGGGAGAACATTCATGATGTTTCTTGTAAGTCATTTAAATATTGTAGATCTAATAATTTTTCAACATTTATGTTATCTT
The DNA here is from genome assembly GCF_001515605.1 of Sinocyclocheilus anshuiensis. NCBI lineage: Eukaryota > Metazoa > Chordata > Actinopteri > Cypriniformes > Cyprinidae > Sinocyclocheilus > Sinocyclocheilus anshuiensis. The sequence continues at coordinate 1,372,319 of NW_015551044.1, forward strand.
GTTAAATAAATCTGCACGCAAAAGACAAAAATACAAATTGTATGGTCTGTTGTGCAAATGTCAGTTGGAATGTATGTTTTTGAAGTATGCACATTTATGCATTAAATTACAGATACAAAATAACCTTTATGTGTTTGTGTATTGTATTGTATAAGCATACAAAATAACATATTGTGGATTTATAATGCATACATTTGTAGGAGCTCTTAGTATTTGTGGATTGGATTCATGCTGTGTGAGAGGATGCACACAGTGGCATGAGTGGTCTTCTGAAATATTATAAATGAATGTTTACATGTTTATATTAAAACAGCCCAGGTTTTCACTGTGGAAGAACTTGGAAAAACAAAGTGCCTGTTTGTACTACTATCCTTTTATGTTAATTACTGACTCGTTTCATGAAGCAGTTTAAACCATTATTTAGGCAAATTAAGCACCATTTAAGAAAACAGTTTAAACTAGTACAGTGTTCTCACTGACCAACTTAATCGTTTTGTAAATATAAACCAATTTGGCTGGATTCAGCATACTCAGATAAATAAATGAATAAACAAACAATGCAAAATAATAGCCTTGTGAAAAATTTGAATATCCATGTTAAATTGTTTTGAAACATTTCACAATAAGCAGGTGAACTGAACAGTCCAGATCATGTCTCCTATTGAAAATATATGGCACGTCAGGAAGAAGAGAATAAGACGACCACAGACTGCTGAGCAGGTCAAATCTTGTATCAAGTGAGATTTGTTTACATTTACAAAACACAAAACAGAGTTGGTCAGGAGAGCTTTTCTTTGAACATTCGTCTGTTAAATAAAGCGAGTTAACAAATCACACATTCTAGATTAGCAAAAAAACAGTTTCCCCCACTCTTCCTGGAAATGGTGTTGTAGCTATAAAAAATCTTTGTTTCTTGATGACATTTCTGAAACAAAATATGAACAAACTATTCCAGCGCAAAACGTAATAGGCTTTTTGCACTGTTGGTTATTAATATGTTTATTAATTTAATAAATTTAGGCCTAATGAAAATAAAACATTACTGTGTATTGTTTTCTGCTACAAAAAGCCCAACTATGAAACACTATTGGTTTGCATTCAAAACTGAAAATTACATCAACAGCTGTAAGCAATAAACATCCACCATATTTTGCTAAGCAGAAGTATATGTTCTGTGAATGTGCGAAACTTCCGGTTCATTTGCCGCTATAAATAACTAGAAGAATAACAAAATGCAGTAAACAGTAAAACTATTTGAGCTAAAACAAAACAAAACAGTGTTTATGATTATTATAATCAAATAATATGACAACAAATACCAGTTTGCAATATCAGCCAACAGACTTCTTATTTAACACAGGTAAAATAACTGGACACGAATGACACCGGAAGCCTCGCACATTCAAGTTGCAAATGACCACGCCCACTCTTACATTAATATTTGTCACCTCTCTCTACCCCGTCAATATGAGTTAAAAACAACGAAAAATTCAAAATGCTTCCTGATATTTTGGCAGAAACAAACAAGAAATAACATATTTAAACCTAGTGCATCAACATTTATTTTACATTCTGGAGTGCCAAACTCAGAGCTTCTATAATAAGGCTAGCTCCAACCCTAATTAAACCAAGGGCACGTTCAAGCTCAAACCGGTGAGCAACATTTTACTACGGTTTCCGGGTTGAAGACATGTTTCATGGAAACCGTGTGCAACGGGGTTTGAGTTACGTTTTCTCTTGTTTGGTGGGTGTGTCAAAAATGTCAGCCCAATCAGCAGCAGCATGTATATCAGGGGTGCCCAACCCTGTTCCTGGAAATCTACCTTCCTGCAGAGTTCAGCCAGAACCAACTAATTAGGATCTGAAGGAGCACTTGATAATTACAGACAGGTGTGTTTGATCAGGGTTGGAACTGAACTCTGCAGGAAGATAGATCTCCAGGAACAGGGTTGGGCACCCCTGATGTGTATTTTGCAGTATTAAACACGTATTTATACCGATTTCATCAAACTCTGAAAACTCCAAAAAGAACACAAAGAATGGCCTTCTCAGCTGCCATAGTTGCAACTCTTGCGTCAATAGAACAGGGTGTTCAACGCACCACCGTTTCCGTTTAAAAAACGTTTTGCAACGTTTTGTCGGGGCTGAACGCAGCCCACTTAAAACCTATTCATCGAACTAATCAAAGTCTTTAGGATTTTTGCGACTTTGGAGCCTCCTACAGTTAAGTGAGTGGAAATCACTGTGGTAAATATATCACTGTCATAATTAAAGTGGATAGCTGTTCGCATGCGTTTGTTGCTGCAGTAAAGCAATCCGCCATTTATAAATAGGGCCTATACTTTTAGTCTCATATTTATTGTTTTATTTTTAATGTGTTTTTGTAAACACATTAATTTTGATATAATACCGTTTCGATAAGTTTGCTATTTGCAATATTATTATTTATTATAGTGACATTTTTGGTGGAAACTAGGGTAAGTTTAATCCTCAAACATCACTGTAATTATTAATTATGATATTAACATATGGAACCCACAACAATTAAAAAACAAAAACATACAAATATATATTGTCTCCATTTTTTAATTTGTATATAATCACATGTGAGATTTCAGTGATATTTTTAATAATAATAATAATATCATTCAAATATTTTAATATAGTTTTGCGACTGTAGCTGTGTAACTTGAGACTTCAGTACTTCAAACAACAGCATGATCTCAGAGACAAGAACTAAAGGGACAATTTAGTGATTTAGGGCAGAGTAAGTTGTTTACAAAGTTTGTGGATCCAGTGGATCAATCTCACTAACTTCAATATGCTTAAATCAGACATGATTCCCTGTTCTCTGTAGACCTTGAGAAATTGACGGCGTCTTTCCACTAGATGTCGGTGCGAGCTTGTTTTAATTCCGACAAGCTTCATCTGCAGCTGTCAGCATTCACGTGCTCCTGCCAAAACATACATTTCATCATTGTTTATGACGGTGCATTGCAGAGATGATTGCAAATATAAATAGGCCCCTATTCCAAACACTTATAAGGGTTGTGCCAAAATGTAGAGAGCTGATCTGTGAAATAAACTGACACAAACCGAAATGCATTCATATCACACTGAATAATATTTTACATTTAACATTTATTACAATTCGTTACGTGATTTTTTTAAATGCCTAAAATGTTTTAATTCCATAATTATGACGAGACAACGCAATCCTAGTCAAACCACTAATTATACATTATATGCTTACTATATATTCATCCGAATGTCACATGAGCATAATATCACACTTTTTGAAATATTAATGAAATATTTATTTATTTATAAAGCACTTTCAGCACCCAAAAGGGAACATGGCATACCACGAGAAATAAAAACTTGTTAAATAACAGCTCTTATTGTTTTGACCAGGCTCGCCATCTGTCCAGCGAGTGAATTATCATCACTTATCGATTTTTTCCCGATCCTTCTTCGTTCTCTCTGCGTCTGAGAGCGCGCGCGTGTGTCGTGTGTGTGTGTGAGAGAGAGAGTGTTTGTGTACTTGAACATCATGCTTCTGCAATTCCGTGCCGTTTTGAGGAAACGTGCGTGCAGCGATTTTTAGGTGCCTTTCTCATATCAGGAAGAAAGAGAGAGAGAGTCAGTGCGCGAAGCCTCCGGAGACACACACCCACCCCCCACGCAAACACACACACACACACACACACACACACACACACACACTGCGCCTTCACTCGCGCAGAAGCCGAGGAGCGAGAGACACGGGCTACTGTGTGGTTTGGAGTGCAAACACTCGTCTGAACGCACGAATCGTGGATTATTACGCGAAGAACGCTTGGAAACCATGAGCTGGGGAACCGAGCTATGGGTGAGTTTGTACCGTGCGCGACGGGGGTCGATTATCACGACCACGGGCTCTGATAACGGGTTCATGGGCACTGTGAACAGCAACTGCCTCTTATACTGAGAATGTTTATAGAGGTATACAGAGTGTGTCCGTGTATATATAATACATATATAATGCACAGCAATCGCATAACTGCATCTCAATATATTCAATGCAGTATATTTGTATAGGTTTACATATATAGATATACAGTATTTATATATGCACATTTATATATTTATGCTATATTAGTATATATTATGCAATATTTTTTACATAGTATGTTTGTAAAAAGAGTACATATATGTGACCGTGGACCACAAAAGCAGTCACAAGGGTCAATTTTTTGAAATTGAGATTTATACATCATCTGAAAGCTTTCCATTGATGTATGGTTTGTTAGGATAGGACAATATTTGGCTGAGACACAACTATTTGAAAATCTGAGGGTGCAAAAAAATCTAAATATTGAGAAATTAAATTAAAGTTGTCCACGTGAAGTTCTTAGCAATGCATATTACAAATAAAAAATTAAGTTTTGATATATTTACGGTAGGAAATGTACAAAATATCTTCATGGAACATAATCTTTACTTAATATCCTAATGATTTTTGGCATAAAAGAAAAATCGATCATTTTGACCCATACAGTGTATTGTTGGCTATTGCTACAAATCTTCCTGTGCTACTTATGACTGCTTTTGTGCTCCAGGGTCACATATATGCATGCCTAAATACACTTTCTATGTAATTTTATGTAGATATGCATTCTAGACCATAATGTCTAAATAATATTTTTTAGAAATTAAGTTGCATAGCCTATATAAATAGATATCCTGTTTTTACAAATAATATAAATATTCAGAAAATAGCAGATATATTCAGTAAATATGAATATGCATTGATGACCCCAGTATGTGCACTTTTTAGTGTGTAGTTGTGATTGTGTGTATACTGTGATGTGATATCAATGCAGATGTTAAGGTGGGTTATTTGTGTTTGTGTTATTGGAGGTGAACCATCTTGGCCTCATGACAGAACTTTTCATCTTCTTCAGCCTGCTGTTGCTTGTTGTCACACTGGTGTCTGTGCATCATCTCTAGGACCTGTTGTACTTGTCCATGCACCTCAGGGTATTTTTAGTCCGTAACGGTTGTGCTGCGGAAATGTCAGCCACACTATCTTGTGTGTTGTGGTCCAATGCAATGCAAATATCAACACGAGAAGCAGATTCTGTAATAAATAATTTTAATAGGAGAGATCATAGCATGTCATAGATGCCCAGAGCTACTTTAAGATATCAAAACTGGACATTACTCATAATAGTTATGAGCAATTCAGCTTATGAAGCCTGATCTGACATCTTACATTTTTGTGTATGATTTAATATTTTGCAAAAAATTATGAAGATTTTAAAGATTTTGACTTGGTTTATAAAAGTTATAAAAGTATAAAGGTACTGGTTTGTTTAATACAGCATTGCATTAGTATGTAAAGTATAAACTATATTATCTTGAATGGCCTTAAAACCTTTAGATTTCAAGCTTTTAAATCTACTTTAAACTTTCTATTAAACTTTTTTATAGGCCTATATTGTGAAAAGTGCTATACAGAAATATTTGTATTGAATATTAGTGGTTTAGGAGCATATAGATAAGGATGTTTGTTTCAAGAGTCTGATTTAATGGTCTTTTTGCAGGTCAGGCCGGAGAGACCCCTGATGCCAGGGGCCCGATTGATCGCTAACTGAATCCTCACAGTCTTTGTTTGTATTGATCAGCTTTTATAGACTGTATGACAGTAGCTCGGTGACCTGCGCTGAGCTGCATAATGTGATTGCTGTGTATTTTACTGTCCTTCTGTTGTTATTCACAGAATGAGTATCAGTGACATTAGAAATCTAGAACTAGAGTTTGTTTAAGGAATAAGACATTCAAGGTTAAGCATTACAGTGATTTTATCACGGATTAGGAGGGTGAAGTGTGGTTCATCTATAAGATTTAGAGTTGGATTTATAGTTCAGTTTTGGAGTTGAAAAAAAAAATTACATGTTTATCTAGAGCCTGCGTTTCAACTTTGGTGGTTAGAACATTTTGCATACTGGAAATATAGCAGTGCATTTACTATCTGACTAGTGCATGCATGACTCACACACACACACACACACACACACACACACACACACACACACACACAGACAGACACTAAAGAGCCAAGTAACCGAGGAGGCCAGTATCATGCGTCACAATCATAAGCTGTCGTCTGCCATGTTGTGGATGCCCACTGGCACCAAACCAACATACACAAACACATAAACACAAACCTGCGGGACGTTCTCTTAATCTCATGCATACTCTACTCTTTCTTTTATTAGGTCCTGTTTATTGCATTTTCTCTATTCAGCAAACTAAACCTAAACCCTCAGCAAACATGTGATGACCCTTTCTTAAAATCAGCACAAATGTAAAACTAGCAACATCCTTTATGCTGCAGAGAGAAAGAAGAGACGAGCTGAATACTACTTTTATGGATTCTCCTATATAAAGATAAGACAAAAATAGGACGAGTATCATGCATTTCATGACAAATACAGCTAATGTGTGCATTTATTGTGCCTGTGACTATGTATAGAATAGCATGCAAACATACTACTCTTATCTCTTATCTTTGAAATATAGGAAGTACAGAACAGTATGCTGTTTTTTTTAGCATGCATGAGTCCAGAGTTGTTATCTGAAGTCATTTTCGGTCATCAAAATAATGCTATAAATATTAGATTAAAAAAAATAAAGACCCAAAAAACAAAGCTGTTACTAATGCTGTCTTGGCAGCTATAACTGAATAAAAATAAAATTTAAATTAAAACTTTATATAAAAAAAATATAAAAATGACAACAGAAAACACAACAAAATGACATGACAAACTAAAATTAAAACTGGAAAAAAGTTAATCTGAAATATTAATACTAGTAATAGTATGTAAATAATATTAAAATAACACTTTACAACACACTCACATAACAAATGTGCAGTATACTCTACAACAGGGCTGCCCAAACTCGGTCCTGGAGGGCCGGTGTCCTGCAGAGTTTAACTCCAACTTGCCTCAACACACCTGCCTTTAGGGTTCTAGTATGCCTAGTAAGAGCTTGATTAGCTGCTTCAGGTGTGTCTAATTGGGGTTGGAGCTAAACTCTGCAGGTCACCGGCCCTCCAGGACCGAGTTTGGGCAGCCCTGCTCTACAAGGAATACTGTATCCCACAATGCATTGCTTTGACATTCCATTTTCAGTGTGAATGAATCACTAGTAACTTCGGCTGCAATTATTAACATATTTACTGATTCATTATTTGAGCCGGCTGACAAACATTACAGCATTTTATGCTAAAATGCAATGCAAAATAACTGCAGTTTCCAAGTTGGTAACTTGGCACCACTTACACGCAACATGTGACAGCAATGTAGCATATTGCTGTTTAAAACAGTGTTTCATGATACTTACTGTTTCATATAAAAACAGTATATTTTACACTAATATTCCATTCTGAGCACTTTATTGTAAACATGGAAGCATGGGACTGTTGTGTTGTTGGATGCTCAGTGAAAGCCTGATAAAATCTCATAATGACTGCAAATGTTCTCTTTCCTGCTTGTATAAACACACGCGCCCGGCTAATGAGATGTTGAGATGTTATCATTTCAACAGTTTCTCATTGTCTTTAATTTCCTCGTCTGTTTAACAGGTGAGCTCTTTCCTGCTTCAGCGTTTTTAGTTTTCTCCTCTTTCCCCCACATTTTCTCATTCTGTTTGATTCTTTCCTCTCTTTTGTCTGTCTTCTTTTGGTTTCAGACTGTGCGAGCGAATCCCGCCGGGAATCTCTGTTGTAGGAGAATCAGATCAAATGATTCATCCCTGCTGATCATTTAATCTCAGTGGTTCAGAGGATCATCCCTGCTGATTCACTAGTATTGACTCAGTGAATCAGCAGGGAATCGATTCATACAGAGAGCAGTGAAAAACAGTGGCTGTGAGGAATGCTTGACTGTAATTGGCCACTTGGTTACGAAGATCTGGAATGCTATTGGCTGTTTTAAAGAGGAATGCTGGAATGTTATTAGCCCTTTCTTGCTCATTACAGCCGCAAAATGGCAATCCATACCCTGTAATTTCACTTATTAGATTTTTGTGTATGCGTGTGTGTTGCATGACTACTTTTTCTTACCCAGCAGACCACAACAGAATGCAGTGTGACCAAGGTAGATCACTAAATCCTCCAAACCTGATCAGTGTTTACTATTGTGCAGAATAACTATTTCAGTGCAACGCAAGTGAATGGGGACTGGAGTTGTTGAGCTACAAAATGACATAAAAAGCACAGTACAAGTAGTCCATATGATGCATGTTTGATCTCTTCTGAAGTCATACAGTATCTTTGTGTGAGGAATTGACTGATATTTCAGCAATTTTACACTGCAAACCTTTCCCTCCTCTGAAGTGGACAGTCTCATTTGCACTTGTGTTACATTTAAATATCGTGCATCAAAACACATGACAAGAGGTTGGACATAAATTATTATTCTCATTTGTGTTGGGACTATTCATAATTGACATCAAACCTGGGTAATTTTTGAAGATGAAATGGGAATGCACCAGTCCCAATTTATTTTAGATGTACAGGAAAAACAACCCTCTACGTTGCGAGTAAATCACTCGTATATGCGACTAAATCTTCACTCTGGGCGACTAAATGATGTCTAATATTAGCCAATGGCTAATAAATTCTCCGATTTTACTCGCCAGTGTGTGAGTTGGATTCTGAGTATATGATTAGCACAGATGTATTTTCACTGACAGAACACTCTGACTGAGCGCTTCAGAGTTTCACTCTCCGTCAAGCGATCTGTGATATTTTTCAGTTCATTTGAATGGATGCAGATTCAATTGCCAAGGTGTCCGTAGAGGGTTGAAAAAAGAGCAGCATGAACATTCTGCAAAACATCTCTTTTTGTGTTCAACATCAGATAAAGTTTAAAATGACATTAGTTTGAGTAAATTATCACTAAATTGTAATTTTTGGGTGAACTAACCAAGTTTGGAAACTAGGGCTGCACGTTTTGTGGGAAAATATGTGATTTTTATGCTAAAAATTAAGATTAAAATGTGTATTTTTTAATAATTTAATTTAATTTAATAAAAAAAAAAAAAAAAACGTAGGCTTCCTGTGTTTGTTCGTAGGGCTATAATATAAAATATATACTATAATATAAAAATATTATGAATAAATAAATACTAAAATAATATTAATTCATTAGACAAAATAAATATCGCTATTGTAATATTCCAATGTAAAATATTTTAGAAAAAAATATGATCAACTTGATATTTATCAAGTACTCAAATTACACACTGTACCTTTACATCTCTTCTCTCTCCTTTTACCCTTGAGTGTGTTGTTCTGCAGTGGCTCTATAATGAAGAAAGGTTCTACTGTATCTCCATCCGACTTTACAGTCCCTGTGTGTGTGCATGTGTGTGTATGCGTGAGAGAGATATATGGAGTAAGTCCTCAATCTCTTCAGTGTATGGAGAATGATTAGCGTGCGGTTAAATCCAGCAAGGGGGATGGGCTCGCCTGTGAGGAGAAACAGGGATGTTAAAAGGGAAAGATAGATATGTTGGAGGTGAAGACTGTGTGTGTGTGTGTGTGTGTGTGTGTGTGTGTGTAGAAGGTGAACGCCGGTGCAGTCATGCTTCAGTAATGACGTCATTGCAAATAATCAGAATGCTTATGTTAGTGAGAATAAAAGCACCGCTCTGCTCTTTCTTTATGTGAAACGCTCGCAAAGATAAGAAGCCTCACGTTTGACCATGTGTGATTCATTTATACAGAAAAACATTTGGTGTAGAAACAATTTTCACTCAGAATTTGCTAGTAAATTGCACAAACAATTACAAAGACTTTGGAAAATAATCTGTCATTCTATCTGTTTTTGGGCCTCTGTATCTGTGAGGCCTCTTATCTCTGTACTTACACACATTTCTTGATTTCTCTCTGTGGTTAGGAGTCATGTTAGCGGAAGGAAGGGGCATGACAGGAAGTGATGTCGTACATCCTCATGAGAGGCACTGTTGCACTGAGTTTGTGAGGAGCTTCAGCTTCACTCATTGTGAAGTTGTGAGAGCTCTGAATGACTCACAGTGTTTTGCAGCAGAGGAGGTTTAGCTGTATTATAGGTTCAGCGTTTCCTCTGTGAGCCGCACCACTGAAGAATGTGGTTCTGAGAAACAATACACCTCCAACCACACATAATGACTGTTTTCATCTCTCTCTGTAGCAGTAAACATGAATCATGTGCAGTCCTTTTGGCACCGGCTGATGACATCATCTCCGATATACAGTGGCACTTTCTAATGACATCATCCGTTTGGAATGCTGCTCTGTTATTTAGTTTAAGATTATATTATGTGCAATTTTATGAAACAACCTCTCAGGTTTTGTGAGTGTCTATCATTCCATGTATCTGTTATTCTATCTACTGTTCTAGCTATTTATCATTCTGTCTATCTGTTGTTCCATTTATCATTCTGTCGCTCTTTTGTTCTATCTATCATTCTGTCGCTCTATCTATCATTCTGTGAATCAATTTGTTGCTCAATTTATCGTTCTAAATATCTAGCATTCTATCTATCGTTCTGTCTGTCTGTTGTTCCATCTATCGTTCTGTCGCTCTATCTATCGTTTTATCTATCGGTTTGTTGCTCTATCTACTGTTCTAGCTATTTATCATTCTGTCTATCTGTTGTTCCATTTATCATTCTGTCGCTCTTTTGTTCTATCTATCATTCTATCTAATGTTCTTCTCAATCATTCTGTTGCTCTATTGTTCTGATGCTGTATCTATCGTTCTGTCTTATTCTGTTGCTTTGTCTTTATCTTTATTATCTTTATCTCGTTTTGCTGCCCTATCTATTGTTCTGTTGCTGTATCTATCATTCTATCGCTCTATCTATCGGTTTGTTGCTCTATCTACTGTTCTAACTATTTATCATTCTGTCTATCTGTTCCATCTATCGTTCTGTCGCTCTATCATTCTGTCTATTGTTCTGTTGCTCTGTCTATCATTCTGTCACTCTATCATCCTATCTATCGGTTTGTTGCTCTATTTATCGTTCTAACTATGTATCATTCTATCTATCTGTTATTCTATCTATTGTTCTGTCACTCTATTTGTCATTCTGTTGCTCTATTTATCATTCTATCTATCACTCCATCTATCTATCATTCTAGCTATCGTTCTATCTATCTGTTATTCCATCTATTGTTCTGTTGTTCTATCTATCGTTTTGTTGATCTATATCGTTCTGTCTATCACTTTGTCACTCTGTCTATTGTTCCATCTATGGTTCTGTTGCTCTATATATTGTTCTATTGTTTTGTTGCTCTATCTATCATTCTATCTGTTGTTCTTTCTGTCTATCATTTTATCTATTGCTGTGTTGCACTATTGTTCTATCTGTCGTTCCATCATCGTTCTGTCGCTCTATCGATCGTTCCATCTCACTATTTTTCATCTGTTGTTCTGCCACTCTAACTCTCGCTCTATCTATGTGTCGTTCATCTATCATTCTATCTATTGCTCTGTCGCTCTATCTGTCGCTCTGTCTATTGTTCTGTATATCATTCTGTCACTCTATCTATTGTTCTATCATTCTGTCATTCTATCTATAGTTCTGTCGATCTGTGAATCTGTCTCTCACAATGTTTAACTGTCCAGTTAAAGCATTTATTAGTCTAGACACAACAATAGCTAACTTTTTCATTGCTCTCTACTCTCTTTCCCTCTAAACACATTTTAAGTTTATTGGATTTTTACAAATATCCAACATTGGTAAACAAAGTTAAATTTTTAAATACCAACCATTACAGATAAAGTTAAAGTTTACAGATGTTTTTTTTGACTTGTTAGGTTGAAATAATGTGTGATAAATTAAGGATTTTTCTGTGTTATTTGTGAGTGCGTAGATTTTGTGTGATGGATTCATAGGTTTTATGGTGCATTATATCGTATTAGTGCAAATCCGAGAAACCAAGTATGCTTTAATTTCAAGAACAAGCTCTTGAGTAAGAAAAAAAGAGCTTTGTGGCTTTCCTGAGGAGAGCTTGTGTGTGTATGAGCCCCTCCGCCTGGAAGCTCACAAACGCGTCCATTCAGAGAGGAAGTCAAGTGTGGCAAAACATGTGATTGTTTCAGAGACAGAGACAAAGAGAGAGAAGCGTATTTCATAACTGCAGCACGTTTGAGACGCTCCTTGCAGAAGCAGTCAAATAGGATGTTACTCAATATCCCAGCAGATCAAGTCTATATCATAATGATATTTTTCCATTTCTGATGGAATTGGATAGTTTCTAGGGTCTTGCTATGTTGATATGCATGTAAAGCTGTTTAATGTAAACAGTAATACAGAATAAAATGAAGCAACTCTGACAGTAACCCAATCAAACTACGCCTAATGAGGGAAGTTAGCATAATTATTACCAGCATATGTACAGGAATATCTATTTATTATATCTATATGAGGACTTCCTATCAGTATTGTTAATGTTAACTAAAACTTCAAAATTGTTGTTAATTGAAATAAAGCTGAAATAAAATAAAATATAAATGTTAGATGAAAATCTTGCATGAAGAATGTTGCTTTGGAATAAAATAAGTTTAAGTTGAAATACTAAAATTACCAAAGCTAAAATTGAATTAAAAATAAATTAAAGCTAAATAGTAATTTTAATATATTTAATATATTTTTTAAATATATCGTTTTTATTTTTTAACTAATAAGGATGACAAAAGCAAATAAAAATGACTAAAAATAAATAAATAAAAGCTAATTCAAAAACTTAAAGGTCCCATATTTTACACCTTTCTGGAGTTTTATTTTAGGTTTTGATGTCCTTAAGAATATATATTTGCGGTATAAGTACCAAAAAACATTTTTACAGCTCCTTTCTCAGGAGCTCTGCTCAAATTAGAAATTTGATCGCATATCTGCTGCCACTGCCAGACAAAAAACCGACGACAGCTGTGGTTAAACGCGAGGAACAATAATGTAGCTGTAAAAATAGTTGCCTGCTGAAATTGAAATATATATATACATCTCCATCATGACTAGATAGACACGGTGAGTTTGTCTTTACTCTACAGGTTAGATGTGATCACCTCATAGTAACAATCCTGTCAGATCGTCCATCCTTTGAGTGAGAGTGTAATGTTACAGGTCGGCCGATCTGGTTTCGTGGTTAAAGTTAACCTTTTCGACATGTTTCCGCAATGTTGTCTGGGGTTTGGCAAAAGGAGAGTGGGACGGTGGGCGGTGCTCGGGGTGGTGACTGAAGGCGGTGACTGTGTAGTTCTGACGTCAACTTTTTACGGAAGTCACAATGGTTCGTGAAAAATCACAGCTACTTTATGCAGGCTGTGTGAATTTTACTGTGGACTGACTGTTTTGAAACTTATATGGTAGTTACATAGCACCTAGACCTCAGTTATCATGAAAAAAGCCAGGAAATTTCAGTTTTGACAATATGGGACCTTTAATAAATATTATTATAATAGTATATAAATAATTCTAAATTAACACTGCTTCCTGTTGCCTTGAAGTGCTGGAGAATTAGTCAAATTATAAATGATATAGACAAACTCTTAACTAAGAAACCATAACAATAACCATGAAATGTATCTTTTACCATCTTTTGTGTATTTGTATATTGTATATTTTGTATAGTAATACGTATAAACCTTTTAGTAATGTTGAACCCAAAAGAATAGCTAGGCCAGAGCATAACCATATAAGAGTAGTAAATGAAAAGCTGCTTATGACATGGAAAACATAAATCTCTGTTCTGCTTTGAAGCAGGAAATAAAACAATGAAAACCCATTTATGACATAACTGATAACCTTTACTGCAACCTTTAGGACTTTCACTTCTATTTGCATGTAAATGTCTGTAAGTGTTTGAACTAAGAGCTCAGTCGTGTGGGAATAAGGCAATGTGGACGCTCACACACACACGCACACACACACACACACACACACACACACACACACACACTACACATATCTGTCATAGTCACATTTGGACACACTGATCGGACGTCTCAGCTGTCCCGCTCGGGTGTGGCTACTGTAATAGTGAAGGATATCAGCCCATTGACTTTTGGGGAGTCATGGACCCTATTAAGGGAGAGACGCTGTTAAAAGTCCAGCTGTTACGGGTAAGTTAAGTTGAAGTTGTGTATGTGTGTTCTTGTATTTGGTGCACTATAGACATGAAGTTAAAGTCATGTCAGACTAAGGCAGGTTGTCTGGTACTGGTTGTACTGACTGATTGAAGCATGGTTATGGCTCATAGTTAAGATTTGAAGTCAAATAAATGGAGTTTTAGCTATTGAGATTTAAATGTGAGATTGAAATGGAGACAATTATATAAATCCTCTTCATTTCCCTGAAAAAGTCACACACACACACACACACACACACACACACACTACACATATCTGTCATAGTCACATTTGGACACACTGATCGGACGTCTCAGCTGTCCCGCTCGGGTGTGGCTACTGTAATAGTGAAGGATATCAGCCCATTGACTTTTGGGGAGTCATGGACCCTATTAAGGGAGAGACGCTGTTAAAAGTCCAGCTGTTACGGGTAAGTTAAGTTGAAGTTGTGTATGTGTGTTCTTGTATTTGGTGCACTATAGACATGAAGTTAAAGTCATGTCAGACTAAGGCAGGTTGTCTGGTACTGGTTGTACTGACTGATTGAAGCATGGTTATGGCTCATAGTTAAGATTTGAAGTCAAATAAATGGAGTTTTAGCTATTGAGATTTAAATGTGAGATTGAAATGGAGACAATTATATAAATCCTCTTCATTTCCCTGAAAAAGTGTAACACTGTTTTTTCGAAATATTGCTCGGTTTGAGAATCCCGAACAGCCTGAGCGAACTGACTGATTTAACCAATGGTTTCGGTTTGGGGGCGGGACTAATTGTTTGTCTGACCAATGGAAAACAGGGACAGTGTTGAGGGAAACCGGTTTGAAAACAATCATTATTTTTGCAATTTAGTTGGTGACAATGGCACAGAAATTGCACATTTCATCTTTAAATACATTAAAATAAATTTGATGTATAAACAATTTTTATTCATAAATTGCCACATTTCACATATTGAAATTTTGAAGTAGAAGGACTGACATGGTATTTTATTGTAAAATAAATTATATCTACAATTTTATTGTACTCCAATCATTTTGTTTTATTTACAACTTCGCAAAATAATTTTTTACAGTGTACCTTTGTTTAAAGAGTTCAGAGGTTGGGATGCACTGTCATGTAAATTCTGGCTGATGTCAATACATTTAAAAAAAATTTTTTTATAGCCAATGTTAAAATTGAATACAATTTTATATGAGCATAACACGCTAAAAGCTAATTTGAATAGTTTTTGTTAGTCAAACCAATGTTCTGTTGCTTAAGTGAATTTAGCCATGCATGACAACATTATGAAATAGTATGAAATTTGATTACATTTATTTTGACAAGAAAAACCATTGATAAGAAAGTTTTACACTGTAAAAATTACATCAAAGTTGTAAATAAAGCAAAGATTTGTACAAAAAAATACTATTTCAGTCTTTCTATGTCAAACTTTTCGCTTTTTGTTTAATTAAACGTTATTTGCTATTTCTTTGTAATTCTTTGTCAAATTTACTAGCCATTTTTGAATTAATTTATTTTAATTTATTTTTTCAGCGTAGGAAAGCTTGTTTAAAAAAATATGGCTCTTAAAGTCTTACATTTTTGCCGTAATGTAGAAAGTAATTTAAAAAAGTAATCAAAAGTAATCTAAAATCTACAAATAGGCAAAATCCATAATTAAATATCCACTGTCTGCCAATGTGGTCATGTCAGCTGATGTGGTCAACAATAAATATTGTGCATCTTTGAGTGAAAGTGTTATAGTGTTTGTGAAACAGTACATACATGGTGTGTGTTTTCTCTCGTTTTGTGTGTGTGTGAGCATGAAATTTGTGAGTGAGAAAAGTGAGGAAGATTTGGTGTAGCGATCAAGTTGTTTAACTGTAGCCACATGGCTGGTGTGTTAGACAGCAGCAGACCAATGAAACGCGCAGTCAGACGTGCACTTGGAGGTTAAATGTGTCCCGTATGGTGGACGTTTGCATCTGGATGTCGAGTTTCCGCAGAACACAGACGATTGTTTCTGAAGATGGAAGATAAAAAGATTCCCTGCTGCTTATCACGACCTGCAAATAGACTGCGAGACTGGGACAGGCCTTCCCCTTCCATAAAAAAACACACACACCAAAGCCCAACCCAGGCCACCGGCCTCTGGAATGACAAGCAAATGTGCACACACACACACACACACACACACACACACAGGCTGTCCTGCTGCTGGGTTCGCGTTCTGCCCTGTAACTGGAGCCAACATGTTTCCTGCAGCATGTGTGTGAATGTCTTGTGTGTGTGTGTGTGAGCATGTGTCTGTGGTCACGCATGGACAGCTTAAAAATAGTGTATTTTTAAATCAGAATAGGAGAAAATTACCATGCAAAAGTGGGAAATAATTAGACACATTCCCATAATGTGAGCTGTACTAGAAGCAGCGAGTGTTCACGAGGGAAGTGTGCACCTGAAGTAGGTCACCTGATCTGAGAAACGCACACGCTGTGGTGATGTTTTGTCATATGTATATGAAAGCTGAAACTTGTAGACATTTTTAAAAGAGATCATTTATCCAAACATTTTAATTCTAAACAATCATTTACTCATTTGAAAATCATATGATTTAACTTATTTTGTGGAACACAAAAGGAGATGTTTTGAAGAATGTTCTTCTCACAGCTGTTTTTAATACAATGAATAATTTAGTATTTATTATAGTATTTATTCATATTTTTATGTTTTATGTTTTCATTTTCATTTTAGATTAGGTTTTAGTAAATGTGTTATGTGTTTTTGTCTTTGTAATATTTCTATTTAGATTTATTTTTATTTCAGCTTTAGTAATTTTAGTTCTTTTTTAGTAATTTTAGTATTTTATTTCAGTCTAATTTTCAGTAAAGTTTATATATTGTTTTTTTTAATTAGGTAAGTTTTTCATCTACTGTTTATATTTTATTTAAGCTATAAAATGTATATTATTTTTTGTTTAGTTAACAAAAACAATACTGATACAGTGAAAGTGGATGGGGACTGGGGCTGCTGGGCTCCAAAATATGACAAAAATGTATCATAAAAATACTCAGTTTGACTCAAATGTATACATATGTGAAGCCATATGATAACTTTTGTATGAGGAACTGACAGAAATGTAAGACACTATTTGATGGAAATCTCAAGTGAGATTATTTTCAAATATGATGTATCACATAGATTTGATGTCAATGAAATGAAACATCAATAAATCTTATTTTTAAATATTTATTATTATTATTATTATCATCGTTGATGTTAAACATGAGTTGTTGACGTATGTGAGTTGTTATCTTGCTTATTTGTCATTTTTGGAGCTCAACAGTACCAATCCCCATCCACTTACATTATATTAAAAATAGTTGTGTAAACGTTCCATAAAATGTCATGTTTTGTGTTTTATGTAAGAAACAAACATCATACAGGTTTTAAAAGGCATGAAAGTAAGTAAATGAAAGCTGAGGTGAATTTTCATTTTTGGGGCAACTCCCTTTAAATGTGAGTTTCAGCTGTTGAATGCTGCAGATATTCCATCTACTGCTCAGCTATTAATGCTGTTTTGTCTGTGATGACATTTAGACCAAACTTAGACTTGTTTGTCCACAAATTTGTTTGTGGGACTTTTTGTCAGGACATTTTAGATTTCCGACTTCCTTAAACATGTGAGTGTGTGTTTACCTGTAGAAATTACCTGTACAGAGGCACCTCACAAATGTGTGTTTAAAATTACAGATGAGACAAATTACCGTAATTTTTTGAGTGCCGCATGCAGTCGCAAAGCCTCTAATAAAACCTCGACAGCGTGACTCCTGTAGATAACATATGTGTTTTACAGCCAAACACATGACGGCATGTTGTTACGCTTTTCTGGAATGAGCATACTAAGAATTTCTTGGTTTTCCAAATGGATTTTGCGCACAAAATAAAGAGTTAATTTTTAATTGTTGTTAAATCTAGCTCTAGCTCTGTATGGCAAATGAAAATTCTTAAGAGAAATAGGCATTTGTAAATGAATCATTCTTTTGAATAGAATCTTTTTTAATGATTCAGTTGATTCACTTCTGAATGATTCGCTCATAAATCATTCTCTGTTGAGATCTACGGAAATAATAGTGATGGGAAGTTCGGATCATTTTACCGACTCGGACCTTTGAGTCTCATTCAGCAAAATGAACGGATCTTTTTTCCGAGTCATTTCGCTCATTTCGTTCATTTTAGCAAAATATAATTAAAATGTTACGTGTTACTTCCCTAATACGTCTACTACTTACACAAACGTTGATCACACTACAAACAAAACAAAACTGCTATAAGAAACAGAAAAGATTAATTCATTGTTTACCTGGGTCTTCACCTCACCTCTTATCTGACAAGTCTTTGGGTTTAAGTCGTTCGTTCATCACGTGACAGCCCCATACACTTTAACCAATGCAGTCTGAGCCGGAAAGAGAATTGATTAGTTCATCTCGAATTAAAGATTCGTTCAAAATGAACGAATCGTTCAAGAACGACCCAACACTAGGAAATAACTGTTTACTTCTTCCATAAAAATAGCCTTGGTCCTCGGCCACCAGAATGTCTCATAGGACTCGATCTTTCCTTGTGTGTGTGTGTGTGTGTGTGCGCATCTCGTTTTGAAGCTCCATTATCAGTGATGTTTTTTTAGCACTCAAAATCATTTTGGTGTTTCCTTCTTCCTTCACTGTTGCCCACCGACCCTTAAATAAGAATAAATATTTGTGTGCGGTGCAAGCGCTGCTCCTAATTTATGCAAAGGTGAGAAAATGTGCATCGCTGTTTCAAATGAAGGAAAGTATCTTGAGCTCACGACTGTCTGAGATTAGCATGCAAATCCATAATCAGAGTTGTTCCATTCACAAAACATACCAAAAATTTATATCACGGTATTTTTCTAAATTATACCGGTTTCACGGTACGTGACGGTATTTTTTTTTTTCATGCATGACCGGATGTTAACCATATTTTCTACTGATTCAGAGAGTAAA
>NW_015551044.1:1391616-1396148 GCF_001515605.1 Sinocyclocheilus anshuiensis
CCAAACAATCAGTAAGCGACAGGTGCTTGGAAACGCTGTTTTGTACTCATTTATTGAGGAGTCGGCTGCGGTGCGGCTAATTGAATGCGCTGCTTCTCTGCTGCTCACTGCACAGAACAGACGCCGAGAGAGGTGACACTTCTCCGAGAAAGTCAGACCTCGCGTTCGCGGGACAGCACTGGTAAAGTCTTCCAACTGAACCATAGCTAAGGTTTATCCAAAAAAGTCGCTAGGTTTGTCAGTATGAATATTCTATGGAAAAAAAGCCGCTAAAAGGGTCTGAAAGTTGCTAAATCTAGTGCTAAAGTAACGCTTGTGTGTGTGTGTGTGAGACGCAGGAGCTGATGGCAGGGGGCGGTGGATATTTGTGGAGGTCAATGTGGATATTGTGGATGAGTTCTTCTGTGTCATCACGTTCTATTAGTTCTACAGCTTCAGAGGATCATGTGACACTGAAGACTGCTGAAAATTCAGCTTTGCATCACAATAATAAATTATATTTGACAATATATTCAAATAGAAAACAGTTAATTTAATCAAATAAATGCACCTTTGGTGAGCATCTTTCATGTAAATGCCATGTATATGAATATGGTATTCATTCAGTAACATGGTATGTATATCAATGTATCATTGTACTGCAGTTTTTGTAAGATCTGCTGCTGAGAGTTTGTTTTATTGGCAGTGATTGAGCTCATCTGCTAGCAGCGTTATATACCGATTTGCTCAGGTTTATAACGCAATGTGATCTTTCTGATGACACAAGTGAACAGCATGCATGAACAGCAGCTTTGTGTGTTGAGACACTCTGGGAAACTCTGATAAAGCTGTCAGTTCCTCTATTTGGCTGTGAACACACATTCTATTCCCAAGCTGCTGCTGATTGGTTTATCATAATGTCAATCACTTTCGTCCTTGTGCTTCGCTTCAAGAATTAAAACAGATTTGGAAAATGGGACCTACTTGCTAAATACTATTGCAGTATATACTCTTTACTACCTTCTTTGTAACAAAAATAGCATGTGAAACAGTATGCATCATAAAGTCCTTGCTGTCACATGACCTCGTCACGTTGCATAAGAGTGGCATCCGGTTTCCATCTTGTAATAAATATGGTTATTCTGCATTTTTGATTAGGCTACATTTTGTGTAAATGTTTTAACTTTCATCAGTCTGATTAAATAATGAGTAAAAATAGAGACGTAGAGATGCATTGCATTGTGGGATACAGTATTCCATGTAGTGTGCTCTGTTGTTCTTACTGCACATTTATATATATTTATGCATAGCTATTCCACAACTGTTCAATTTGGCTATTCAATACAAAATTGCATTCACACCAGTGTAATTTTTGTATCATTTAGTACTATTCAAGTTTTTATATTAGAAATATTTTGAAGTAGTATTTCTATTTTTAAAACAGTAGTTGTAATATTTTGAATTAGTTTTTTTTCTATTTATATTATATTTCAATTAGTATATTTAGTTTTTTCTTATTTTAATTAGTTTAGTTAAAAAAATTATTTTATTATTTTTTTTTAAACAGGTCTATGTGGCTTTTATAAAAAAAATTTTTTTTTATTGTATTGGTGTCAAGTTAATCGAAAATAAATATATATATTATTATATTATTATGTATGCATCAGAAATATTGCCTGGGCAACTACCTGAAATAAAATAAATTATATGTAATTTTTTTTATGTTCTAGTTTAGGCTCTAGTTTTATTTACCTATAACTCTCATGCGTACTACATATAATGCAGAAATAGTAAGTATTATATTAGTGCATAAATAAAAAAACAAAAAAACAAATGTAAGTGTGACATGCATGCATTGCACGTGCACATTTGACCCTTTTTTTTAGAGAAAAACTTATAATTTCTCAGTTCCATGTTTGTCCTTGTTATGGACTCAATGACTTCTTCTTTCATAACCTGACATTCCATCCTGCCCTGCTCTCATCCAATCACAGAGCAGTCCATTATTGTGGAAAACATGCCATGCCACCATGGTATCACTCAAACCAGGCTCCGTTTATGGCCATGGCAACCATGCTGTTTTGGCAGCGCCAATAAAAACAGCGCAAGTAATGATTTTAGTCAAACTTAACTGACACAAAATATGGTATTTACAAAATTACTGTGCACTGTGACAAATATAGTAATACTATTATAAGTTTTAACATTTCAATATTCAGAATGATTCTTAGTGGTTTAATTTTAATTTTGTGGTCATATGCAAGGCAGAGATTGTGTTTTTTGTGTCGTTGTGGGAGGGGAAGTGAGAGGCAGAAACAGGAAGCAGTTACAAGTGCCCATTTCAGTTTATTAGGCACAGAAAGAACTAGAAGACAAGTGGTTTATGGGCTTTCAGTCTTAATCTGATGTAGATTTACAGGCAAACTCTCTAAATGTGAGAGAGAAAGTGTTGGCCGACAATAAAACTTACCATTGCTAGTAGGGTTGGGTACCGAACTCGGTACTTTTAAAGGTACCGACCCGAATTGCATCGGTACTACCGAGTACCGATTCACGTTAAATCAATCGGTGCCAAATTTCGGTATCTGAGAACGCATCTGGGCGCATACGCTACAGAGAGAGAAAGAGAGACCCTGTGATGTGAGGTCACCCCTGCAACTCGTTTAAACAACACACAGGGCAAACCGAAATGTTCAGAAGTGTGGTCACATTTCTAGGGCCATATGGTTTCTGCGAAAACGCGGACGGGATAGCGGAGTCCATTCATAAAAAGCGGTTTTGTTTACTACACAAATACTGAAGCACGCGTGACGCTCGCGGTGATTTCCGGCCTCTGCGTCTCACTATATGACGGCATGAACACAAAAACCTAATCTCCAGAGCTGCTGTGAGAGTCACTTCGCGAGAATTTTACCGTTTCATTTGAGAAAACTAGCATCATCATACTGTATGCACACAGAAACTTCATGGCAACCTGTCAAAATAAAAGTACGGTTTAACATGTAACAGAAATATATTACTCTTGTATTACTTTTGTACAGTATAATGTACATCTTTAAATATTCCATTTTCTATCAAATTTAAATAAAACAATTAAATTATAGAAATAAATACTACAACCAGATTAATCACTTAATTGTAGAAAAAAAGAATACAATTATTAGCCTATTAAAAAAATGTTTTAAAGGAATATTCACACAATTTTTCTTCCATGCATTAATTTCAACAGTAAACCTCAGTTTGTTTGGCAAAAAATAAAAGGGTTTAATTTTCATTTGATTTAAAATAAATGTTTAATGCCTTCATTTGATTTTCAGAAAAATTAAAACAAGAATTTCTGGGGGGGAAAAAAAAAGAAAGAAAGAAAAAGTTTGTAGGGCCCTATTGTTCAAAATGTTGAAATTGAGACTTTTGGACTTATTTTTTCACAGAAATAAATGTTTTTGTATTTACACAGAGAATAAAGTGCCGAAAAAAGGTACCGTTGGGTACCGGCACCGAAATTCAGGTACCGGTACCGTACCGGTTAAAATGTGAACGGTACCCAACCCTAATTGCTAGACATAGTTTCTGCAAATTAAGACCGTGGTGAATCATCGTTACTGTGAAAATATGCTTTTTAAAAGATGCTTAAAGCTTTTAACATTTCCTTATGAATTTGTTTTGATTTTACATGAGTAACACTACTTAAGCTTTCCGTTATTTTGGCGGCAACAATGGTTACCATGGCAAATCTTTTTACGTTTCTTTCACATTCACAGCTGCGGTGTGTGTGGGGTTAATAGGGTTGCCAGATGTTGCTTATTTGATGAGCGAGTTGCCAGATGTGATTGTGGTGTGCGTTGTGAGCTGCAGGTAAGGTGGTGGATGGAGCTTTATTGATTTGGCTCTGTGATTTCTGCACAGTGAAAAACCATAAAATTTCCCTTCACTAAAAGTGACCTCAGCCTACACGACTTTCTTCCTTCTGTCTGGCGTATCCCTTTTCATTTTTTGTACTTTTCATTTTGGTCATTCTAAATCATTAGTACTTTAGTTCTTTAGACAAATTCTCTGAGGAAGTAAATGACCTCTGTATAAAAGTGAGTTTGTAGTATTTGCTTTGTATTCTAGGCATGCACTAAATGAATTCAATGAAACTTGTGCTTTCACTGCATCATCAACACATTTCGTTCAGTAGGATGCAATCAGCGCCCTCTCTGGTCTGGGTGATTTGGTGATTTTACAGTGACAGGACATCTTCCATTCAGCATTAATACGAATTCATTGCTCTTCTCTTAATGTATACTTGTTTTTAAATCTGATTACTAGCAATCTATACCCTGAGCAGAAGAGGAGTTTACTTTCCATCTTGTGTATCTAAGTGCTTGTGATAATCTGAGTACTCTGTGTGTGTGTGTGTGTGTGTGTGTGTGTGTGTGTGTGTGTGTGTGTGTGTGTGTGTTTGTGTCTAAATTTAGTATTTCACTCTCACCTCTTTAGGTCTGCTAGTTGAATGCTTGGATTACCATCCAACCTTTGATCTTTAAGCATTCCTGCCCAAACTTCAGCCC
>NW_015551044.1:1396548-1406866 GCF_001515605.1 Sinocyclocheilus anshuiensis
TATCAGTGCAAATGCAGTGTTGTGTGTGTGTGTGTTTCAGGATGGAGAGGCACTAAACCTGAGAAGGCTTCTCTTCTCTCATAACACTCTGAACATAAGCGACCTATTTATGAAGACAGAGACAGGAAGAAGTGTGTGTGTGTGTGTGTGTGTGTGTGTGTGTGTGCATCTGTGAAATGAATGTGAATGATCAATATCAGTTTGTTAGTTTGTCATTGACAGGATGCAATTTCGACCACAGGATCTGTGTATGAATTTAAACTATTTAATTGACTTGATGTCAATATCAGAATTGACCTTATTCACTTTATCAGTGCACCTTTACAGTCTTATTGTTTATATTATATATTTGAAATATAATTATTGTTTTATATATATAATTAATAATATATATTTCTAAAATATTATATAAATAAAATTATTTTACAAAAATAATTATGTAATGAAATTAGAATGATATTTTTTAATATTATATTTTAAATGTGTATTTTTTCAGTTTAGAAGTTCCTTTATCATTGGTAGTTTTATTTTATTATTTTTTGTAAGTTTTAATATTTTAGTGCACAAAATTGTATAATTTGAAAATATTTATTTGAAATTCGGCTTCTCACAGCACAGTAATGTTATTGCTAAATTGTGACATTTTTATATTTTTAAATAAATTGTGGCCATTTTTATTTCAGTTGAATTTAGTTTTGGAGTTTTAGTTACTTTAGTTTTTTTCAGATAATTAAACATTTTTTTTATGTAGTTTTAATTTTAGTTTTCATAAACAAAAATAACACTGGTTTGTTTTCAGAATCTTCTATCATTAACAACTTTCCTTTTCCGCTGACATCATTGAGCCCTCTTATGTTTTAGCCCTCCCCCTAAACTGCTTTTCACATAGAGCCACTTCCAATCAATTCTCAAACGAATTCTCATTGAACATCCCATTTCACTTGGAATTCTGTAATATTATGGAAGTAAAATGAGTTTCAAACCTTGACTTAAAATTCTTCACCTTTTAATAGTTCAGAACACATGTAGGAAGTGCCTGTGTATTTGGCACATGGGTCTGTGTGTGGGTGGGTGAGTGTGTATCAGATTTCCGCTGGCACACATACCTCACATACCCGGTATACTTTCCCTGTCACTATTAAACACACTTGCACACACACATTCAAGCATGCTGTGCTTTCCCTGAGCATACCACTGTTAAAGAAACACACATAAATGTGCACTGTGCTCCAGCAGCTGTCTGTCTGTTTGTATTTTCTGAAGGCTGGGCAACCTTCTATAAAGATGTATTTCCAGAAGACAACAGGACAGATACCAGCTAGCAGCACACCGACAGACCACATCCATAAAGTCTGGCCACTTCTAGTCCTGCCAAGCCAGACTTTTCACTGTCAAAGTCAAGTCTAGGCCAATTTGAAGCTTTTTCTGGCCAAGAGCTGCCCACTGAGACAGGAAGAGACTGTATATTTTATCGACATGTTACGTGACCAACCAATGGAGTGTGTTTGGTCAAAAGTTTGGAAATATTTAAAATATTTTTGAAAGAAGTCTATCATCCAAGGCAAGTAAAAACAGTAATATTGTGAAATATTATTACAGTTTATAATATATAATATAACTGTTTTTTATTTGAATATATCGTAAAATGTAATTTATTCCTGTGATGCAAAGCTGAATTTTCTTTTCCAGTCTTCAGTGTCACATGATCCTTCAGAAATCATTCTGATATGCTGCTCAGGAAGTGTTTCTTATTGTTTTCAATGTTGAAAACAGTTGTGCTGCTTCATATGATGCTGAAAATTCAGTTTTGCATCACAGGAATGAATATATTTTTTTTTAAATTGCAATAATATTTCATAATATTACACTTTTACTGTATATTTGATTAAATAAATGCAGCCTTGGTGAGCAGAAGAGAAACAGAAAAATCGTAATTATTCCAAACTTTTGTCCGGTAGTGTGTAATATCACGCCATGACCCACAACATCTTCATAGTTTCATTTCTGGGTTTCATTACCTATGAAAATCTCAGTTTTAAGATCCTCAG
This sequence comes from Sinocyclocheilus anshuiensis, assembly GCF_001515605.1. Taxonomy (NCBI): domain Eukaryota; kingdom Metazoa; phylum Chordata; class Actinopteri; order Cypriniformes; family Cyprinidae; genus Sinocyclocheilus; species Sinocyclocheilus anshuiensis. Next base: position 1,398,597 of record NW_015551044.1, read on the forward strand.
AGGTGAAGTCGGAACTCGTCTTATGTAACGTAATAAAAAGGATCATTAGGCAGGAGAACAAAACGGATAAATGCTGGAAATTCAACAATGAGTGAAGTGTGTTTGAGTTGCACAAATCAGTCTGGGGATTGGGTTTTTGAAGGTGTGTGGGGAAGAAAGTGCATTGTTGATGCAACTTCACAATGTTTGTGTGTTTCTTTGAGCCGAATTCTAGCGGGTAATCAGCTTAATAACAAAAACGGCATCAAGCAAAGTTCACTGCGTCGCTTAATCTCCCAGTGCATGATGGGTAATCGGGCACATTCCACAGTGGCTCAGAGCTGGAACTAATTTCTTTCCCTTCATCTCAACTTTTTAGACATTTGTGTGACGTTTAGTGTAATTTTTACCTATTTTTTAGTTTCTCGTAATAATTTCGCTGACTTTAGTGTGTTAGCCCATGATGATGCATGAAGAGCTGTATGATTACTTGAACAGACAGCGGTCGGTGGGTTCGCTCCGCTGGTTCCTGGAGGAACCGGACCCTCCGGCCCCTCTGCCTCTCACCCTGTTGCAGGAGTACCTGCAGAAGCTCCTGGAGATGAAGATGCACATCAGTGTGAGTAGTCATAGTGAACGCATCCCTCAACGACTAGACTGGACATACAATTACTATAGTATACAATCTCTAGTCAAACAACTTTGGAATACTTGATTCTGATTGGTCTAATGTGGCATTCTGCATGTGTTAAAATATTTTGTATGATGACCTTAAAACTACATAATTAATCATTGTCTTAGGATACTGATTTCTTAGTGTTATGTCTCTTGTATCACTCTGCACAATTTTGAAACCAAATATTTAATTTTTATTTGTTTATTTGGTAAGTAGCCGTGCAGTAAAGTCCAGTTGGCTTTACGTTGGAGTCCTGAGACTGGATTCATGAAACAATTTTTAAGAATTAAATTCCTCCTACTTTTTAAATTTCTTATTAATTTTAAGCTTAAGAAAAATATTTTGTTCCTAAGAATTTTAATAAAATTTAAAACAAATTAAAATGTTTGAAAAAAACTACAACAACATTCTAAATAAATCATTCTAAATAACCTCTTAAAGTTAAGATCTCTCTTATTCGATAATAGAAGTTATTCTATTATCTAATATTTATATATATGAATAAAACTATGAATAAAACTATGAACAATATATTAATAAATTATTATTTTATAATACTTAGTATTTTTAAGTAAATATTTTATAATATGAAAAATAATTAAACATTTAAAAAAAAAAATTGATCCATATTGAATTATTATTATAAGGATAAAATGCAAGTTTGTAAGAGTGTTCATAAAACCCTTTTATAATTGTAATGAATTTTGCCCCCTGCATTTTTGACCTGAGTACTTGAGTACTAAAACCTTTTAAAGTTATTAGAGTTTGTAATTTAATTCTATGATATTAGCTTATGGAAAGGTTTCACTGGTTTGTGTAGGTTTTTCTATTACCAAAATTAACACATAAACTTCAATGAACGCTTAATCAACAATGACTAATTCATTATTCATCAGTGGCTATAGGCTAGTTATCAGGGTGGTTTGTCCTGTGTCAGCTTGGACTCTTGACTTTCCAGCACACATCAGCAAAGCTTGAAAGTGAGTTTGTGTGGCTGAGATCACACAGGATGAACATATGAGTGTGTGTGTTAATGTGTCATCCTTCCAGTCAAAGTGACTCAAATTCCAGCACTCAGTTGTGGGTGGGACTTTGAATGTGACAGACAGATGGACTCCACCCAAAACCACTTCATTTACTTTTTTAAGAACTGAAGCGGTTACATCAGGAAATGCGTAAAAATGCAAATCACTTTCATGCTATTCTCTCTCTATCTCTCTCAGTACAGTTAAAGAAACCCTAGCAACCACCAAGAAGTATAAGTGTAGTTTTTGCCGATGACACATCTAAAAAAGCTGATATGTCTGTCACAAGAGCTTTTATAACAAATATTTAATACATATTCAGTATCTTTCACTGACCAGTACTGATCATCAACCACTCAGATCTCCCCAGCAACTTCATAGCATTTCACTATCAACCACTCAGATCACCCCAGCAACCTCATAGCAATGCATTATCAACCACTAAGATCCCCTTAGCAACTGCATAGCAATGCACTAACTATCAAGCACTCAGATCCCCCAGGAACCACACAACAACATGCTATCAAACACTCAGATCACTCCAGCAACCACATAGCAAGGTGCTATCAAACACTCAGATCACCCCAGCAACCGCATAGCAACGTGCTATCAAACACTCAGATCACTCCAGCAACCGCATAGCAACGTGCTATCAAACACTCAGATCACCCCAGCAACCGCATAGCAACGTGCTATCAAACACTCAGATCACTCCAGCAACCGCATAGCAACGTGCTATCAAACACTCAGATCACCCCAGCAACCGCATAGCAACGTGCTATCAAACACTCAGATCACTCCAGCAACCGCATAGCAACGTGCTATCAAACACTCAGATCACCCCAGCAACCGCATAGCCACGCACTATCAACAACTCAGATCACCCCAGCAAATGCATAGCAACATGCTATCAAACACTCAGAGCACCCAGAAACCGCATAGCAACGTGTTATCAAATGCTAAGATCACCCCAGCAACCTGCATAGCAACGTGTTATCAAATGCTCAGATCACCCCAGCAACCGCACAGCAGCACGCTGTCAAGCGCTCAGATCCCCCAGCAACTGCATAGCAACACACTGTCAACCCCTTAATCACCCCAGCAACTGCATAGCAACACCCTATCCACCACTCATATTACCCTAGCAACCACATAGCAACACACAGAATTCCCATTGCAAACGTTCAGAACTATTTGGCACAAGTGGTAACTTTAGAAGTCTAAAATCCCACAGTTTTTCATTGTGTTGTGCGTTTATGAACATGTGAGACCTTCTCTTAGTAGCGGAAAGGGATTTTTATGTTAGCATTTGAGATTTATGATGCTAGCAGTGTTTATGGAGTGATTGGGGTGATGTTCTCTTGGACGTTTTAAATCGTTGGAATATTTCAGAGCAGTGTACTTGTTATGATGCCCTACTGTGCGAAGAGAAGACGTTTAAGTTAATTTTGGACGTTTTCATGGCACAAAGAAAAATGTTGGTTATAGGACCATCCAAGTGTGTGTGACCCTTCTGTGTATCATGACTAAGAGGTTACAGTAGCTCTGTTCTGCCTTTTTCTGCAGCACAAAGACCCTGTGTGAAAGACCAATGGACTGGCATTCACATGAAACACACACACACACACACACACACACACACACACACACACACAGAAACACACACAAACTGCTCAACATCTCACACAAATATTTCTCCCTGAATGCAAACCGCCTACAAGCGCCAGCCACAATGAACAGAGGCTATTGAACGAAGAGAGAGACGCTTCTATTTTCTACAATGAGCATAACTTCAAAATATCTCATGACGATTGAAAAACCCCTACCAAACACACTCATAATGCACAATAGCTATGTTTACATGCACTAATTTTCAATCCGTTTTGAGATTCTGAAAGTTCTGTTTGTATGAATCCTAACTTTGAAATCCGATTAATGTATTTGTTTACATGTGCAGTTCTTAAATTCCAAACAAAACGTCTGCGCGATAACTTAGCTGGAGCGACTGTGAATATAAGTGTAGTTTTTGCCTTGATGACACATCTAAAAAAAACTGATATGTCAGAAGAGCTTTTGCAACAAATATTTAATACATATTCAATGTCCTCCACTGACCAGTACTGATCATTAATCACTCACATCATCCCAGCAACTGCATAGCAATGCACCATCAACCACTCCAATCCCCTCAGTAACCGCATAGCAACGCACTTAGACCATCCCAGCAACTGCATAGTAATGCACTATTAAAGGGTTAGTTCACCCAAAAATGAAAATTATGTCATTAATTACTCACCCTCATGTCGTTCCACACCCCTAAGACCTTCGTTCATCTTCAGAACACAAATTAAGATATTTTTGATCAAATCCGATGGCTCAGAGAGGCCTCCACTGACAGCAACGCCACCCAAACTCTCAAGATCCATAAAGGTACTAAAGACGTCGTTAAAACAGTCGATGTGACTACAGTGGTTCTACAATAATTAATGACAGAATTTTCATTTTTGGGTGAACTAACCCTTTAACAACTCAAATCACCCCAGCAACCGCATAGCAACGCACTGTTAACAACTCAAATCACCCCAGCAACCGCATAGCAACGCACTATCAAGCACTCAGATCAACCCAGCAACCGCATAGCAATGCACTGTTAACAACTCAAATAACCTCAGCAACCGCATAGCAACGCACTATCAAGCACTCAGATCAACCCAGCAACCGCATAGCAACGCACTGTTAACAACTCAAATCACCCCAGCAGCCACATAGCAATGCACTATCAAGCACTCAGATACCTTTAGCAACTGCATAGCAACGCACTTAGATCATCCAAGCAACTACATAGCAGCGCACTATCAAGCACTTAGATAAGCCCAGAAACCGCATAGCAACGTACCATCAACTACTCAAATCACCCCAGTAACCACATAGCAATGTGTTATCAAGCACTCGGATCACCCCAGCAACCACATAGCAATGTGTTATCAAGCACTCGGATCACCCCAGCAACCACATAGCAATGTGTTATCAAGCACTCGGATCACCCCAGCAACCACATAGCAACACACCATCAACCACTCAAATCACCCCAGCAACCGCATAGCAACACACCATCAACCATTCAGATCACCACAGCAACTGCATAGCAACGCAGCATCATCCACTCAAATCACCTCAGCAACCGCATAGCAACGTGCTATCAAACGCTCAGAGCACCCCATCAACCGCATAGCAACGTGCTATCAAACAATTAGATCACCCCAGCAACGCACTTACGACGAACAGTTCACAAGACGGAAATGAACATGCGTGGTAATATGAAGTAATTGTATGTAAACATAAGTATAACTGCACTGAACGTTTGCTGAAGGCATTTCTGAATCCGATTGAGAAAATAGTCAGATTCAACCATTTTCTTGCTCAGTTTTTTCCTATTAATTGGATTCCTATTGACCACTTCTTCCAATCCAGTTGAAATTTAATTTGGATCAAGCTCAATCGGATATGTTGAGGTGCTTACGTGAAGGCTTTTCAATCTGACTGAGCCGTCAAACAGATTACTCAGTTGCATGCAAACATGGCTAATGTGTGTGTGCTGAAACTGTTAAGCCTAACTGGACTAACTTCTCAGCAGGCTGCGTTATTCGAGGAATCACTCATGTCTGTTGAGCAAACGGCGCTAATAAGATCATCACACTGACCCCGTGTGTTCAGTAGCTCAGTCACATCCGTCACCACAGCGCTCTACATCTGCACCTTCGCTAAGCCACTTCCTGTGTCAGCAGTTTTTAGGTCAGCAGGAATCTGTCAAGTGTTTTTAACGCTCCTCGGGGCAGAAAACTAAAATAGAACAAATTAATATTCTAATTTACCATGTGATAATATTTAATTCTGACTAAAAGTTCAGGAGAGATAGAGATGTTATAAGGTGCCTGTAATGTCGGTTTTGGTTGCATGCAAAAACGAAAACCATGCTAACCATGTTGGTATCTTTGGATGAATGTTGTGAACCAGCCTTTGATAATGTGTATGATACTGTTCACTTTTTGTTCCCTCAAAGCAGTTTTTACAGTTATTTATTTGTATACTTGTGTGACTCAGACTTTGGATATGAGTGTATTTTGGGGAATTTCACGTTGATGGTGTTTTATGGTGTTTCAGTTTCATGGTGTCAACTGATGAACAGAAACAGAGCCCTTGATGTGTGAGTGTGTTTGGAGTTTTGGAAACTTTCCTTTTGTTGGTAATTAAATAAAAAGCTCACAACAAAGACTTTTAGACTTTTTTTGGTTTATTGACAGTACAGAGGTTACTCAAGTAACTCTCTACTGCTCCAAGAGGTTGGTTGTGATACTGCAGGCCTCACATTTATTTCCTGTTTCCTAATGAGCAGACTATGGCTGACTTCTCATTTAATTCACTTCCATTTTAACTTCCTAAATTATGTTCAAATTAAATGCTATCACATTATATGTTCCCTTAAAATAATTATTTTTATTGTATTATTTTATTTTACTATCTATCTATCTATCTATCTATCTATCTATCTATCTGTCTATCTATCTATCTGTCTGTCTGTCTGTCTGTCTGTCTGTAACATCCTAGAAATTACCATGATATTTTACCCTGTACTATTTTATTTAATTTTTTAACTTTATAGAAGTGACCTTTATTTTATTTTATTTTATTTTATGTGCCCCTTACTATTTTTACATTTTTCCGAGGTCAAGCTTGAGTAAACCGTTTACAACCAGTAATAATAAAACGATCTGCTTATTTTTGAAAATATGAGGTTTACTCATCTCAAAGTAAAAAAAAAAAAAAAAATATATAAATAAATAAAAAAACACTAAATGTAATAAACATTATCTGCAGTGCTCTTGTTTATTTTAGAAGAAATACTGACCTGAGATCAGATCACCCTGTTCTTATTAACAGTGTTCCACCTGAGACAAAGCAGCAGACTGATCCGAGGTCAGTAGTTTGGGCTCATAAATTCAGCTCCAGATGTGTTAAGGTTTGCGTTCTAGTTGAGTTTTGTCTAATCAGTGATATATTTAGCGTTTCCTCTCTTTCGTTCTCTGTGATTTGTGTAAATGAGTGGAGCTCTTCATTAGTGCAGCAGTTAATTGGCCCGTCCCAAAGTACCAAAGCAGAAGCCTGATGAAGCTGGTCTCTCTGGCAAAATTAAGGCCAGATTTCACAAGGATGGAGAGTGAATAATGTTGTGTGGATGTTGAGGGTTTGTTGAGTTCATAGCAGGAGGGTAAATTAAAAACACATTTACTGATTTCAGAAATGCTGAGAGAAAAACCCTTACAAAAGTGTACAGTTTCCACCAAAATACCTTACTACAGTAACAGTTTCTACTGTAAAAGTAAAAGTAAAAATAAATGTATATAAAGTCTTCTTAAAACAGTGTGAAAACCTTTCAGAATCTTTTAAAGGGGTCATTGGCTGCCCATTTTCCACAAGTTGATATGATTCTTTAGGGTCTTAATGAAAAGTCTGTAACATAGTTTGGTTAAAATTTCTCAATGGTAGTGTAAAAAACAATTTTTTTTACCCTGTCAAAAACAGCTAGTTTCAGAGCAAGCCGTTTTGTAGCATCTTCCTTTAAATGTTAATGAGCTCTGCTGACCCCGCCCCTCTCTTCCGAGTATTCGGCCTACCAAAATGTTTCACCACCCTGCCCGATGGGCTATCTTGAGCAGTGATATAAAATTCCTTCCTTGATTTGTGTTGTTCCGTTGTAGGGGTAAAACAGATTGTAGTTGATCGTTTGCACGTGTTTCTAAGTCTTGAGGATTTAAACATTCAAGTGTTAAACCATTCACGTGCATTCGGAGCTGCGTGCACAGAGAGCCGCGTTTCAGACAATGCGCGTACACAGAATTGATTCCTCTTTCGCGTATCCTTGCATCTGAATGAACACATACGCACAAAATGATCTCAAAATAACTTCTCGGCAAGTATTCTCGTAAACACAGTTGGTTTTGTCTTAAATGAACGTAAACAGTGGTGAAAGAAATCTCAAGTGCATCATTATATTGGATCCGTACATTCGGTCTTAAAGGGGAAGCAGCCTATAAATACCTGCTGTTCCATAAGCACCACCTGCTGTCAGAGAGTGACATTTGCGTCTCATTCACAAAGTTAAAATCAGACCATTGTGTTTTTGCTTCACATTTCGAAATTATACTATCTAATTGCAATCTAAATAACATGTATTTAGCATCTTTGTTTGGATCGTGATTAAAATGCAGTGGTTGCCTCTGAGCACAGCAGAACATGAGGATTCACATGGGCACAAATATTTGTTTTTATTGTGAATGTACACAAATAAAGGCAAACCTTTTACAATTCCAATTATCTTTAGGACTAAAAGGAGTAGTTGCTTCCACTGTTAGAAGCAAAAAACTCAAGTGATGAGCAAAATAATGCAGCACATTTTAAATGTTCAATGCAAGGAAGTAATAGTCTATAAAAAATGTGCATTACATCTAAATTAACTAATATAAATCAAATATAATTTCGTAAATTGCATAAACAATTATGAACAAAACAGCATCACGTATTTATGCATTGCT
>NW_015551044.1:1406997-1407393 GCF_001515605.1 Sinocyclocheilus anshuiensis
GCTGTTCCATAAGCACCACCTGCTGTCAGAGAGTGACATTTGCGTCTCATTCACAAAGTTAAAATCAGACCATTGTGTTTTTGCTTCACATTTCGAAATTATACTATCTAATTGCAATCTAAATAACATGTATTTAGCATCTTTGTTTGGATCGTGATTAAAATGCAGTGGTTGTTTATTTTATATTCGACTAATATTCATTCTTTACTCACAATCTCCTCATCACAGGCAGGCACAGCACTCATGTTCGTGTTTGTGTGTGCTGTCTGCGTCACTCATAGCACATGACTATATCGTGCACTATATCGAATTTTTTTAATATTGTTATCGAAGAAGGTGTACCGTCGATAAATATCGATACCGTTTTATCACCCAGGCCTAATTCAAATACATCGC
>NW_015551044.1:1407598-1418923 GCF_001515605.1 Sinocyclocheilus anshuiensis
TAAAATAGCCTAGCTATGTTTACAGTGTTTATTATAATGTTTGTAAACATTTTGCGTCGGCATTAGGCCTATTTCTGAATGAAACAATAAAATGCAACTTGTTCGCGACTTATATTTTTCCCCCTTAAAAAAACTATTTTTTTAATAGCGTAGGTTATTTTAACCATGCAGCAAACCTTTTTAAATATTTTGATAAATTACTGAAAAAATAAATAATTAAATGACTTTTAAATCGTTTAATGGATTGTATTAATCGGTCAAAATTCTTACCGTCGGTTAACCGGTTAAAATGAATATCCCTAGCTAGGACAATTACTAACATTTGTTTTGTTTTGATTAATTTTACATGCGCAAAAAGCAGCAAACAACAGAATATGAGGATTCACATGGTCTTCATATCACGCACCTGCAGCGCTTCTGCCAGCGGAGAAAAACATAATAAAGCTAGGCTATATAACCTTTTTAAATATTTTGATAAATTACTGAAAAAATAAATAATTAAATGACTTTTTACGGTTCTTTACGGTTTTACGGTTTGACGGTTAACCGGTTAAACGGTTAAAATGAACATCCCTAATCCCTATATGCTATTCATATAGTTTATAGTTTTTGCTGTGGTATCAAAGAAGTATTCTGTTATTTAATTAATAAAGAACCATATTTTTTTTTGCTCATCTGCAAAATGACCCGTTCTGTTACTCAAAATCTGATATTATAATGCAATATGATCCGAGCCGTGGGTTTTGTGATCCATTGCACCCCTACTCTCTTGACTTGTTATTTGAAGAAAAAAAGCAATCACTGAAGTTTTTAATCATGCTGATTTGTCCGCAGTGAAGTTCAGCCGATGTCTTTTTTTTTTATTATTCGAGCTACTTAAATTCATTTTGGGCTACCAAAATCTGAAGAATGTCTGCCCGAAGGGCTACCAGCGATTTTGAAATTTTGCGAGCCCTGCGCATTTAGATCGGGGGCACATTCCCTTCAAAAACAAACGTAATCCACTGCGTCTTCAGCGGCTCAGATGTTGGGAGTAAATGACGACTGCTATGTTCATTATTACATCCAACAACAGAACACCTCAATCGCTTAGGAGTCTGATGGCGGGCTGATGACAGCTCACTCAGGGCGGGTCTAAGGTAAGACACCAGTCCAGTCTGTGCTGAAACGCTACTGTCAATCAAACTATAGTGGGCGGGGCCTGTTTTTGTGACATCACACAGACAGGCATCTGAGATCGGCTCGATTTGAGAAAGGGGTATAGATTTTAGTAGATTAAAAAAAACCACTGGGTGGATTTTTATCATTATAGGGTGATTGTGTACACACACTGCCAACACACATTTCAGTTCAAACAACTTGTAAAAGTGCATGTAGCAGCCATCCAATGACCCCTTTAATTTCTATATTTTTTGTAAATGGTTGCTAGGGCATTGATAAGTGGTTACTTGGGTGTTCTGGGTGGTTGCTATGTGGGTGCTAGAATGTTCTGGGTGGTTGTTAGGGCATTCTGTGTGATTGCTATGCAGATATGAGGGCGTTCTGGGTGATTACAAGGGTTTTCTGGCTGGATGCTCTTGAGTTGCTAGGGCATTCTGGATGGTTACCAGGGTTTTCTGGCTGGTTGCTTTGCAGTTGCTAGGGCATTCTGAAGAGTTGCTATGCAGTTACTAGGGCATTCTGGGTGATTGCTAGGGTTTACTGGCTAGTTGCTATGCGGTTGCTAGGGCATTCAGTTACTAGGGCATTCTGGGTGGTTGCTATGCAGTTGCTAGGGTGTGTCTGGGTGGTGGCTATGTAGTGGCTACTAGGAGCTGCATAGCAACCACCCAGAACTCCTTAGCAACTGCATAGGAGCAACCCAGAAAATGTGATTACTGTTTTTTCTGGAAGGTTGCTATGCAGTTACTAGGGCCTTCTGGGTGATTACTAGGGTTTTCTGGCTGGTTGCTATGGAGTTGCTAGGGCATTCTGGGTGATCACCAGGGTTTTCTGGATGGTTGCAATGTGGTCGCTAGGGCATTCAGTTACTACGGCATTCTGTGTAGTTGCTATGCAGTTGCTTGATCGTTCTGGGTGATTACCGAGTTTTCTGGGTGGTTGCTATCCAGTTGCTAGGGTGTTCCTGGGTGGTGGCTATGCAGTGGTTACTAGGAGCTGCATAGCAACCACCCAGAACTCCTTGGCAACTGCATAGCAACAACCCAGAAAATGTGATTACTTTTTTTTCTGGATGGTTGCTATGTAGTTACTAGGGCATTTTGGGTGGTTGCTATGCAGTTGCTAAGGTATTTTGGGTGGTTCTGCTCACATGATTAGAGGAATAACATAAACAGTTTAAACACGCCAAAGTTTAATAGTAATACATGTGTAATGGCGATGGTTGTCAGCTCTCCTGTGTTTACAGTGTCTGACTAGTGCTCTGCTCTTCAGAGTCTTTGGATTTAATGAGTTCATGAGAGACGAGTGAACTCTAGGATTTCTGGGTGTCCCATCAGAGCACACAGTGCCTATTTATAAAGAGAGAGGAGGCGTGTGTGCATGTGTTTCTGGATGATGAAATATATGTCATACAGCTATTCTCATGCTCATGTTTTTGTGCAGTTGTGTGTGTTTTATTTCAGGCTGAATTACAGCATTCTGCTGTGCTCACAAGAATCATTATTATGAAAAATTGTTGTTTCTTTCATATATAGACTAAAGTATGACCTAATTTTTTTATTCAGATTCCATTCTGATGTCATCACATTGATCATAACAGTGCATTTCTGTGTTTATAGGAATAGTGTACCTTAGGGGGCATTTATACAGCACCATTTTCAACTAAACACAGAACACTTTTTATGTATTTTAGCCGTTAATTTACAATACAACAGCAATTTTGTGGTTGCTATGCAGTTGTTGGGCGTTCTAGGTGGTGGCTATGCAGCTGCTACCAGGAACTGCATAGCAACCACCCATAACACCTTAGCTACTGTATAGCAACCTAGTTGCTAGAGTGTTGTGGGTGGTTGCTAGGCAGTTGCTACTAGGAGCTACCACTGCATGGCAACCATTAAGAAGAACACCCTAAGCAACTGCATAGCGATGACCCAGAAAGGGTGATTACTGTATTTTTTTTCTCTGTGGTTGCTATGCAGTTGCTAGGGTGTTCTTGGTGGTTGCTGGGGCATTGATAGGTGCTAACTAGAGAGTTCTGGGTGTTTCCTATGTGGTTGCTAGGGCGTTCTGAGGGGTTGATATGCAGTTACTAGAGCATTTTGGGTGCTTTCTACACAGTTGCTTGGGTGTTCTGGGTAGTTACTGTTTTTTTGTGTTGCTATGCAGTTGCTTGGGTGTTCTGGGTGGTTACTGCTGGGTTTTCTGTGTTGTTGCTATGCAGTTGCTTGGGTGTTCTGGGTGGTTGCTGGGGTCTTGATAGGTGCTTACTAGAGAGTTCTGGGTGTTTCCTGTGTGGTTGCTAGAGTGTTCTTTGTGGTTGCTATGCAGTTGCTAGTGTGTTCTGGGTGGTTGCTGGGGCATTGATAGGTGCTAACTAGAGAGTTCTGGGTGTTTCCTGTGTGGTTGCTAGGGCGTTCTGAGGGGTTGCTATGCGGTTACTAGGGCATTCTGGGTGGTTTATATGCAGTTGCATGGGTGTTTTGGGTGCTTACTGGGTTTTCTGGGTGGTGGCTATGCAGTTGCTACTAGAAATTACAAGAACACCCTAGCAACGGCATAGCGACCACCAAGAAAGGACGATTACTGTTTTTTCTGGGTAGTTGCTGTGCAATTTGCTTCTTGTGATCACTTAGTAGTCCATATGACTCGTGCAATCTATTCCAAGTCAAGAGTGAGTAAATAATAACTAACCTTTTAGGTATGTGCTCGCATGAAAGTGTGCTTGTGTTTCTTTGTATTACGGATAAAAGACACCAGGGGGGTTTTGAATATCAGACGTCTTTTAAATTCCTTTCGTTCTCTCTCTCACTCTGAGTCATTCTCTCCAGTTTTCCCTCCAGTTGCTCAGTCACCACCTGGCTGAGCTTTGATTTTTACATGTGTGCAGCTCAGACGCCTACAGCCGAGCATGTACGTGTGCTCAGCCTCTCCCGATCCCTCGTTTCCATCCAGTGGACGAGTTCACAGCGGATGCAGGTGCTCTGCAATCTGTTCGCTCTCTGTTCAGGGTCGGCTGGTGGCCCTTCGTGACCCTCATTAATCCACGCCAACTCGCCGCACACAGCGGGATGTTATTGCAGACGTCGCCACTCTGGATTACAGCGGATATAATGATTCCATCACCTCTACCCCCTAAGAGAGAACGTTACAATGTAAACACTGTGAAAATGTTATGAACAAACGTTCCATATCATGTTAATAGTATTTGATAAATGTTCTCACAGTGTTTAGAGGAAACGGTCTTGTTGCAACATTGTTTGAATGTGCATTGGAGCCGAAATGTGCAAATTGGGCCTAATTTATGAAACATATAAACTGTCATTCATATGTGATCTTTTTTTTTAAGATTTATTTTTGACGTTTTGCCTTTATTATGACAGGACAGTGTAGAGATGACAGGAAGCGAAGTGGGAGAGAGAGAGAGAGGGGGGCAGGATCTGGAAAGGTCCTCGAGCTGGTATTCGAACTCGGTACACCCATAGCGCAATTGACATTTTGATATTTTGATTTCATTATTAGGCCTGTTTGTTAATTATTAGCTTTTCATCACCTCACGAACCCCAGTATGGGAAACCTTGACTTAATGTAATGTTTAATGCACTTTTTGACGATAACAAAGAATGGAAAATATTTTCTTACGAGTTAGTTCAAAACTAATCTAAAAGTAATCCAAAAGTACTCAGAACACATTACCTAATATGAGTAATTAAACAGATTATGTTACTAACTACAATTTCCATTATGTAATTTGTAATCAGTAATGGACTACAATTTATACGTAATATACCCAGTACTGGATACAACATAGATAAAGCAATATTTTATAAAAGAACATAATTGTAAACTTTTTTTATGAAACAGTATTAATAAATTCAATAACGATTGCCAGCCAACATTCCCATAATATTGAATTGTTACGAATGACATCATTATACTAAGTTTGTTATATAACATTAACACAATTACATTAAGACATACATTAAGAAAACTAGAATTTGAACATTTGAACAACCAAAGCTGAATGTTTAGAAAATGTTTTAATGCTTAGAAACTTCTAACCTAAATTCTAAGCGCCGAATCGCTTATTTTGTGAATCACCTATTGTTGTTGTGTTCCTCATTTGTATGCTGCTTTAAATAGAAAGTTCTGCTAAATGACTGGATGTAAATATGAATGTAAATTCCTCATCAGGTAGTGTGTTACTTGCTTGCGGGAGCTGTGCTGGATCTTTCTGGTGCTCTTTGGTCGTTGATAATGTCTGGGCTTGAATTAAGAAGTAGAACTACTGAACTACTATAAATCTGGCACCCAGACGCTCGTTGGATCAGCTCCAGATGTGAAGTATGTCTGCTTTATGCTGGTTTGAGGGGTTTAATCTGTGGATAAAGACAGAATCTGGATTATAATCCACCATTATAACACTGGAATCAGCATTTGATACTGGCGGACGGACTGGTTTTGACCGGAGAATTGTGCTGGTTTGAATCAGACAGGCGGTCTTGGTCCTGTTTTTGATTTTAGAACTGGTTTGGGCGCAAGAGATGGGGGCCGCTTCATCATTTAAAGAACCATGGACTAAAGTGTTGTCAACTCAGAGGGTAAATGAATATGCTAATGCTTTTGTGTTGCAATACTGCACCAAACAATCATATTATATAGAGTTTTAACAGGAAACATTGAATTCTGTATAGTTTGTGGTTGCATGATATTTCTCAGTGAAATTGCTTGGTTTGTTGTTTAATGGTGGTGTCTGTTAATACATCAACACATTAACTTGCCTTTATAACACTATACTTTTACCGTTTATGGTAACTGTTCTTGGATGAGTCACTTTTGTTGTGCTGTTCCTCATTTTTAAGTCATTATGGATGCGCGTGTCTGCTAAATATATAACTGCACATGTAAATTGGATGATACCAACCCTAACCTTTACTTTAATGTTAAACCAACTGAGCCAAAAGTACATTTGTACTATTCTTAGACGTGAAATAACACATTATTTAGTCCCTCTTAGAAGAAGTTTTCCATGTGGGGATGTCCCTACAAGGTGACGGCAAGTTTTGATGTTTTTGATACTTTGACGCCTCAAGAATTGCAAAATCTGCCCACGTGAACAGCGACACAAAGCATCTTTACTGCTGGTTGCAGAGGACTTTGGCTTTCATAGAGTTAGTTTTGTCTGGATTTCTCTTGCACTTCATAGTAGGGATGGGTGATATCTTATAGTTTGCGATATATCGGTAAAAATTCTCCCCACGATAAGAATTAGTCTTCCTGCGATAATAACGATAAAGTCTAGTTGTTGACATTTCTGTGTGCGACAGTGCGGAGCGACATCGCGGAAGGCGGACGTGAAATTGAAGAGGAGTAGCCTATATCGCTAAATGAGGAGCTTGAGCTTGATCTGTAACTGGTTTGGTTAGGGCTGTACAGTCCACAAAAAATCGGTCTGAATAAATGTACTACAGTAACATGTATGCGATACAGTTTTGCATGTGTATGAGCCTGTTTACAAACCTGTTGTCCAACAAAGATATAATTTATTGACATGCTTTTTCTCCAAATTAACTTAATAACATAGTCGTGTCAGGAACAGAGTAAATTTTATTTATCTTCAGGAAAGGAAATTGCAGTGTTGCAGAAACAGTCATATAATGTTGTCCAGTCGAAAACGCATCCAGATGTGATAGATAGATAGGTAGATTGAAAGACAGATATGTAGATAGGTGGGTGGGTTGGTAAACAGTTTTTCAAAATTCAGAAATTAATAGATAAGTATTTATTAAGATTATTTATTATACATTCATAGATTAATGTATACATAAAGTTATAGATTAATTTATTCATATTTATAGATAGATATATGATTTATTCATAAATGCACAAATTAATGTATTAATTCATTAATAGATGAATGTATTCAAATTCATAGATACATTTATTTATTAATTAATATATTTATAATCTATGACTATAAATGCATAATCTATGCAATTTTATTTATAGATTAGTTTATTCATTAATTAAATATGATTAATTGACTAATCAAATTCATAGAAACGTAGGTAGGTTATTTATTCATTGTTCATTGATTAATTTATTCAAATTCATAGATAAAATTATTTATTCATTTATAGATTAGTGTATTCATTCATTCATAGATCGATAAATAGATAGATAACTTGTTGATGCATTTATTAGCATTACTTTGAAATATAAAAAATATAAATTGAATATGAATGTATTCAAATTCATAGATTATTCAAATGTATAGATTTTTATTCATTCATAGTTTAGCTTATTTATGAATGAATAGATATTTATTCATACATTTATAGATAGATTAATACATTAATTAATAGATAGATAGAAATTCATAATTTATTTATTAATTCATGAATGGATGAATACATTGGAAATAAGAACTTTATAGCATCTTTTAAATTCAATCTTTTTCCTATCAAATATTTACATTATTTGAGTCACAAATGTTAAAATTATGGTTGATATTACTTCCATGTCATTTATCACACTGTAAAAGAAAGGTCAAGTCGAGTGCATTGCATCGTGGGATACAGTGCTGCATGTAGTGTGACGGTTGTGTGGTACATCACGTGTGTGTGTGTTTAATGTGTGCTGAGAACGCAGTGCAATAGTAATATTAGTATGTTAATGTGCTATTCTGAAGAATATGTGCAGAAAACAGTGGCAGAGGGACTGAAGAGGGCTGAGAGGTGTTTGTCTCGCTGTGGGCGTGTGCGTGAGTGTGTGTTTATTTTTTTGTGTGTTTTTTTCCCTTTGGCAAGGTGCAGTATGAACAAGCACACACACACACACACACACCTGCCCTGAGGTGGTGACGATGAGCAGACGCTCTGTATTTAAGGCTGGTGGTGATAATAGAATACACAGAGAAACATCTGACAGTGACGAGAAAGGCTACAATGAAAGAAAGACAGCCTTTGTGTCACAGTTTCCACACACACACACACACACACACACTGACACTGAGCCTCACATTCATTTTAAATAATGTAGGAATACAGAGACAAAAAGTCCAAGAGTTCTATATTTGAATTTCCTCTTTTGATTGTTTCTTTGCACTAAGCATTTTGATTGGTTGCTTTTCTCATTTGGGCTCTCTGATTGATTTATAAACTTGCTTTAACATTGCATCTCTGCAATGGAATACTAGCACACTGTTTCTGCATACTGCACTGAAGTATACACTGAATACAGCCAACTGTTTAATGGTTTATTTAATTTTTATAGTATGTTAAACTGCATATATGGTAATCATTTCAAACAGTAGTATGTTGCATGTTTGATTCGGCAATACAGTATTACCTTTTTTCATATTTAATTTAACCTTTTTTCTTCTAAATAAAATGGTTATTTAACTTGTGGCAGTCAGAACAAGAATCAAGTTAAAATATTATAATTAAAGGGGTCATATGATGTTGCTAAAAATAACATTATTTTGTGTATTTGGTGTAATGAAATGTGTTTGTGCAGTTTAAGGGTCAAAAAACACATAGTTTCGCTTTCACAATGAAACACAGCGTCACACACGGCGAGTGAGCGGCGGCCGGGGGCTAGAGTGAGTGGAGGCCGGTGGGCTTGAGAACGGCACGGCCGGCGGATTCGATGAAGGAGCGTCCGGAGGGCTTGCGGAAACCACATGTGACGACCCCGGGGTGGACTCCGCTTCGTCCACGGTGAAAGCCGATCCGGCGATCCACAGCGCAAAGTTGTTGTATTTCCTCAGCGACCAGCACGGATCAGCTCCAGGCATGACGAAGCGATATCGTCCTCTTTTGGAAGGCCAAACAAAGTAGTTTCGCTTTCACAATGAATCACACAGCGCCTTCACGACATGGCGGCGGCGGCAACAACAATACTACAGCGAGAATAAAAGTTATGCCTTCTTTCTTTGCGTGAACATTTGGGCGGCGTTATGCAAATCTTCCAACATCGCGATGTAGATATGTGGGGGCGTGTTAGAACGAGCCGTTTTAGGTAGGTGTGGCTGACTCTTAACTTTTATAAAGAATATCTCTTTGGATTTGAGACTTTAGTCTTTGCAACTTTACAGATCTTCTTTATGCACCAAGAGCTTGTAACACTCCAAAGAGAAAGGAAAAATTGAAATCACATCATATGACCCCTTTAATGTTCATTTAGTGAAAATGAAAAGTCAAGCACACATTGTATTGTGGGATACAGTATAGCACACACAGGGCTCAACAGTGCAAGCGTTATAGGTGCATTTGCAACTAAAAATAAAAGTGTGCAAACTGTAAAATAAATTTAGGAGCATGTGTGAATAAAAACGGGGTCAGCGGGTCCTTAAAAAGTCTAAAAATTCAGTTTCCTAGATAAATGTATTCCTTCATTCATGGATTGATTTATTCATTAATTCATAGATACATAGGTAGATTATTTATTCTTAAAATCTTAGATTAGTTTGTTCTTATTCATAAATGAATTTTTAATAAATATTAAATTTTTGTGTTTTATTGAAAAATTTTTTTTTTACCCTTTTGGCATAGTTTTGCATAGCTTGTGGAAGAAACAATATTTGAGCCAATATAAATATGTGTGACTAAAAATAGTGTGCAAACTCTAAAATGTATTTAGGAGCATGTGTGTGAATAAAAAAAGTTGTAAAAAGATGTAAGGTCATGAAATATGTTTTTAATTTAACATCTTAAATAGGCTTTAAATTTGGTGATGGAAAAAACTGGAATTGTCAAATAGCTTAATGTGATTATTAAAAGGTGATGATTTTATGAAATACATGTAAGTGCTGCATGTTTCAAAGTAAAAATATGGTGCTTTTGCACATTGTAAAGGCTCGTGGTTTCATAGCATTTCACTATTAATGATACTGCATATTTATGCCAATAAATTGCTTATGATGGAAAGCTGAGGTATTCTGACAATGTTTATGTAATGGTGTTTATATTGTAATATCTTGCAGATGGTTGTAAGAGTGCATATTTTTTAATGAGTGGCCTATAAGAGTATGCTCTGGATTCATACAGCACATTTTTTTAAAAATATAGTATATCATTATAGTATATAAATACAGTTACCAGTAGAAGGACTTACAGTATAACTTATGGTAGTAAGTATGGTAGCATTGTAAACATATGCAGTCATTTATTTCTTGTTTTTTAATTTTGCACAGGAATCTGTCCAAGAAATACCAGCCTAAGAAGAAAGAGGAAGACGAGAATAAGTAAGTTTAATTTTTCTAATTTCTTTCATGATTGATATTAGATTTGTTTGGTCTAAATCCAGTTGTCTGAATCAGCATTTAACCCACTTAAATTAGCTGATGGATTCAGATATATTCATGTATGTGTCTCCGTCCTGTCTTAGGTACACATGGTGTCGCGCATTTCATTCGACGCTAAACGAGCTGAACGATTACGCCGGACAGCATGAGGTCATCGCAGAGAACATGACGTCACAGATCATCGCCGAACTCACGCGATACGCACAGGAAATCAAAACAGAGAGGAAAGCGGTGAGTGAATGAACATTTAGATAAAGGTATGACTGTGAAACGTGCAATTTGGTTAAAATAATGTCTTCTATTCAAGTTTAATAAACAGAGAGGATAAGTCAGTCATTGATGGGATGATTTTCTGAAGAGTGTGGCACATTTAATTACATATAAACACACACAATGTCCATCCGTTTCTCTTTTTCATCCAGATCTTAGGTGTTTAAAGGGTTAGTTCACCCAAAAATGAAAATTCTGTCATTAATTACTCACCCTCGTGTTGTTCCAAACCCGTAAGACCTTCGTTCATTTTCGGAACACAATTTAAGATATTTTTGATGAAATCTGAGGGCTCTCTGACCCTCCCATAGACAGCAAGGTAACTACCACGTTCAAGGTCCAGAAAAGTACCAAGATGATCGACAAAGTAGTCCGTGTGACATCAGTGGTTCAACTGTAATGTTACGAAGCTACGAGAATACTTTTTTGTGCAAAAAAACCCAAAAATAACGACTTTATTCCACATTTTCGTCTCTACTGCGTCACTTTGGACCACTGTACAGTTGAACCACTGATGTCACACGGACTACTTTGTCGATCATCTTGGTACTTTTCTGGACCTTGAACGTGGTAGTTACCTTGCTGTCTAT
>NW_015551044.1:1419088-1422819 GCF_001515605.1 Sinocyclocheilus anshuiensis
TACATATATATATATATATATATATATATATAGATATAGATATAGATATATTTATAGCTCATCATCAAGACATTTTCTCTTCTAAATGATGATATTTGTCAGAATTGTAGCACATCTCTCTCTTTTTTCCATAAACAGAGATGCTGTTGTGTGTTTAGACTGAAAGTTTCTAGTGTGTGTATATGAATTATATATACGTTTTTCCCGTGTTTAATCCAGACAGGTTATTTTAGTATTAAAATAATACTAAAATATTTTATTTTATTTTATTTTTATGTCAAAAATTTCAGGTTTTACTATCCTTGTGGGGACCAAATGTCCCCTTTTTAACTTGTAGCTGAAACAAGTACACACACACACACACACACACACAGATGAGACATTGAGCTCTCGAGGTCATCGACTGTATGATTTATATGTCCAGACAGCACTGAACTAATGACCAGAGTGGCGTCCGAACACGACGTGCATCTTTCATTTAGCAAATAAGATGAAGGCATTTAGGTATTAACCTGAAGATCGCAGATTTCCCAGCATTCAACAATCTCACACACACACTGAGCGGGGCTCCATGGTGTCTGTCTGGCCGATTTCCCAGAATGCTGCTTCTCCTTGTTTCATAAACCTCTTCTTTCTCTCTATCTGTCTGTCTATCCATCTCTTTCTTTTGTCTACCTCAGTTCATTGCTTCATTCTGCTGATTTGATACACATGCCATTTTTGGATATATTTGTGCACGTATATACTGTATATATTTGCAAACTTATAGTTTATTCTTTAGTTAATGCATTTTGCAATAGAGAATTAATTAAGAACAGTCTTGCTCCGTTTTTCCCGTGTTTAATCCAGACAGCATATGGTCTGGTGCTGTAATTCTCTATTAAACCTATTGTTGAAGAAGCTTTATGCTGACTGGGCCTATAACGTGTGTGTTTGAGACATGCTCCATCTGTAGGCCTCGCTCAGTAGTTCAGATGATCAGTCCTGAACCTGAGAGCTGCTGCTTCATATCACCACACTCATCCAGATCCAGAAAGCACTAGCTGAGCTTCTGCAGGGAAAACCAGAAACAAGAGAAGAACAAAAAAACAAAAGCACATCAGTTTATGACAAAGACCAGACTGGTTTTGTGTAGCCAGACTTTTGGCTAACAGCATAAAGCCGTATTCAGGCCAGGAACCACCTACTTAGGAAGAGACTGTCTCTCATCTCATCTCTTTCATCTGTTATCTGTTTCTCTGTTATTTATTTTCTTCTTCTTTTCTCAGCTGTTCGAACGGAAAAGTTCTCAGTGAAGCTTTGTTTTTAAAAAACAACTAGAGGTCAACTTCCTCTTTAAGAACAGGGAGACTTCCTCTGATTGGATGAAACTTTAAAGACTGATTCCAGATCAGCTGTGAGCTTAGGTTTCACTTTGTTGGTTTGTTCTAATGGGCTGCAAAAAGCAGAAGAATTGGACGGTTGTTGAACACTTTCACCCTTTGTGTGTGTGTGTGTGTGTGTGTGTGTGTGCGTTTTCACGTTTATCTGTTTGTAAAGAACTGAGAGGTTTAATAAAGCTCAACAGCAGTAGAAAAATGCTTTAAATACCATAATTGAATGAGAAATATACTATCTTCTGTATGTGTTTGTTCAATCGTGCTTTAAAACTCTCGATCGCTATGCGAGACACAACTGGACTCCTTCAGCATTGACTGACTGACTTGAATGCTTTCTGCTCTATAGGGTTTTATTCACACGCTGCGTGCCGGCATTCCTTATTCAGCCCAGAAACTCAGCGATGAATACTAAACACATTCACACTCGTTTCATTCATGCATTCACTCATTTTCTCACTGTCAGTCTTTCTGTCTGGTCTAAACACGTCAGTTCAGTTACCACAGAGAAACAGCAGATCCTAACTTAGACTTTGTGAAAACATTTTGTAGTACCTGTATGAGATAGATAAATACAACATTTTATAAATGTTAAATATTTTATACATTTTACAAATATTTACATTTTAACCATCAAATATATGAATTTTATGTAATATCTATATATTACTTATATATTTATATATTAATATGTAATGTATTATATATTAATGTTTTTATTTATTTAAATGTATTTATATATTATAAATAATTTTCTAAATTTGAGAAAACAAATTTTCAATAAATGTATATATCAAATATACAGATCAGTGTTTTGAAAGTGTTGCATAACCGTAGTATTTACGCTCTTCAGACAGTCAAACACCACATGACTTGCTCATTTATCTGGAAAGTATTTGACATTTTTCTCCTTTTAAAGAGAACCACTTAGGATCCATATACACTCTGGTATTCAAATACAGTAAAATTCATTCAACCAAGTAAAATGGACAGTGAGCTGTTTGTGTAGTGAGATTGCACTGATATGAACGGTCTGCTGATGTTTAATGCTGTCTGACTCGGTCTGTGTAATAAACAGGATATTGAGTCTAATCTGTCATTACGACAGATCCGACCGTCTGACATTCACTACAGGTGTCCAAGTGTTTCACAGACAGCAGCTGAGACTCGACTCAAACTTATTACAAGCATTAATGTTACAGGAATCAATCAGGAATGTTCTGGGTTCAGTCTGTGACATTTTGTCGATTCTAATATAGACAGAAAATAATTTAGACAAGCAAAAATCACATTTACAATGATGCACAATAAGTGATTATATAGCGGATTACCATGTTTATTGTTACAAAATTATAATTTTTTTAACATCAGCATCTTCACTTATATTAAAATAAATAATAAACAGATGCTTTTAGCTAAAGTGACTTACAAATAAAGAATATGTATAGTGCGTATCTTATATTAAAATAAATAATAAAAAAATTATTTAACTTATAATTTATACGTTTCAGAAAGTAATTATATAAAATAATAACTATTGACTTATATTAAAATAAATAATCAAATAAAATAATATAAAATATAAATAAATATTATAAAATAAAAATGTAAAATTTATATACATATTGATAATAATTCATATAAATTGTAATTTCTAACAATTATTACTTAATAATAGCAAAATAAATAATGTAATTTAATAAATGTAATATTTAATGCAAATAATTATTAATTATTTGTAATTATGAATGATTATTAATAATATGAATATAAATAATATAAAATAAATAATCAAATAAAATTATATAATTTAATGACATTATTTATATTTATCATTTAGCCTTTAACCAAAGTGACTTACAAATACTGAATATATATAGAGTAATATTTATGTTCTGTCTGCATCTGTTTATCTGTCTGTCGCTCTGTCAGGATATTATGTTATAGGTCTTCGGTCACTTTTGACCAAAAAATTTTACATTTTGAAATTTTAAAAATTGTAGCTTCATTGGAATCGTACGAAACTTGGTGACTTTTATGGCACTTGGTATGTGAACACACAAAAAAATTGAGGGCATGATTCGAAAAAGCTAAGTGTTACACTCATGGTCTTCGGTCAAAAATGACCTACCATAGGAAGTGAATGGGAAATGGGAAAAAATTGTGAAAATACAGAACATTTTTGTGTGCACAATCTACAAATCCCCCACGATGCAGAAAAAAATTGCACAGCAATGAAGGGGTGAAACTCTAAAACATCTAGAGTGCAAAATCAACACACCCACTCACACACGCACACACACACACACACACACACTCTCACTCACACACTCACTCACTCACTCACTCACTCTC
>NW_015551044.1:1422919-1470479 GCF_001515605.1 Sinocyclocheilus anshuiensis
CCTTATGCAGTCTTCGGTCACTTCTGACTGGAGAATTTCACATTTTGAATTTTTTTAAATCGTAGCTTCACCAGAATGGTTTGAAACTTGGTGACTTTTATGACACATAAAAAAATTGAGGGCATGATTCGAAAAAGCTAAGTAGTCGTAAAAAAAAAAGAGTCACACTCATGGTCTTCGGTCAAAAATGACCGACCATAGGAAATTAATAGGTAATGGCAAAAAAAATTGAAAATACAGTACATTTTTGTGTGTACAATCTACAAATTACACAGCAATGAAGGTGCTTTAGGGGTTTTTAGGGGTGAAACTAAAACATCTAGAGTGCAAAATCAACACACCCACTCACACACGCACACACACACACACACACACTTGCACACACATACCCCTATGAACCGGTGTGCCTGTAACACAGCAACTATGTAAAATAAAATCAATAATTCAACTACAATTTAGTAAAAAAAGTGGACAGCAAGGAAGGGGTTACACTAAAACATCAAGAGTGCAAAACAGACACATCCACGTGCACACACTCACAGACACACACACAATTATACACACTCAAATGAATTGGTATGGCTATAACCATATAGCCAAAATGAGTCAGAAGTAGACTTGTGCCGGTATTCGGTAATGCGATATATCACGGTATCAGAAGACTGAAATAAGAGGTTGAAATCAGATCAGACCCAGAAGGATTAAGGTCTGATAAAGCATTGCTGTTTATTTTTGTTACATTTTTATAGAATTTGAATGTTTTGTATAACAAAATGCGTTCTGTGTTCAGGTTTGACTGTAGTAACAATAATTCAAAAACTGACGCTTCAAATCAACATTTAAACAAAAAAAATATAAACCTTGACAAAAAGTAGTCTTTGAGAATGCCTTAATATACATTTAAATCCACAACCTAATAAAAGTACATAATTATATGATAATAATTATTCCTCTCGGGTACAGGCTTACATGCACTCTGATTGTATTTTTTCAATTATTCATATCTTCTTTAACTGCAAATGAGAGCTCCTTAATTTCAGTTGTTCCTTCATGACAGTAATGAGATTAAATTTGCCTTCATGTATGTAAACCTATGATGAATCTTAATAAATTAGTGATTAATTTCTTCATCCTTCTCTCTCACAGCATTTCCATGATGGACGGAAGGCACAGCAACAGATCGAAGCCAATTGGAAACAGCTGGAATTGGTGAGTTCGGTCAACATCAATAATCAATCAATAATCCATCAAATAAATGAGCACTGGAATCTCATTGTTATTAGGTGGTA
Source organism: Sinocyclocheilus anshuiensis (assembly GCF_001515605.1). Classification (NCBI taxonomy): domain Eukaryota; kingdom Metazoa; phylum Chordata; class Actinopteri; order Cypriniformes; family Cyprinidae; genus Sinocyclocheilus; species Sinocyclocheilus anshuiensis. Next base: position 1,424,209 of record NW_015551044.1, read on the forward strand.
ATACTATGGTACTTTGATATACAATGGTCTCCAAAAGTCTGGGGGCACAAGTGAAAAGGCTTTTATTTTGCATTATTTAATACAACATTTTGATACAGATTATTAAAATATTAAAATGATTTAAAACAGTATTTGTTTTATATATTTTTGTGATTTTAAAAATTAAACTTACATTATTCAATACATTTTAATACAAATTAAATTATTAAAATTATTTAAAGCTCAAATAAGTATTTATTTTATTTATTTTTGTAATTTTAAAAATAAAGCTTTCATCATTCAGTACATTTCATAATCATAAATTATTAAATTAAAAAATATTATATATTTATATTTTATTCATATTAATATATTGTTATAATATTAATATATATATTTTTATTTTTTATTTTTTAATGTCATTAAACTTGCATTATTCAATACATTTAAATACATATTAAATTATCAAAATATCACAATTATTTAAAACCTAAAACAGTATTTTTAAGATCTATTTCATTTATATTTGTAATTTTGAAAATTAATTAAGCTTACATTATACAATACTACATTTCAGTACATATTAAATTAAAATAGTAAGGTCCAATTTTAATTTAATTTTAAAATTAAAATATATTATTAATATTTTATTCAGTGCAACATTTTAATACAAATTTAATTTTTAAAATATTACAATTAAATTAAATATTTTACAAATAAAATAAACTATTATTACTATTTTATTTATAATTTTAAGTTTCAGTTAAACTTAAACTAGCTGTATTCCATGCTGAGTGATTTTCATATTCATATACAATGCCATGCTTCAAACTACACAATGCTATTACCATAGTAAATGTACAAAAAGCTAAGATAACCACTTAGTCCATTAGATACTGTGTGTGTGTGTGTGATGTACCTCTGATCACACACACACTGAAGCAGACAGGATATATCAGGACATTCTTCTGTACACCCACTGTCTCAGAGTGTGTGGTGTTAGAGATGGATTGTGTCTTTGTTAGCAGAGTGCTCTGGTTGTTTGTTGATTCAGTGTGTGTATGTGAGAGAACGAGAGAGCCCTGCCTGTATGTGTCCGTGTGTAAGAATGAGGTCATTGTGTGTGTTTGCATGATCGGGTGATTCAATGGTCAGTGCGAACACAAATGTTGATTGTCCCTTCAAATAAATGAGTGTGAGAGTGAGATGAAGGATAAACAGTGTGATAATGGATGAGCGTTTATTATACTGCAGAACTTCACACATCTGTTCGTGTGTGAGTGTGCTAATTAAACTCTGAGTGCTCTGCATCTGAACATTTGTGTGTACATGAATCTAGAGCAGTGTGTTCTGCCATGCTTTAACACACGTGTGTGTATGTGTGTGCAGTGTAAGAGGAAGTTTGAGCGGGACTGTAAGGAAGCAGATCGAGCCCAGCAGTACTTTGAGAAGTTGGACGCAGACATCAACGTGACGAAAGCAGATGTGGAGAAGGTAAGAGCGTCTGATAAGGAATCATACATCATCCAGGATTCCTGAAGAAGAAAACACCAGTTTCGCCACTGGGAATATTTTAACAGTAATAAGACAGAAGTGATGATATATAATTATATAGAAACCGCAAACTGTCTGTCTGTCTGTCTGTCTTGTCTATCTATCTGTCTGTCGCTCTGTCTGTCCGTCTGTCCCTCTCTCTGTCCCTCTGTCTGTCCCTCTCTCTGTCTATCTATCTATCTATCTATCTATCTATCTATCTATCTATCTGTCCCTCTCTCTGTCCCTCTATCTATCTATCTGTCTGTCTGTCTGTCTGTCCCTCTGTCTGTCCGTCTGTCCCTCTCTCTGTCCCTCTGTCTGTCCGTCTGTCTGTCTGTCTCTCTTATGTGAGAGAACGAGAGAGCCCTGCCTGTATGTGTCCGTGTGTAAGAATGAGGTCATTGTGTGTGTTTGCATGATCGGGTGATTCAATGGTCAGTGCGAACACAAATGTTGATTGTCCCTTCAAATAAATGAGTGTGAGAGTGAGATGAAGGATAAACAGTGTGATAATGGATGAGCGTTTATTATACTGCAGAACTTCACACATCTGTTCGTGTGTGAGTGTGCTAATTAAACTCTGAGTGCTCTGCATCTGAACATTTGTGTGTACATGAATCTAGAGCAGTGTGTTCTGCCATGCTTTAACACACGTGTGTGTATGTGTGTGCAGTGTAAGAGGAAGTTTGAGCGGGACTGTAAGGAAGCAGATCGAGCCCAGCAGTACTTTGAGAAGTTGGACGCAGACATCAACGTGACGAAAGCAGATGTGGAGAAGGTAAGAGCGTCTGATAAGGAATCATACATCATCCAGGATTCCTGAAGAAGAAAACACCAGTTTCGCCACTGGGAATATTTTAACAGTAATAAGACAGAAGTGATGATATATAATTATATAGAAACCGCAAACTGTCTGTCTGTCTGTCTGTCTTGTCTATCTATCTGTCTGTCGCTCTGTCTGTCCGTCTGTCCCTCTCTCTGTCCCTCTGTCTGTCCCTCTCTCTGTCTATCTATCTATCTATCTATCTATCTATCTATCTATCTATCTGTCCCTCTCTCTGTCCCTCTATCTATCTATCTGTCTGTCTGTCTGTCTGTCCCTCTGTCTGTCCGTCTGTCTGTCTGTCCCTCTGTCTGTCTGTCTGTCTGTCCCTCTGTCTGTCCCTCTCTCTGTCCCTCTATCTATCTATCTGTCTGTCTGTCTGTCTGTCCCTCTGTCTGTCCGTCTGTCTGTCTGTCCCTCTGTCTGTCTGTCTGTCTGTCCCTCTGTCTGTCCCTCTCTCTGTCCCTCTATCTATCTATCTGTCTGTCTGTCTGTCTGTCCCTCTGTCTGTCCGTCTGTCTGTCTGTCCCTCTGTCTGTCTGTCTGTCTGTCCCTCTGTCTGTCCCTCTCTCTGTCCCTCTATCTATCTATCTATCTATCTATCTATCTGTCCGTCCGTCCGTCCATCCATCCGTCTGTCCGTCTGTCCCTCTGTCTGTCTTGTCTATCTATCCGTCTGTCTGTCCGTCTGTCTATCCCTCTGTCTGTCTGTCTGTCTGTCTGTCTGTCTATCTATCTATCTATCTATCTGTCTGTCTGTCCCTCTGTCTGTCCCTCTATCTATCTATCTATCTATCTATCTGTCTGTCTGTCTGTCTGTCTATTCTTCCATCTGTTGTTCTGTCTACCATATGCTTAATAAAAATGATAGATAGATAGATAGATAGATAGATAGATCGTGTGTCAGCTGAATGAAACTAAGGTTTATAATTAATCTGATTATGATTTTATTGCTATCATCATCTCACTTAGTTGGTTTATATAAGATGAAAAAGTGATAAACTGATACAGCCTGAGTGATTCACATGTGTCTGTTTTTCCTTTCACTTCATCTTAACACATCCATCACTGTCTCACACTGCTGCCGTGGCACTGTGTGGAAACTCGACCGTGTGTGTGTGTGTGTGTGTGTGTGTGTGTGTGTAGGACTGTGGAGTCACACAGGACAGGCAACATCGCCTACATTCTCTTTACTCAGTTTTAATCGTTCTTTTTTCCAGAGCGTGTGCTGGGCAGATGTCTCTGTGATAGCTTGAGTCGAACAAAGAGAAATTTCCAAAGTATTCAGATGTGGAAAAGAGCTCCTGCTTCCAGGAGTCCAGAGAGCATTTTTTGTCATTTAACGGTCAGGTAGTGAGGAACTCCAGAGATCTTTCAGGTAGCATGTGTGAGAGTCCAAAAAGTCCAATGCAAAGCCAATCTTTCAGATCTCTTCCGTTAATGAGAAACGCAGACATTTCAGGGTCAGTAAAGGTACAACAGCTGCATTGGCTCAATTAGTGAGTGACTGCATTTAGAGTAACATACTATTTCTGCAGTTTACAGTATGTATACTATGTACAGTATTTGGATTATGAATGCATGGAATACCTGGACGATGCATATAACCAGAGTACTGCATCCCACAATGCAATGCATCTTGACTTCATCTTTTATTTACACTGAGACGCATAAACCGAAAGTAACACAAACCACAATTTTTATCTCTTTCATGACTCATTTTTTGATTAGCCAAAGCTCAGAATGCCAAAAGTCTGACAATTTTTTACACAACACTGATTTAAAAATGCGGAGATGATGACTAGACGTCAGTTACTGAAATAAACATGCACCATAATGAGGTTGTTTGATAATAACAAGGCAGTTTGCAAGTTACTATATGATAGATTTAGTTACAATTGCATACTAATACACTGTTTAACATATTTTTGTTTTTTAAATAGTGTGTATGAAGCAGTATGCTTGTATTTCATGAACACAGCCAGTCTGTTTATGTGTTCAAGGGTCATGTGGTTTTGACACATGTTGGTTTGTTTGCCTTCATTTGATGTGTTGTCGAGCGGTTTGTGTCAGATATTACTGTCATTTTAAGGTGTAGATTTAAGTACTAACTCATGAGTAGCCTAAGCTAACTAATGCGTATGTGTTTTTTTTAAATCATGCCTTGAAGCGATGTTACCATAAGGTAGGTGCACGGTGGCAGGTCTGTGTGTGTGTGTGTGTGTGTGTGTGTGTGTCTGTGTGTCGGGACACTGTTGCTTCCTGTCCAACCATGGCCACGCCCACACGACACACCTGCAGAACAGCCAACCAATCACAGGCTTGATTACAGTTTGTCTGCGCTGCTGCTCCACCAGTCACATCGCTCCAGGCATGAATATTTAAATATGTAAACCTCAAAGCCTCAAAGCTTCCTGTTCTGCTGGTCCATATATAAATGTCAGCTCACCATATCACAGTTTACTAAGGAGGTGTGTGTTTGTACGTTTAGGAATCATCAGTATCTGGTGGTTGCAATGTGTCCAAGGTTTACAAAATATTTTAAAAATATAATATAATATAATATAATATAATTGTATATATACAGTATATGTATTGTATAATATACAAATTAAACTGCTGTAGTATTTTATATATATATATATATATATATATAATTTATGTTTATATTATTATCAGTTTGTTTATATTATTTATAATTAGATTATTTAAATATAATGAACTGTATCATCACTCACTGCTTGTCTATTACTAATTTTTTCTTAAATATAAGAATATTTAAATGTATGAATATTACATTTTTAATATTTAGTTTAATGTTTAATCATAAATAGAAATATAATATTTATGATATACAATATAAAATGTGCATTTTTAATATAAAATAAAAATAATATATTGTATTATATTTATTTATATTTTGTATGTTATTATTTTTAATTTTGTATGAAGTTATATCACTCACTGCTTAAATTTTTCTTAAATATAAAAATATTTAAATGTAAGAATAGCTAATTTAAATACTTAATATTTCTAATTTATAATATGAAATGTACATTTCCAATACAAAAAATATACAATTAAAAATACAAATAAAAATAAGATATTATTGTATTGTATTTATATATTGTAGATTTGATTTATTTCATTTTGTATGAAATAAAAATATATAAAAACTAAATGAATATATGTTATATATTCTAAACATTATGTAAATATTTGAATGCAATATCATTACATTTAAATATTCTTATATTTAAGAAAAAAATTGAATGCACAAGCAGTGATATTAAAGGGTTAGTTCACCCAAAAATTAAAATTAGCCCACAAATTACTCACCCTCAAGTCATCCTAGGTGTATATGACTTTCTTCTTTCAGATGAATCCAATTGGAGTTATATTAAAAATTGTCTTTGATCTTTCAAGCTGTTTAATGCCACTCAGCGGGTGTTGCATGCATCAGTCCAAAATAAGTTAAATAAAAAGCACCCATCCATAAAAATAAAGTGTCTCAGACGGCTCCGGGGGGTGAACAAAGGCCTCCTGTAGCGAATCAATGCGTTTTTGTAAGAAAAATATCCATATTCAAAACGTAATAATCACTTTAATGTAGCTTGCGCCAGTGCTGTGTTCAAAATATCGATTCGACGATGTATCGTCACAGAGATTTGACAATACGAGTATCGATACAGCTGGTTTAATAAACAGCTGTTTTTCTAAACTCTGCTGAGGTGAAATTCAGTGCAGTCATGTATCGTGATATGTATCGTATCGTGGACTCTGTATCGTGATACGTATCGTATCGTGACTTTGCTGGTGATACACAGCCCCTAGCTTGCGCCTGCATATACATGCGTCATATACACCTAGGATGACTTGAGGGTGAGTAATTTGTGGGCTAATTTTCATTTTTGGGTGAACTAACCCTTTGAGACACAGATCACTCTAATCAAATACAACTACAAATCTGCTCTAAATTATTTTGATACATTTTCATTCAGTGCAAATATAATTTTCGGGGATATTTTTCTGAACTTCCCGTCGGCTCATGCACATGTCTGCTGCTGGTGAAGTTAGAGTGTTTCCATGGCAACACTGAGCCACAGGTTAACCAGAGTGATTTCCTAGAATCGGATCCAGATGTGGTTAACATGACGCTGCTTCCTCTGTATAGTCCCCTTAAACTATGTGCATTAAAATGCATTAACATACTTTAGAATCGCATTTACCTCAGCAGCATGCATTTGTGTGTTTCTTCAACCCACAAGAACTCTTGAGTGTTGTGTAGGGTGTTTATATCTTGCAGTTTTCTTTTAGATTTTCATATATGTCATATCTGGCGTTTGACACATAAGTGTGTATAAACACTTCTGTATGGATCAAGCTGAAGGTGTTTATATTCTGATGTCAGTGCGGGTGGATTTTGAGGTTTGTGAGTAAATTTAGGGGAAGTCATTGAGTCTGAAAACAAAAGTGTGTTATTTTGAGCGCACTACATTCCCTAGTCACAGCGATAAAAGTATATCTTCCATTTAAATGAGAGTTTTTTAAGTCTTTTTATTGATTTCTGCATCATCGCACCAGGTAGCCCCGCCTACAATTAAATCTCATTGGTTAAAAATCTCATAAATGAATATTCAACATAAGACATGTTTGAGTTGGTTACGAATTTAGAAAATCATGCAAATGCATGATTATTTTGAATGTGAATGTTGTCGCAAGGATGTAGGAAGATGTGAAATCATGTGAAGGCTTGCATGTGTTTAAGTTTGTGTGTTTTTAGGGGTATAATTAATAAAATGATATTGCATAATCAGTAATATTTCATCCTCTCTATCTTTTAGGCACGGCAGCAGGCTCAGATGAGACACCAGATGGCTTCTGACAGCAAGAATGAATATTCCTCATACCTGCAGAAGTTCAACCAGGAACAGAACGAACATTATTACACCATCATCCCTAATATTTTCCAGGTGCACACACACGCACAGAAACATGCACTGAGAATGAATTAGCTTCTAATATCATCATTTATTTGCATTATTTCTGAATTCACTATTGTGAATGATGCAAATTAGGTAACAGCATAAACACACCCCAAAAGGCAGTTTGCATGATCTCACAGCTCTCTATTCAGAAATACACACACTAACTCTGTATGTGTGTGTTTTGAGCAGAAGATCCAGGCGATGGAGGAGAAGAGGATCGAGCGAATGGGTGAGTCGCTGAAGACGTTTGCGGAGGTCGACCGACAGATTCTGCCCATCATCGGGAAATGCCTGGATGGAATAACACAAGCGGCCGAGTCCATCGAACCCAAGAATGTTAGTAACACACTCATACAGACTCACTCGTGACTTTCTGTCGGAAATACCTCTCATTCTCGCATAGAAACTCAATCTGGGTTGAACAAGACATTACTGACCCTATTACTGATTCTAACATTGATCCAGGATCAGTCTCTGGCTGTTTATTCAAATGGATTAGATTATCGTAAATCACTGATACCTGATCCTTCATATGACGCAAGCATAATTAGCAGATTATGAAAATGCAGAAATCAAGGCTGTGAAATGTCTAAAACTGTTGTTTAAACGTTTTTTTTAATGTTTTTGAAAGAAGTCTCTTGTGCTCATCAAGGCTGCATTTATTTGATTAGAAATACAAAAAAACATTATTTTTGAATATGTTGTAAAATGTCATTTATTTTACGCCAGCCTTCAGTGTCACATGATCCTTCAGAATTCATTCTAATATGCTGATTTGCTGCTCAAGAAACATTTATTATTATTAAATATTATTAACAGTTGAAAACAGTTGTGCTGAAACTGTTTTTTTTTTGTGTGTAAACCTTTTTCATGATTCTTTGCTAAAAAGAAAGTAAAAAAAAAAACAGCATTTATTTGAAATTGAAATCTTTGGTAACATTAAAAATTTAATTTTTGATCAATTTAATGCCTTCTTGGCTAATAAAAAATGAAGTATTAAAAAAAGAAAAAGATCTTACTGGCCCCAAACTTAGCTCATGTTTAGTTTTTGAAACACATGTTGTTTCAGATTTATGTGCTAGAAATTTCAATAATATAATATTGAAATAAGGATATAAGTAATAGTGACACAATATGACATATTGAAGTCTTTGTACTTTATTTATCCTTTACAGCCTTATTATCGTTTGCGACAAATTAAATATGTGGTCTATAAAGACTCTTAAATCTCCTCTGATGAAATCAAGAATCTCTGAAATGTTTTTCAAATATATTTTCTGGCTTTTTAATTATTTACTGACAATGCAATTATGTTTTTAGAAATGATAGAAATTATGTATCTAGATATAGATATAATATATTCTGCAAATGAAACGGCAAGTGGTTGTTGTCTCTGACTATACAGTTGCTTTTTAGGACAAAACATCTTCAGAAATGACCTAAATCTGACAAAACCTCCTTTTAGAGGCATCCTCAAAAAGAAACAAAAAATGTCAAGAAATATATTATTGGGAAGGGTTCGTTTCATAGCAATAGTAATAGCTTATTTATATCAGTTTATTTTCAAAGCAGGGTTACTATAGTTAACTAAAACTAAAACCATTTTATATATATATATTTATATTATATATATATTTTAACTAGTTGCCAAGACAACATTTTTTGAAGTAATAAAAAAATACAAAAAATTGATATATACTAAATTTACATATTTAAAAATAATAATAAAAATGAATAACAATAAAATGAAACAAATAAAATTACTTAAACTTTAACAAAAATTAAAGTGAATACAAAAAATATAAAAATTGTATCGAATTCAAAATATTAATAAAAACTGTAATCACACAGTAAAGCCTCGTACACACCAGGACGATTATCGCGCGCGCTTATCGCCGACGTTTTTCGTCGTTTTTTCTTTTGTGTTCATACCCAAGCGATTTTCGTTGGCGATGAGCCGAGTGAACGTGCAAATTCACTCCCTGACATTAGATGGTGCTTAATGAAAAACAGAAATACCCCGGTACACATCGAATCCTATTTGATCTGCAATTCCTCTCCATAACAACTCCCTCTTATCGAGATTTTTTCGAGATTTTTAATACGGCGCGTCAAACCAAAAAAACGAGGCCGAGGCGTTTTCTAAAAAATTACGCTTTTACGCCTCGCGTTTTGGGCGTCGGTGTGCACACTCACATTGGCGCCCATTGCTTAGTCACGAGGCGTTAAACGTCGGTGATAATTGCGCGTGATATTTGTCCCGATGTGAACAAGCCTTAAGACTATCTGTGCTGTCTTTCCCCCGCAGGACTCCTCTCAGGTCATAGAGTCGTATAAGTCTGGGTTCGAGCCTCCTGGCGATGTGGAGTTCGAAGACTATGGTCAGGCGATGAAGAGGACGGTGTCTGAGACCAGCCTCTCTAACTCACGCTCGGACAACAAAGTGGACCGTTCCAGCAAGGGCAAGAGCAAAACTCTCTGGCCTTTCATTAAGAAAAACAAGGTAACACACACCGGCGTCACATTCACTCGCAGTTACTTGGATTGGACTGAAAACAAAACTCAAGTAAATATGAACAGCACAGACTGATCTGATACGTCATGAGAGTGATTGTTTTATGTGTTTATGTGAGTTTTGTTTTAGTTTGTGCTTGTTTATTAGTTTGAATTTGTCTAGTTTTATTGTAGTATCTGTAGATGCTGTTATTCGTTTGCCACCATCGTTCTCCTTTCCTTTCCCTTCCCTGTGTTCACCTGCACGAAAATACGCTCCATGTTCATCCTGACGTACTAATGCACCGGCCCGAGAGGCCTCACCTTTGACCTTTGCAGAGAAACGTAACTCTAAAGGCTTTATTCCTGTGTTGTCCTTTCAAACCGAGAGTAACTTCCTTCTCCGGCCGCCCATCGGTGCTGTTCTCATGGTAACCACATTCTTCTTCCTTTTCCTCGTCTTCCTCTGTCTTCTTGTGACCTTTGACATTTGTGTCAAAGGCTCCGCTCTTACTGAGCATGCTCAGTCCAAACCCCGCCTAACCTCGCAGGACCAGGATGTGAGCATTAACACTGTCATATATATTTAATGAGGTGTGTCTGTGTGGCTATGGGCGGAATGGAAAACTAGTTCATACTGTGCAGTATATACTGTATACTGTTTATGATTGTTTAGTTAGTTTGAGGTCAATACGAAATAAATGAATGCTTTTAGTCAGCAAGGATGCATTAAATTGATTAAAAGTGATAGTAAAGACATCTATAATGTTATAGCTGTTATTTTGAATTTTCTATTCATTCAGAATACACGAAATATTAAGAAAACACCAAAATATGAAGTAGCACAACTGTTTACAACCTGAATAATAGTAACAAATGTTGCTTGAGCAGCAAATCAGCATATTAGACTGATTTCTGAAGGATCATGTGACACTGAAGACAGGAGTAATGATGCTGAAAATTCAGCTTTGCATTAAAGGAATAAATTATATTTTAAAATATATTACAATAGAAAGCAGTTCTTTTAAATTGTAATAATATTTTACAAAATTGCTATTTTTACTGTATTTTTTTATCAAATAAATGCTGCCTTGGTGAGCATAAGAGACTTTCAAATACAGTACTTAAATGCATACTATATTTATATATTTATTTTAATTTATGCAAAACATTACAATATATATTGTGCTCACATGATCTCATCACATCATATTTAATTCGGCAAGTGGCATCCAGATGTTATATGAGAATTAAATATGGTTATTTGCATTTTTAGTGCATTTATTGCACTTTAGTTTTGTGTAAAACTATAGCGACATTTGGCTGTGTCTGTGAAATACTGCAGTTTATATTCTCTTCACACTGGAAATGGAACTTTTGCGCATTGCATTATGGGATATCATGCTCCATATGGTGTGTTTTGTTGTATGCTGCGCATTTTGGCAAATGTACGGTAGTAGGACATTTGCATATCGCACATAGTGTCTAAATAGTAATAGAAGTATGTAGTATGCTGTTCCAATCATAGCCTGTGTTTGTCAGTTCACGTCTATCCTGTGTGTGTAACGTGTCTGTTTGTGGTCAGGAATAACACAAAACATTATTAGGAGACTTTACTTAGAAACCACATTCAATAATATTAGTCTAAACACTAAACGCACACACATCTTGTGCAGAACTGGATCTGATTAATGGCGTTTATGCATGAAAGGCAAGCAGATGATATTGACAAAATTCGAATGTTCTAGAGGGTTAGATGTTGAAATGTTTCTTGTGTTTATGTATGACGGTAAAGATTATAGGACTCTTCTGTGTTCAGTACGAGTTAAGCTGTGTTGGCAGCATCTGTGACATGCTGTTGATTACCACAGGAAATCAGCTCAACTTTGGAAAAACACGGAGAAATGCTGTTTTCAGTAATGCTCTTACATGGGAAGTCTGTGGGCCAGGAGTGTTGTTAAGTAGATCTAAAACATTGAAATAATTTTCGCGTTAAGTAAAATAAAGCTGAAATAAAACAAAATATACATATTAGATATATTACACCTAAACAAAAAAAAATTGAAATGGAAAAAAACTTAAATAAAACAGGTTGATGTACTTAAATTACTAAAAATAATTGAATAAATAAAAAATAAAATGTAAATAGGAATACCTTTATTTTTGAGAGTGTAATTGAAAAGCCAGGAATTTATGCTTGTTATTTATTTCTACTTATTGTTTTTTTCTTATCAATTATTTTTAACTAAAGTTTTTTTTAATAGATTTAGCTATTTTAATTACCATTTAAAGTGACAATAGCACATAACATTTGTAAAAATTAAACCACAATTAAAATGGAAATATAAAATAAAAGCTAATTCAAAATGAATTAATGCTTTAATAGTATATAAATAATACTAAAATAGGGCAAGATATTCTGGAAGGGTTAAAATAACAAATGTGCATCTCATATTTATTCTGAAGCAATTATTTATTTTGTGCAAAATGTGTTATTTGAGCTGTAAAGTTGTGTAAATCATTCTTTTAGTGGTAGGACTACTTCTGGTTATGCGACACATTGCTCAATGGACTTCCATCGTAAGTGCATTATTGCACACGTAATTTTGATTTCCTGTGGTACTGGGCACACTTGTGTAGATTTCGACTTATCTCGGTTTTTCCTAATGCATAGAGGGCAGATTTTGTCTGTGATGTTTTAGCAGGTTGTCTAGTCTGTTGGGAACTGAACCGTTAATGTGAGCTCTCCCAGAACGCACGCTCATTAATTTCTCCATTACGCTTTGGGGAGCTCGCTAATAAGAAAGTGAAAGAGAGAGAGAAATCAGTGAAATCAGTTTTTGTGCTGTAGAGGAGAGTATGTGTGTGTGTGTGTGTGTGTGTGTGTGCTGTGCATGCAATGTTTGTTAAAGGGACAGTTCAGCCAGAAATGAAAACGCTGTCATCGTCTGCTCACCCTCATTGACTGACTTTCTTTCTTGGAACACAAAAAGAGAAAAGGAACATTTATGCTGCTCTTTTGCCATACAATGAAAGTGGATGGTGACCATGGCTGTCAAACTTCAAAAAGTGACAAAAAGGCGAGAAATACTTTGCCAGAGATTTATAGTTCTTAAAAAAACAGATCAAATGCAGATGTTACTGGTGGAAGACAGTTCATTAACTGTAGCTAAAATTCTTTTTTCAGCTGCACACCGTCAGAAACCAACTACTGCTAACCAACTAAGTCCGTCCATGTGCATATATTACATTTTTTGTTATTTGTAATGTATTGAATGTTTAAATCTTATTTTTATTTTATTTATTTTTATTGTTTTCTTCATAATGTATTGAAAAATGACTAATACACACAAACACACATGCACACTTGTTAATTATTATTATTAGTTTTTACATTTTATTTTATAATTTCAGTATTTTTTCTAATATATATTTTTTTCTAATATAATTTTGTACATTTGCTAAACTAATATTTGTATTTTTAAATAAATGAAATAAGTAAATAAATAAATGTATTATTTTGTTTTTTTCTTTCTTAATATATTGATAAATGACTATATATATAGATATACTGTAAATAAAATTAATTAATTAATTATTTCAGTAATATTTGTTTATTGTTATTGCCATGCAAACACAATCCTACCAATAAAAGTACTTAAAATTTAAACTTAACTGACAAAAAGGTGAATTATCGGTGACAGATTATTAGTGAATAATGACTTTAGGTCTTTTTCTCACACAAAGCTGTTGTTTGGTTTCAGAAGACCTGGAATATAGTCATATGTACTACTTTTACAGGGCTTTTTGTCATTTTTGAAGCCCATGGTCCCCATTTGCTTCCATTACATTGAAAAATCACCTTTTATGTTCCACGGAAGACCGACAGTCACTGAGGTGACGTTTATTTTTGGGTGAACCGTCCCTTCAAATGGTTCTGCAGTGATCTGACCCCTGCATGTGACCCCTGATGTACAGGACAGAGTTTAACGCACTAACTCTCTCGCTCACAGGGTTAATAACACCACAGCTGCAGCGCGTTTCTTTCAGTTGCCGTTTCTTTTACGTTCCTTTTAAGTTTGCGTTCTCCTTTGTTCTATTAATTGATTAATTGATTAATTCGTTTCATTTTTGGGTCCTTATTTCTCTTGTTTTGTGTTCCCCCTCCTTTTTTGTTTACCTCTTTCCGGATCGATTTGGTCCCACCCTCTCTCTCTCTCTCTCTCTCTGTAACCACCGATTCAACGACCTCATGACCTCCAAGCCCAAAATGCACTGCTTCAGGAGCCTCCGGCGCGGGGTAAGTATCCGTGCATGCTGGCGATCCATGTCTTCCACATGCGTGTTGATGTGAGTGTGTGTGTGTGTGTGTGTGTGCCGCTCTGTGCCTGTCATCGCCTGTGCTGTCATGTCAGTGTTCATTTGCATAAAGAAAAAGGAGCCGAATTATCATTTTGAGGTGGTTTTTGCATCATATTCTAAATGCAAAACAACCCATTGATTTGACTAATGCTGCTTTTAAGTCATGACTGAATAATCATATGTAGGTGATTCTTTAGGATTTTTCTGTGCCCTGAGATGATTTCATAAGGAAAAAAAGATTTTATTAATTTATTTCTTTATTTTATGTTATTTATTTTTCAGTGATTCTAGTTTTAATTAATTAATTAATTAAATTAATTCTGGTTTCTGGATAGGATACAGTGGTTATATTATAAAATGTTTATTTTTTATATTTATCTATAATATTATAGACCTATCAATAATATTTATTTATTTATATTTATTCATTTTTAATACTGTTAATAATTGTAAATTTGAATAAAATAGATTTTGAATAAATGTGGTATTTATGTTTACAATTTGTATTTTTTATAACCAAGAATCACTGCCCCAATCAGTGTTATTTTAATATTATTATTATTAATATTTTGAATTAGATTTTATATTTTACATTTTTTATTTTTCAATTTTTACTTTTTTATTTTTAATATTTATGTGCTTTTGTTATTTTTATAAAAAATATTTATATTTAGCTTTGTTTTATTTCAGTTTTATATTATATTTTTATATTTATAGTTATATTTACACTTTCATTTTCATTTTCAATTTCAATTTTTACTTTTTTATTTTATGTATTTTTTGTTTTTGTAATTTTGTTATGTTATTTTGTCTTTTTTAGTAGTTTTTTCAATTTCTATTTAGCTTTAATTTATTTCAGTTTTAGTTTTTTTAAATTTTATATTTAGATTTTTTTTATTATATTGTAATATTTATTTTAATATTTTAATATATTTTTATGTATTTTCATTTACGTTTTAGTAATTTTGTTATGTGCTTTTGTCATTTTTATTATTATTTTTCATATATATTTCTATTTAGCTTTTATTTATTTTATTTCAGTTTTAGGTTTAGTAACTTTAGTACTTAAACTTATTATTTCAGTTAGTTGCTAAGTTTTTAAGTTGAACTTATCCAAATTTATGTTATTATGCTATTTCCATATTTATGCTATTTCCATGTTATGTTATTTAATTTCAATGTAATTTTAATTAATGCATTTAAAAAAAAAAAAAAGTTTTATTTTTAGTTAACAAAACACAGTCCCCAATATGGCCGTCATCAGCCATCACAGCAAGCATTTTAGAAAACAACTGACTTTTTTACAACAAAAAAAGCTTAAATTTGAATATTGTATTATATTAAATTATGCTAAATTAAATTATATTATTCCTCACCCTTTATTTTGTTGCAATAGTGCTAAAAACTCTTCCTGTCTTTATGGAAATGTGAGAATGAAATATGAAATTGAAATGTTTTTCCTACAATAGTTTGACTAAATATCGACTTTGAAGGCAGCATTGGCTTCTGAAGCGATGATGTCACAGTGTGACTCAGATTCCTCAGGCGATGATGTCATGCAGTGACTTGGATTCTGGAAGCAGCAGTGGAATTGTTTATATCTTTCGGCTCCTTTTTCCTCCTCCTCACGCAGCCGATGAAATCCACTCTGCCTTCTCTTTCTCTCTCTCTGTCAGTCTGTCTCTCTCTCTCTCTCTCTCTCTCTCTCTCGTTTATGTTTCGTTGTTTGCGTTTACCATGGTTTCACTGTCTCACGTTTTCAGACACGGGGCGCCAGTCAGAGGCACCCTGCGGTGACAGATCAAATAAAAACGGGTGCTCAAACATACAGGTTTATCCTGAGTAATGCGATTTCACGCACACAAACTCTCAGAAACAATGTCTTCTATTTACACACACGCTGACATGTGACTTTCTGATAAAGTCAGACCAGATTCACCTTCCCTTCAGGAAGGCCGTCCGCGTGTTTCCGCGTGTGTGAGATTCGGACTTCTGAATGACTTTGCAAGATAACAGACACAAAACACAGCAGATAACGGAGCAAATCCCGCTTTCCCATGTCCCTGTGCAAATCTCACATATTTTGTATCTTTTCAAAGAATTGATGGTCAGTGAACAAAACAAAAAACTGATTTATCATTTCTTATTTTTGGCCATTCCTGCGTCAAACAGGAAGGTTCATCATGCTGACAGAGCTATATGAAACTTATTGTCCACATTTTTAGCATATACAGACACAACAGTGATGCCTGAATCAGATATCGAATGATGTTATAGACACAAATGATTAAAAATAGAGGAATAAACTTGAACATATGAAGGTCTTTGACACGTTCATTGTCGTCATTTGTGCTCCCGGCTTATTTATAATATATGTGTTTATGGTTTATATGATTTGATGTACACTACTCTTTGAAGGTTTGAGGTCAGAATAAAATGAAGGCTTATATTCAGCAAGAATGCATGAAATTGATCAAAAGTGATAGTAAATGTAGTATTTATAATCTTACAAAAGATTTCTGTTTTGAATAAGTACTGTTCTTTTGAACTTTCTATTCATCCGAGAATCCTAAAAAGCTTTGTTTTCAACATTGATAATAATAATAATAATAAATGTTTCTTAAAATGATTTGAGTAATCAGAATCAGAATCAGAATTAGCTTTATTCGCCAGGTGTGCAAACACACGAGGAATTTGTTGTGGTTTTTTAAGGTGCTCCTGGTACATACATACATGCATACATACATACATACATACATACATACATACATACATACATACATAAGGCTTACAGTTAATGAAAAGAGCTTCCAAATTTGGGCAGCGCATCTTCTTTAAAACTGTCACGTCTGTACAACATGAGTAATGATGCTGAAAATTCTGCTTTGCATCACAGGAATAAATTACATTTGGCAATATATTCAAATAGAAGACAGTTATTTTAAATTGTAATAATAGTTGACAATATTACTATTTTTTCTGTATTTTTAATAAAATAAATGCAGCCTTGGTGAACATATAAGGGACTTCTTTCAAAAACATGAAAAAGTCTTACTGACCCCAAACTTCAGTGGTAGTGTTTTAGAGCATTGTTATTGAAGAAGTTGGATTTGTTTTAATAATGTATGTTATTTTTTGCTGGCTACTCTAGTAGACTGTAATATACACACTAGAGCATGTCACATACTTATTTATTATGTAAGACTATAATAATCAGTGAACATCTTGAAGAATGATATCAGTGTGTCTGTGAGTTTGTTTTGGTGCCTGATAGTCAGTTAGGTGTGTGTGTGTGTGTTTGAATTATATATGTATGCAGGTTTATTGACACAAATGTGTGTATGTGTGTTTGTTCTAGTGTATAAATGTTTTTATTGTATATTTTTGTATTAAAGTGTGTTTGTAGAGTGATGGTGTGTGCAAGCGAGTGTGTGTTTGTATAGTTATGCGTGAGTGTGTGTGTGTTTAATTAGGGTTTATTCTTTGCTGCAGTCTGCCCAGTCTCTCTATTATAATAAAGAAATCATGAAGAGGACTCTCGGTCGGCCTACATATGCTTTCGAGGCCAGGCAATATGTCGTAAGTGTGTGAGAGGAGGCAAGAGTGTGTGTGGGTTTACTTATTCATACTTAGATGTACAAATGTATCCATAAAAGTGAGCTAAATATGACAAAAACCTCTTTTTGGGGAAAATCAATTCAATTTAAAATCAATTTATTATATTTTTATTAAAATATTATTATTAATTTGCTGTTCGGGTTAGTTTTTGATTATTATTAGTACAGATTATTATTATTTTTTTTTTATTATTGAAACAGAGGTGTGTGTGTGTGCTTGAATGATATCTGAAATAGAGTTAATACATTTAACAGACTTAATCTCATTTAGTGTTTTTTTTTTTTTTTTTAATTAATGTGATATTGTTAAAAAAAAATCTGAATTTCTTCATTAATTTGTATCACTTTGAATTCTTCCCATGAATGAGGTTAATGTCTGATATTCGGTATTAAAATCCATTTGTAATTGAGAAAAGTTACATCATCATCAACTGACTCTCTCATTGGCTCTTCCGGCTTTTGACCCCACCTCCCACGTGCAACTCCAGCAGACTGGCTCCGCCCCTGTGCTCTGGCAGCAAATCAGCTTGTGTGGGAGGGGTTAATTCTCAAAGTGTCACGAGTGTGACTTCTGAATGCAAGCCTAGCGCATTCACGATCATCTTTGACCCTTCTGGTGCTCGTAACACTTTCTCACACACAAGGATACATTCAGAATTCACCCCTTTTGGTGTCATTTCGCTGCTTTGAGATATTGGATGTTTATCTCTATATGTACATCACGTTCACACAAACAATCCCGTCTGTATTCACTATCTATGTCTGTTACAAACGCGTTGAATTCTACATCCTGTTTGCGCATTCATGAGTTTGAAAAGTCTTTAAACATGTTACGTCTTGTCAGTGCATTTATACATTTGTCAAAACCTCAGAAAATAGCTCCATAGTTTGAGCACCCTAAAATATAAAGAAGTCCAGAGAAAAGTCTTCACAGAAATAGTTTTGACAAAATCAGAGGTTGTTGCTCTCATAGCTTCATAATAATTTATTTTTTCATAATCATGCTTTATGCTTTATTCCAAAGTGCAGTCAATAAATAAACAAACTAGCTATTTTTTTATATATTTTAATTCATTTTTATTATTTTGTTTTTAGATTATATGTGTTGTTTTTTATTTGCATAGGTAATTATACACGTGTATTTTATCTAGTTTTTTTTAAATAAAATAATATTTTCCAAAGTCCACAAAATAAATATATAAATAAATATACTTCCTAATTTTCATGTGTTTTGCATATTTTAATACATTTTAATAAAATAAAATAAAAAATCTATATTCTGTATTTTGCATAATCATACTTTTTTAAATTATCTTTATATTTACATTTTATTATGTTTAATATTTTGTTTTTAAATTATATATTAACATTTTTTTATTCACATAGTTATTTATGTCTCATTTTATGTCATGCTTTTCGTTTAAAATAATCTCTTATTAATCTCTTGATTATAATAATAATAATTTAGTAATCTCAAGTGTTCAGTCAAAACCAATTGTTTACTTCACATTTTTACCACACTTCTACTTTTCCTCCATGAATTGCTTTGTTTTGAGATCCCTTCTCAGGTACGATTACCCAGAATCCTCTCTGGTGTGACGGCTGCCGCAAAAACAAGCCCATTTATTCAGAATATTTTAATTTTTGTTTCTCTTTCCTCTGTCTTCTCTCTTGTACACCCATCCCTGATGTGTTCTGTTTATTGACTGACTATTGCTTTAGGACTGATGATGTCATCCTCATGTGACTCTGTAACATTGTGTGAAATAACTGGTTCATTGGTACCTGCTGAAGTTCACTGCATGAAAAGAAAATGGCAGTCAATTCCTGATGAATAAAGTCAAATTGCATCCTATTTTTTCTCGTTGTATGCAAATGCATCAAGCTACAGCAGTAAAACGGTTTTGTTGAATAATTAAGTAAAATATTGCTAAAAATTGCAACATTACAATTTTGAATTTATCAACTTAACCTTAAAGAGACAGTCAACCCAAAATGAACATTCTGTCAGGTCATTCCAAACCTGTATGCATTTCTCTGAAGAATGTTGGCAACAAAGAGTTTTGGTTCCCATAGACTCCCATAGTATTTTAGTCCATATAATGGAAGAAAAGGGGAACGGAAACCATTTGGTTACAAACATTCTTCAAAATATCTTCTTTTGTGTTCCACAGAAGAAAGAAATGCATACAGGTCTTGAATGACATGAGGGTAAGTAAATGATGACAGAATTTTAATTTTTTTAGTGGACTGTCCCTTTAAATGTTTAGAACATTCTGGAATATTTCAAGTTTCTGGAATATAAATGCGCATAGAAGGCCTGTACTTCCGCTAATGCGACATTTTCTCCATTCAAGTGCCAAAGTGAGGCTTTCAACTTGATTTCCCATGGCTCTGCCAGCAGAAATCTGTTTTATGACGGAGCACAAAATACTGATGGCTGGCCAAAAGTGAACTGTGATGTAGTGAGCTTCATCAATGACATCATAAGGCATGAACACACCTGCATGCGTGTGTATGACGTGTACACTGGTCTGAAGTTGCTCCCTCTGATGTTTTCTCTCTTCTCTCGGTTCATTCCCTCGATCGCTCTCTCTTTTCGTCCGTGAGAAGCTCTCTTTAAAGCTGGTAAGCATGACCTCAGTAGCATGTCAGAAGCGGCATGACCGTAGCATGTCCGTCGCTGTAGTAACACATGGTCCTTTAACATCGCTTTGTTCCTTTGTGTTCAACCCTTATGGTTATTTTTGTTTACAAGGGTAGTTCACCCAAAAATGAAAATTTGTTGTTAATTTAATCACCCTCAGGCCATCCAAGATCACTTTTTTCTTCTTCAGTAGAACAGTTGGTAGTTGGGGATTCATAAAATGCAAGTCAGGGGCTATCAGCACTTTGAGAGTCAAAAAAACATACACTGTAAAAAAAAAATCTGTGACATTTACGGTAAAATACCGGCAGCTGTGGTTGCCAGAACTTCACCGTAAAAAATATGGTAGCAACATTGTAGGTTTTACAGACTTAACTTAAATTCACAATAAAATACCGTATTTCATTCTTTTACTGTTAAAATCACAATAATTTTTTACAGTGTATGCAGGCAATGCAAAATTAATACCAGTTCTCCTGACAATATATTGAGGTCTTATGAAGCAAAACGATCAGTCTGTGCAAGAAACTGAACATTATTTACAACATTATTACCTGTAATCCAGGCAAACGGTCCAGAGTGATGTCCGGTTTGCGAACAAATCATTCTTTTGAACTGATTCTTTTTAGTGAACTGAATAAACCAGTTCACCACATCGGACTGAACCATCTGAAACAGTTCACGACTCGAGCAGCACAGATCTACAAGTTGCTCAATCAAAACTCACTTTCAGACTCAGAACGAGCCAAAATATCAGTGTATATGATCCTGTAATGCTGGTTTTTGGCAACTCATTCAGGGCTCCAGATCTGACTCCGCTTGACTCGGACCGAAGACCAATGAGCTGCTGATATGCGCATACGTGAGCTAAGCACTTGAACGAAGGGGCCAAATGAAAGTTTTATGGTTTCTCATTGTTTATGTAAAAAGGCGAGTTGATGGAGACAAGTTTATTCACTATATGCTCTGGACATGTAAAACATCCATGTTTTACATCATTATTGGGTGCTTTAATAATATAATTGCATATACGTCATTGCATGATTACGTAAACAAATGAGTGAATTGAACTAGTTCATTTAAATGAACGATCTGAAAGAAGCAATTTGTGGAAAAGAATCCGATTTCCCTGTTTGCCTGAAGCTATGAATTAGAGGTAATAATGTTAGAAATAATGTTCAGTTTCTTGCACAGACCAATCATTTCGCTTCATAAGACCTCAATATATTGTCAGGAGCCACGGGTATTAATTTGGCCTTGCCTGTATATGCTTTTTTGACTCTCAAAGTCACGGTAGCCATTGACTTGCATTTTATGATTCACCAAGGACCACAGTTTCAGCTAAAAATCTTCTTTACTGTTCTACTTAAAAAAATAAAAAAAAATAACAAAGTCGCCTACATCTTGAATGGCCTGAGGGTGAGTAAATGAACAGCACATTTTCATTTTTGGGTGAACTATCCCTTTAACGACACTTCTGGTATTGTTTTGCTATTTAATTTTACCTTCGTGTGTATTTAAGTTCAAAACCATGTTGTTGTCTGATTTATCTTTTTGTTGATGTCTGTTTTGTTTTGTCTTGTTGCCGTTGTGACTGTCCCTCTGTGTAGCTCTCACTCAATGCCCACGTGCGGAACCTTATTGAGGTGATCTGAAACCCTTTCTTTGTCCCTGTGTTTATTTATCTGTCCCTGATTCGGTCTTTATATGTTTCAAATAACTTGATTAATTTGATCCCTATCCAGATGTGTGGCATAATATGCTGAAATGTCATCATTTTGAATGTAGTTATAGTGTAAGTTAAAGGGATAGTTCACGTGCAAAATTATTATATAGTCTTTATTTTATGTCTTCCTAAACCTTTGGCTTGATTTTTTTTTCTGTGGGACATGCTTAATTTTACATTTCACTTTCATTATGTGGAAAAGAGCAGCATGCAAATTGTGCAAAATATCTTATTTTGTGCGTCACCGAAGAAATGAAGTCAGATTGGTTTTTAATGACATGAGGGTGAAAAAAATAATGTAAAATATTAGTGTTATTAATAATTATCAGTGATTAGAATAAATCAAGTATCTTAACCAATCAGGGAGTGTCTTGCTATTTTAGCCCCGCCCAAAACTTTTTACGTGTGATTATTGAATCACTGATGGTGTAGTATGATTTAGTTGACTATTACACTGCAGGTAATGTTTGGTTATATTTAATCATCAATCTGTTTATAGATATGCATATATTGATCCATATAATTTCTTTGAGTTGGTTTTATTTTATTTAGATCTATTTTTATTTGTAAAGAATCAAAATGTTACATATTTAACATTTTATTTTAACAATTTGTCTTTGTTTTGAAGAGGGTGAGTACAACAGTGAGTGTAGCATGTATATTGTGCTTGTGTAGCTCTTGATTATTAATTTTTAAAATTTGCCTGGACTGATTTTGTGGTTTTATTTAACTGTATTTTGAGTGACAGTGCAATGCATGCTCAGATAAATCTGGTTGTTTATTGTTGCATGACAGGATGGTGATGTGGAAGAAGGGGTAAGGTCGATGTGCCTGCCATGTGACCTTTGACCTTTTAGCATTTGCATTGACCTGTGGGCAGGACTGTAGAAAGATCTATTCAGTCCAAACTTTTTTTTTTTTTGGTACAGTTTATTGAACATTTGATCAAATCTTCAAATAAAAGTTTGCATGTGTGTTATTTGTTGAGTATCGTATTTGATAACTCAGTCTCTTGTGGCTCATATGGATGATAAATAGATAATAATATGGAGCTCATACATGAGGAAGAAAAAAATTCATTCAGCCTCAAACGGAGCAAAAATATGCAATTTGGTGCAGCTTCTGATATTTATATGGCCAAAAAGTAAGATGAAATTCTGATAGCTTGTAAATCAATGAGATCTTTATAAAAAGTATAGCAGAATACTTACATAAAATGTATGCAAATATCAGTTTTCACTCTAAATCTCCCAGTAATTTGTCTGAGTAAGATGATATTTAAATGCATAGATTTATGATCAAAACATATAATGCGATGCAGTGCAATGATGACTGATAGATTAACAAATAATAATAATAATAATAATAATAATAATGTGTTCATCTTGAAATATTGCTATCAATATAAAAGTTATCCACACGTTTACTAAGATTTCACAGCAAAAAGACATGTACCATGACCTCATTTATACTAAAAGGCTTTTTACTTTGTTAAACAAAGTATCCATCAGATGATAGAAGGCATGTAGTAGATTGTGTAGAATTTTAATCATGTTGATCATTTAAATGTGAGGCCTTAAATGTGTGTATCAAATATGATACAGTAGGCTTCATAGGGTTAAAAATCATTGCAGCAGGTTTAACCTTCCCAAATTCACGGCTCTTTAGCGCCACCATGTGGTTGAAATAATGGCAAATAATGCCCGTCAGAGAGAACTAATGTGGAAAAAGCAGTGATGAAGTGTTCAATCAGTATTGATACATTAATGTAGACAGGAACAGCGAGAAAGAGGGCACATAAGGACAGATCCAAACTAAATCTCTCTGATCAACCAGAATCAGATTTCAAAGATGAGTGAGCAAGATAAGAGTTTATTTTATGAGAACTGTTTAATCGATGTTGTTGTTGGCATTGGACTGAATAGGTTAATCATTGATCTTAGATTTAATTATCTCATCTGGTTTGTCTTTGATAAACACTTGATTTGAAAGCTGATTGGCTCCTTCCCAAAGGCAGCTAGCCAACCAGATGACAGGAACAGAAGATTCTTTAATAGCCACTTGATGTGATTGGATGTGTCCTGGTTTGACCCGCCCCGTTTATACATATGCATATTAGTTTATGTATTGGCAGAACAGGACAGTGTCAGTTATTTTAAGGGCAGATACTCACTGTTTGTCTGTCATCCTCTCTGTCTCCTCATAGGGTTCAAATCCTGAGGACTTCAGTCATCTTCCTCCAGAGCAGAGAAGGAAGAAGCTTCAGTCGAAGATTGACGACATCAATAAAGACATACAGAAAGAGATGGACCAGAGGTACACAGACATGGACAAACACACACAAACTCCTATATCCTGTCATACACTGACTAGTCAAAAATCCCAGTGGATACATAGACAGTAATAAAGACTCTTTCAAAAGTCAAAAGACTTTGTCAGCTTATTTTACAAAGTATTGATACTTTTATAGCAGATTGTACACTTTTTCTGATTTTTATATTATTCCTGCCTACCAATTACTTTCTTGTTTTATTTTATTTTTTATGTATTTATTTATTTATTTACTTATTATATTTATTTACATATTTATTTACTTATTTTATTTATTTGCATACATTTGCAACCTTTATTATTTATTAATTAACAATTTTATTTATTTACATGCTTATTATTTTACTTATTTATTTGCATACATATTTATATATTTCCATCATTACTTTATGTCTAAAAGAACTCAAATTTAAATAAATTCTATAACTTTAGCCATCTTTAAGTTTCCAGCAGCATAACATTATTCAATACGATATGAATTGAGTTTTGAAAAAGATATGCAATATTCAGTAGGACTCAAGAATATAACATAAAAATCAAGACTCCCTATTATGACATTTCAGTAGAAAATGCACTACAATAATCCTTCTGCAATATTTTTTGACTAGGCCAGAGTTTGACAGGTTTTATTCAGCAAAATGTATATATGTATTTTTTCTCTGCAGAGATGCTTTGACTAAAATGAAGGAAGTGTACATAAAGAACCCACAGATGGGGGATCCCAACAGCGTGGACCCTCGGTTAGCAGAGATCGGCCACAACATTGAGAAACTGCAGGCGGAGGCTCAGAAATTCGAGGTGCGTGTCATTTAATGCAGCACAGGCCTGGATGAGAGCTTCAGTTCAGTGGAAATGAGTGTGTGTGTGTGTTTTAGGGCTGGTTAGCGGAGGTCGAAGGAAGGATGCCAGTAAAGAGTGACCCTCCACGGAGGACGAGTGCCCTGTACGAGACCCAAAACAGCACACCACCCACCACTAACAACAACTGCGCACAGGATAGAGAGAGGTACACACTCTCACACACACAAAATTATCAAATAAGATTATTATTATTGTTAATAGTAACATATACATACACTTACAGTCACTTTGCAGTCGCAGTACTTTGCAAACAGGTGCTATAGTTATTGTGTACGTGTGTGTGTGTGCGTGTGTGTGATGGAGCAGTCCGGATGGCAGTTATACAGAGGAACCGAGTTCTGAGGTCCAGAGTAAAGTCCAGCCCGAAACGGCGGAGTCTGGAGATGAATTTGATGATGCAGATGAAGAAATACTACCCACCATCGGCACCTGCAAAGCCCTCTACCCGTTTGAAGGTATTTCATGTATAAATGCATAATAAACAATATAAATACATAATTAAACAAAAATATGGGCTCCATTTCAAACCCTAGTGAGCTGCCTCACTGTCTTTTGTCAACAAAGCACTTGAGTACTTAAGTAATAAAACCTCAAAAAAGTGATTTCTTCATATATGTGTAGGAACACTTTACAATAAGATTCCATTTGTTAACATCAGTTAACTACATTATAAATAATCATGAAAAATACTTAAGCATTTCATTTTAGTTTGTTTGAACTTTTATTAATGTATCTATCAATGTATGAACTAAAAATGAACATTTGTATTTTTGTTAACTAATAAATACTGAAATGCGCATTGTTAGTAAATTGTTAGTTAATGCATTAACTCATGTTAACTAATGGAACCTTATAGTAAGTGCTACCATATTGAGGCCAGTAATAGTTTTTAAAGAAATGAATACTTTTATTCATCAAGGACACATTAAATTGATCAAAAGTGATAGTACAGACATTTAAAGGGGTCATATGATGCTGCTAAAAAGAACATTATTTTGTGTATTTGGTGTAATGAAATGTGTTTATGCTGTAGAAAGGACAAATTGAAATCGCATCATATGACCCCTTTAAAATATTACAAAAGATTTCTGTTTCTACTCATCTACTTATTCTGAAAAAAGTATCTGCGTTTTCACAAAAATATGAAGCAGCACAACCGTTTTCAACATTATAAGATAATAATAAGAAATGTTTCTTGAGCAGTAAATCAGCATATTAGAAGGATTTCTGAAAGATCATGTGACACTGAAGACTGGAGTAATGATGCTGAAAATTCAGCTTTGCATCACAGGAATAAATTATATTTTAAACATATTTGAATAGAAAACACTTATTTTGAATTGTAATAATATTTCACAATATTACTGATTTTACTGTATTTTTTTATCACATAAATGCGGCTCTGATGAGCATGAGAGGCTTCTTTTAAAAACATGAAATAATCTTATTGACCACAAACTTGTAAACTGCACTGTATATACATATTTGAATTATTTATTGATGGATTGATTGATTGATTTTCTTCCAATTTTCTCTGTAGGTGTTAATGAAGGCACCATCTCAGTAACGGAGGGTGAGCTCTTGTATGTAATAGAGGAAGACAAAGGTGACGGATGGACGCGTGTTAGAAGAAACGAGGAAGAGGAGGGTTACGTCCCCTCATCCTACGTCGAGGTCTTTCTGGACTCCAACGCCAAAGGTGCCATAACCTACATATGACCCAAAGCTTTAGGTCCTGTGAAGTCTCAGAAGTGTGTTTGTGTATATGAACACTGAAGGAGACGGCTAGGGTGTGTGTGTGTGATCCTAAATCTCTCCAAGCCAACAATGTGACTTTTTAGACTT
The DNA here is from genome assembly GCF_001515605.1 of Sinocyclocheilus anshuiensis. Lineage (NCBI taxonomy): Eukaryota > Metazoa > Chordata > Actinopteri > Cypriniformes > Cyprinidae > Sinocyclocheilus > Sinocyclocheilus anshuiensis. Next base: position 1,451,417 of record NW_015551044.1, read on the forward strand.
TTTTTCTGAAACTGAATGGCTAAATAATTGTATGTGTCTTAGCACATGATGGTTTTAGATATTAGCCCACCGTAGTTTAATATGGCGGTAGTATCTTGTCATTTTGAGTAGCAATGCATGTTAGATCACTCCAACTAAATGTATAGACAAATGCAACACACACATATAAGAGGAGACACATACAAGTTTTTGTAATGTTTTCATATGTAAATGAACTTAAGGTCAAATTATGCTAGTGTTTTTCCCCCGAAAAAACAATTTCATAACCACTAGTCAAGCGCTAGTAATAATAACCAGTTTACAAGTCGCATAAAATAGTATCATTTCCTTTTCACAAAATATATTTGTGTAACACGTGTTAGACAAAGACTGCCTTTTTGCTTCTTTAGCTGTATTATTTGTTGACATTGTATTCAATCTCAACACTTGTACTTGATATTGAGTCTTAAAAAGAAGAAATAACCCTGGAAAAAACAAATGATTTACAAAAACATCATATAAATGTGTAAAAGCAAAGTATGCATTCATTAAACATGATTGCATAGTATGTGCCACGTCCACACAATCATGTTTGGTGCTCCTGATCTTTATTCCTAAGAGCTGAGATGAAATATGACGTGAATATGAACCTTTTCTGAATGTTTCCTCACAGATGTGTTTTCCTGGAGAAGGGTTTGTCTTTCTGAGGGTGAGACGGAGTACTAGTTGAGTGCATTAACAGTGTGTGACTGAAGAGATCTAGAATGAATTGCCTTTGACATTTAAAACAGTTTAATACTGCACAAGTGTGATTTCCTCTGAATGAAGTGTTGAAGTCCGACTTTTATTTCAGTTTAAAAATGCATGAACCTATGTGTGCCACCTTTAAGTTAGAATTGTCTGCAAAATGAGGTGCAAACATGCACACAAAAACCTGATACAATTCACAAACCGACAGAGGGATAACCTTCATGCAAATCTTGATTGTTGAGAAAAACATGAGTGTTTGAGTGAGTTTTTGGCAGTTTTTCACTGCATAAATGCATGTTTGAGTGTGTTTCAGGTCACATTTGTTCTTGAGTTCAACCAAGAACACTGAATTACTCTTGCCAACAAATCATGCATATTATAAGTCATCCTACAAACAATCCTATGTGTTTTTTATTGTCATTTTCCAGTTCATTTTGTAACTGTACAGCTCATTTAAGCATATATGCCATATGTGTGTGTTTAGGCTTTTCACACTTCTTATCATAGTTATTTTTAACCCTGGATTATCTTGTTCCATGTTTCACACTGTTAGTTTATCATGGGTTAATTGCTGTGTACATTTGGCACTGTAGTTTTGAAATTACTAGCGCAATTAAGAAATTGTTCTCAGGGCTTATTAATTTATTCCCTTGTTTTAGTTAAATCGTGGTCGGGTTGTACATTGTTTTAATTGATTTAAATTGTGACCATGATTTACCAAAAACCAGGGAACTGATTAATATATCACAGGAACAAATTATTAAATTATGGGAAAGATTTCTATTTTTTGTGTTTTGTGTGAGGCTTTGTAGTTATTAAAAATAAAACTATTAAAAAGCATTTTTGTGAATTGGAATAAAGCCGAAATAAAATGTATATTAGGTGACAAATTTAAACGTAAAAACATTAAAAAAAAATTGAAATGTTGCCTTGACAACTTGTAAAATAAGTCGCTAAAGCAAAAAATTCTAAAACTAAAAACTTAAATAAAAAAAAAAGAAAACAAAAACTAATAAAAATGACAAAAGCACATAACAGAATTGCTAGAACTTTCCAATTAAAATGAAAAATAACAGCTAATTCAAAATATTAATAAATACTATAATCGTATATAAATATAACTGAAACAACACTGGTGTAAAATGTGACCGTGGAGCACAAAACCAGTCTTAAGTCGCTGGGGTATATTTGGATATACATATATAAATATATATATAAATATATCAAAACTTAATTTTTGATTAGTAATATGCATTGCTAAGAACTTCATCTGGACAACTTTAAAGGCAATTTTCTCAATATTTAGATTTTTTTGCACCCTCAGATTCCAGATTTTCAAAAAGTTGCATCTCATCCAAATATTGTCCGATCCTAACAAACCATACATCAATAGAAAGCTTATTTATTCAGCTTTGATGTATAAATCTCAATTTCTGACCCTTAAGACTGGTTTTGTGGTCCAGGGTCATGAATGGAAATGAACTAAAAATAAAAAGAAGATAACCCAGGGTTAGTTAGAGTTTGAAAAGCCTTTCATAGAGGGCATGAATCCATCCCTTCACCGAGTCTAACATGTTTTTGCTTTTGTTTTTCATATGTTTGTTTGTTTGTTTGTATGACTGCAGATTCGTAAAGTATGGAAGGAGGACTCAGTGGTGCAGGGCAAACAGCAGCCATATGTGTGGAAAACTACAGCCTACTCTCCATGAACCGCCCTAGAGTGAGACAGATGAGAGACAGACACAAAACAAAGAGAGGAACAGAGGAAGAGGCTATAGAGACCTCTCGGCCTAAATTCTCCTGCTGTAGAGAGGAACTTTAACAGCGAATCAGAGAAATATTATGGCATTTCGATTTATTACCTGTCCGTTATTTTATAAGGAGGTGAATATGATCTGCATATATCATTTTGCTTTACGGCTCTTCATCGCTGCTGAACGGCGCTAACGTTTCTTTCAGCCTGTGCGAGTGAGTGTATGTATGTGTCGTCCGATTTCCTCACCTTTCCTCGAACTAAAACCCTGGGAATGTGGTCTGTAAAAGGAGCTGAATTTTTGGTACCACAACAGTGCTGCGTTCCATTCATATTCCTGCTATATATAGCTTGATGCTGGAAAGATGATGTACACTACTGGCCAAAAGTTGGGAACATTTAAGATTTGTAATGTTTTGAAAGAAGTCTATTTTGCTCGCTAAGGCTGCATTTAATTAAATAAAAATACAGTAAAATTGTGGAATATTATTACTGTATTTCTGTGTAATTAAATACAGTAAAATTGTGGAATATTATTACAATTTAAAATAACTGTTTTATTTTTAAGTATGTTTTAAAATGTTATTTATTCCTGTGATGCAAATCTGAATTTTCAGCATCATTACTCCTTCAGAAATCATTCTAATATGCCGATTTGCTGCTTAATTATGATTGGCGCTCAGTTATTAATAATGGTTCTTATCATCATCAATGCAAAAAACAGTTTTTGCTGCTGAAACCTTGATTTTTATTCAGGAATCTGATGAATAGAAAGTTCAAAAGACAGAAATCTTTTGTAACATAAATATCTTTACTGTCACTTTTACCTCAAACTTTTGAATGGTAGTGTATCAAGGTTTCAAAAGAATATAAATATAAATGAAATTTTTAAATATATTAAAATAGACAACAGATAAAAGTTAAATTGTAATGATGTTTCACAATATTACTGTTTTTGCTGTATTTTTGATCAAATAATTCCAGCCTTGGTGAGCCGAAGAGACTTCTTTCGAAAACATTAATAAATTGTAATTATTCTAAACTTTTAGTGTATAAAGAAACAAAATGGCAATGCAAGCATGTTTTACAGGTGTATGCTTATCAACAAATCACGTTTTACACAGCTTAAAACATTCATATATAAATTTATGATGTAGGAACTTTAAATCAATCATACTTCTGTTTGTATGATGTGAAATGTCTTTAAGTGCCCTTCGATTGCACTAGCTGGAATCTTTCTCAAGTTGAATGGAACGCAGCATTAAAGTTCTTCATGACCTCACTCCTTCATCAGGCCACACCCCTTTAGACCCTTTGACTCCACCTCCCAAAGATAACAGCTGCTGGCCATTGGTTGCTCACATGGCTGTGGCACACATCAGGGGTGGGGCTTCACTGGCCAATAGCATGTCTGCTTGCCCTGGCACCTCCTCTGTCTCCGCCCTTCCAGTGCAATTATTAATACTGTCCGTCTCTTTGCCATCTTATCCAACTCATTTTTATCTAATGTCCCTTCAGGGATTTACATTTTCATTCATTTGATCTATTAAGACTTCCCGCTTTACCTTAACCGTCCAATCATCATGCTCAAACGCTGTTTTTGTTTGTCGGACAAGGGAGGGGCTATATTTACACTCATTAATATGCTAATGTCCTGTTGATATGGGTATGTATTTATTGTGACAGTTGTTTTGTTCATGTCTTCATGATTTTACCCTGTGGAGCACCCAGCCGAGAACCTCGCAACCTCATTGGTTTCGCCGGGTATATATATATATGTAATGGTCTAAATGTACTCTGAGCCAAATGTACAGGTTAACCAGACATTTAACATACATCATGCGAGCTGTGAGCGTTTGTATGGCTCTCTTAACCTGAAGAATAGACTTGGAGGTTTTTAATTCAACTGATTATTTCCCCTTTTTAATGTAATCACTGTGGTTTGACAAAGGGGAGTTTGATTTTTCAGGGGGTTTTTTTTCTTTTGTGAAGAGATTTTTTTTCCGTCATCTTCCACTGTTTACTCACCATCCCTGAGGCACATACTAATTTAAACTTTTCTTTTTAGATTTTTTAATTATCTCTCACAGTCCTTTTGGGTCCAGGAGAGGTTTTCCATATTTAAAATTTTAGTTTTTTTTTTCTTTTATTATTATTTTTTCTTGATTCTTAAGTAGGTTTGAAGCCCAAAACATCCACATCTCTACAGGCAGCATCATGGAAATGAAAATTCGCACATGCCACAGATCTTCTATTTAATGCTGAATGCTTTTATTATGTTTAACAAAGCGCTTATTGATGAATTGTTTTATGTTGAATGAATTGGGCAGCCTCTCAGAATAACTGACTCACTCGCTATTGATGAACCTGTAAATATAAACACGTGTAATAAATGAGAAAAGGTTTTGAAAGCGGACAACATCTCACCATCTTGAAGAGGAAAACGTCATTTCGTATGTCTTCCGAACATACACGCTTTCTCAAGTGCTCTGTATTATTTTTTTTGATTCTTAAGTAGGTTTGAAGCCCAAAACATCTACATCTCTACAGGCAGCATCGTGGAAATGAAAATTCGCACATGCCACAGATCTGCTATTTAATGCTGAATGCTTTTATTATGTTTAACAAAGCGCTTATTGATGAATTATGATGTTTTATGTTGAATGAACTGAGCAGCCTCTCAGAATAACTGACTCACTCGCTATTGATGAACCTGTAAATATAAAAATGTGTTATAAATAAGAAATGGTTTTGAAAGCGGAGAACATCTCACCATCTTGAAGAGGAAAACGTCATTTCATGTCTTCCGAACATATACACTTTCTCAAGTGCTCTGTCTCTCTTTGAGAACAAAACAATAGCTAAACAACTTCATTTTAGCCTTTTCAGCATTGTTATACTTTGCTGGCTATCACCATATGACATATACATACACACCTGTCAGTGACAAGCATCGTTTGCCCTCGGCCCTTACCTGCTCTATTTGGGGCTTCAAAACACCATTCCCGAATCAGAGAATTATATATATATATATATATATATATATATATGTATTTCTATCATGAAAACTCTCAGAGGGATTGGCATGGTAATGTACACGGCAATGTTAATGTGTATATTAGTATTATATCTTAGTTTGATCGTTTTTACAATTAACACAGTGGCAAAATGGCTGAAAACTCGTTACACTCGTGTTAACTTTATAAACAAATAATATTAATACAATTTTTTTTATAAGAATTCAAATTTATTGTGCGTATAATATGTATCTAACATACATATTTTATATGTGTTTCAGTGCAACAAATGTACGGCGGAGCATGAGGCTAAAAAACACCCCTGGACTGGAGAGTCCTGGATCTGCCTTACGACACAGACTCAAGAAGAAGCTCCATGAGGTTTGCTTGGTGTTTAAATAAGCAATTTGATGTGTTGCAAATGCATATTCTACATGATTGCATCCCTAATACATTTTTCTTCTATTTCAGAGTGCCTCCTCGTCACCCCTTCCTTCACCTAAACGGCCGAGGTCAGCGGTGGCAAATACGAAGCCTCCTGTCACAGCCCCGTCCCCAGTGTATGACGAGGACATGACCACTCGTGGTCTGCTCAGGGGGATCATTCAGATGGGTGAGTCAAAACTCACTGCCAAATTTTTAGGAATGAACTAATAAATGTCAAGAAACACATCCACATCCAGGTGTATTATTAAAGAGATCCAGAGTCTCATGGTCATGGAAAACCTGTTTTTATTGGAATTTTGATTTCCAGTCCTGGAAAAGTCATGGAAATGTTTATAGTTTAATATAGATCTTTATAGGTATGCTGTTATGAATGTACCAGTGTTATTTTAATTTTATTTATAGTATTTATTATTTTGAACTTTTATTGTTGTTACATTTTATTTTTAAATGTTCAGTTTAGATTTTAATTGTAGTTTTTTTTTGTATTTTGTGATTTTATAATTTTCATTAGTTTAAAAAAATATTTATATTATTTCAGTTTTAGTATTTTTAGCAATTCAAACTTATTTTATGTCAGTTGTAGGGCTGCAAAACGATTAATTGCGATTAATCGGTTCAAAAAAAAAAAATTTGTTTGCTTAATATATGTGTGTGTTCTGTGCATATTTATTATGTATTTTTAAATACACACACATACAGTATATATTTTGAAAATATTTACATGTCTATATTTATTAGGGCTGTCGCGATAACCGCAATACCGCGTGTTTTCTTTTCATATTTTTCTGAAATATATACATGCATGTGTGTGTATTTATACATAATAAATATACACAGTACACATACATATATTATGTAAACAAAAACTTTTATTTTGGATGCGATTTAATCGCGATTAATCATTTGACAGCACTAATTTATATATAAAATATTGATATTTATTTATATTTATATATTGCATAAATATGTATACATACAAATATTTTTTTAAATATATACATATATGCGTGTGTATATATATTTATATGTGCATCAGGGGAAGTCGTGGCCTAATGGTTAGAGAGTCTTATAGATTTAGGAGATTCAATCTATCATATTATTTCAATTTTTTTATAATTGAGTTAAAAAAAAAAAAAATGTTAAGAATTAATGACTAACATAATTATTGACAATTATCTGTACTTAGGGCTGTGCAATTAATCGAATGCGATTGTCATGCAAAAATCTCGTCAGTAAATCCGGTACTGTGATTAGTAGTAAATCTCCATCATGTGCTTTCAGATGGAGCAGCATTTAATGCACAGAGCCGTAGTTCACTGACAAGCTACGCAATATCGCGTTCATTGCAATAATGCGTATTATAACCAATATAGGCATAACTAATTGCTAAATAATCAGATTTAATTTGGCAAATTCTTCAAAAACTTTTTTTTATAAAATATTACATTTGCTTCTCCAGCCCAAGCATTTGCACACATAGTCGTCAAAAAATTGAAAGCAGAAAATCCCTGTTTTTAATGATTCTCCCATGTGTGTTTCAGAGACTGAAGCATCGCTGCTGATGTCGGGTCAGCCTGCACTTCAAAAATCAGAGCCGAATCCAGCCGAGTCCAGTGCTGGAGAGAGAACGTCAGTACCTCTTTAATCACATATGCTTGTAATCCTCCTCATGTTGTGTTCATGTGTCTGTGTTTTCCTCAGTGAAGGTCTGTCTGGAGTAGAGCTGTCTGACCTGACTCTGAACACTGAACCCCTGACGCATGTGGTCAGAGGACTGAGCCGCAAGAAACCACAGCACGCCTTCAGTGTGTCAGCGTTCGAGGAACAGTTCAATCAACTGCCAGGTGCTTCACCTGTTATACTCCTGTTATATTTGTTAGCAAAACTGTCTGTGTTTGGAATTGAACTGGTGTTTTGCATATGTTTTGGTATATCGACACATAATTTGTCACATGTTCAAAGTCACTTAGTATCATCTAACCCCTTTTCTATATTCTCAGACAACACAGAGGACACCTCGCATGTCTTTCATAAAGGTGATGTCTCTCAGGCGAAAGGAGATGCTTCTCAAGATTTAGATCTGTCTTCTGGCTCAAAAAGGTAAATGCTTTGTCCATGATATCTCGGTAGACTGGCCAAGTCACTAAAACTTACATGAGAAAGTAAATATAATTACTAGCTTGTTGTTACATTTATTAGGAACTGCAATATAATACATAGTAGGGCGGTACGATAATGGTTAAACTGATAATCACAATTATTTTGCTCAGAAATGATCAATAAGCATAATTATTATCATTTTTAAAAATTCTTTTTGGATTTCATTATTATTTCAGAATATATTCAGAATTATTGCACTTTCATATAAAACGTCAACTCTTGTGGTTTATTGGACCTTGTTTAGGATCTAGATATACTTATCATATATAAATACACACACACACGCTTTACATTGAAAACCAGTACAACAAGAACGTTCTCTCAAAAGCTAAACTAACAAAATTTCGTAATATTGATTCCCACATTTCCAAATTATGTTAAAACAACAGCGCAAGTGCAGTTATTCAGCAGTCGCAATTGCAAACAATATATTTGTGGTTCATGTTTGGATTTGTTACAGTTCAGGTTTTCTCGCAGATTTAGTCGCGGCAAACAGCCATGTGAACGAAAACAGACTAGCTGTATTAAACTTTCTTTTGAGAAAAAGATCGCAGTGGAGATCGCTAAACTCCAACTTAAACGTTTGCAGGTGTTTTTAGATGATCAGTGCTTGATTTGCACATTGTTGCCAGGTTGGGAAGATAAAAACACTTGGCTACGTGTATCTTTAGGAAAAAGCTTGCAGACGGTTTTGCTTAAATAATGAAGAAAAGTAGAAATAATGATCACGATTAAAATATGATTTATCGTACTGTAAGAAAGAAGATGTAAGGGACATGCATGATTGAGGCGTTTTGAGTGTGATTCAAGTTTATTTTCTGTCAGTGGGCTGAACCTGACCTTGAAGACCCCATTTGTAGAGAAGCGCATTGAGAGGGCGGGGCTTCAGAGGAAGGTGTCCAATCGGAGGCTGCAGTCTGTGGATGCATTTGATGAGGCCGTTCAGAGATGCCTGGAGCAGGGTCCTAACCAAGGTTTATATAAATTCTAAAATTTTGCATCCATCCTAATTTGTCTGTATCTAAAATGGTTTCTCTCTCCTTTAGAGCACTCTGTATTTCAGGATGGAAAAACTCTAGAAGATTCTTCCTGGCAGAAGTTCACTCTCGGCCTCAGTGATGTCACAGAGCTTTATGTCCAGTCTAAAAAAGATGACACAATGGGACCTTCTGCAGAGAACGAGAGAGAACATGAGCCCGAGAGAGCCAGTGATATTCCTGACTCCGAACCTTTAATTCAAGAAGAAAAAGATCATGAGATGGAATCACAGGATGAGGAAGAGGTGGTGCCTTCATCCCAAGATGATGTGTATGTGAGTGCAGAAGATGATATTGTACTTGCTCCAACGCAGGCGATGACAGAATCACTTCCTAAATCTCATGACGCGGAGCTACAAGATCGAGAATTTGTGGAGGAAGTTGAGATTGGGAACGTTGTGGAAACTGAGGATCAGGAAGTTTTGGAAATTGAGGATGACAGCGTTGAGGAAGTCGAGGATGAGAGCGCTGAGGAAGTCGAGGATGAGAGCGCTGAGGAAGTCGAGGATGAGAGCGCTGAGGAAGTCGAGGATGAGAGCGCTGAGGAAGTCGAGGATGAGAACGCTGAGGAAGTCGAGGATGAGGAGGTTGTTGAAGCTGAACATGAAAATATTGACACCTCACAGTATCTAGAGCGAATAACTCGTAGAGCTCACCGCTCAGAGGGAGGAGGTGCTGTCTTGGGAATTCCAGGCACCACGAGAGTCACAAAGAGTTTTGGAGCTGGATTGAACCCCAGAGAGAAAGGTGAGGACAATGAGACTGCCTGAAGTGACAAAATCACAAAGTTCTTCACCAGTGATAACTGAAATTAATTGCTAATTCAGTTTGTTTGTGGGCTAGTAAAAACCTCATGTGTTTCTGTTCAGATCTTTTGGATTTTGTCGATGAGGGCAGAGAGCGTTTACAGGACATTCTAGATGAAGAAAGAGAACCACTGGGCAGCCCTGAGTTTCCTCAGCTACACCCTGCAGCAGAGCTCAGCACACCAGAGCAGAGGTCACAGCAACATGAGGCTAGTCTGGCTGAAGAAGATGTGCCAGAGCTTGCAGAAGATAATGACGCCCAAGAAGAACCGAACCAATCAGAGGAGGAGCTGATGGACTCTGAACCAGCCAATCACAGCCCTGAATTTCCACAGGATGTGGAAGAAGAGGAGGAAGAGGACGATGATGACGATGCTCTTAGTGCAGGTGACTCCCACTTTCACATCCAGTTCATCTTGGTAAATCAGTGCGTTTGAATGAGTCATTTTAATAAACTGGTTTAAGAACGTCCAGTTATACATAGTAAATCAGTTCATTTGATTGAATCGTTTAATGGACGAGTTCACCCAATTCTTTTTAGCAAGCCAGTTCATTTGAGTGAATCATTTCAATAAACTGGTTCAGTAACATTTTAGCAAAACGAATTAATTTGAATTAATCATTTTAATAAACTAGTTCAAAAACCAATACATTAAAAATGTGCACAAATTCCCATATCTTTGTACTAAAATCCTCAAATTCTATACTCAAAATTTTGTACTCAAATTCTGCATTATCATAAATGTATTGTTACAATGTTTGTGTGAATCATTTGTGAGCGAGTTCTACCCAATTATTAAAAATAAACATTTTAGGATAACTTGCATTTACTTTAGTTTTTTTTTTTTTCATTTTAGAATTGTCCATGAAAACTCCTGCGTTTGTAAGACAGAAAAGAGTTTTTGCAAGTCGTACTGCGCAGACTACGCCAACTGTCCTTAAAGAAGTGAACGCTGGGTAATTTACCAACAACATTCTTCTTCCTGATGTCCATTTTACAGTCTCCTAATGCAAATCTAAAACCCATTTATCTCAGTCCTGCCCCTCAGGTTGCCAAACGAGCCCCCAGACAGAAGCGTCAGACGGGGGTCGATGTTCTTCCCAAGAGTTACGTCATGAGCGTGTTCAAGCACTTCGCCAAGACCAAGGTGGCCAGTGATGTCTACCCTGCTATTAATGAAATGTAAGCCCTCAGGGAACAGTTATTTACCCTATTGCAGCATGAATATTTGGAGTTACATCTCCTCCATTGGTTGTGTGTGCTTTTTTTTTTATTATTCCTCTTAGTCTTAAGAAGTACTTTGAACGGCTAGCAGACGATCTGGAAGCATATGCTACTCATGCCAAACGTAAAACTATTGAGGTTGAAGATTTTGAGCTCCTCATGAGAAGGTAAATATTAAAAGGAATAGTTCAATTTACCCACCCTTAGGCCATCCAAGATGTTGTAGATGAGTTTGTTTGTTCATCAGAACAGATTTGGAGAAATTTAGCATTACAACACTTGCTCACCAATGGATCCTCTGCAGGGAATGGGTGCCATCAGAATGAGAGTCCAAACAGCTGATAAAAACATCATAATAATTCACAAGTAATCCACACCCCTCCAGTCCATCAATTAACATCTTGTGAAGTGAAAAGATGTGTTTGTAAGAAACTAATCCATCATTAGGAAGCTTTTAAGGTTAAATGGTCACTTCAAAATATGAGTCTATAATATCAAAATCCACCAACATACTTGTTTAGAACTGTTTTGGACTGCTTTCGCTTGTAAACAGTGCTTAATTGGTGCACATTTCTCTCCTGATTCAGATGATGAGTTTTTCACTGGAGAAAACAGTATTATGGATAGACTCTTTTTGCTTCAAGATGTTAATTGATGGACTGGAGTCATTTGGGTTATTTGTGGATTCTTGTGATGTTTTTATCAGCTGTTTAAGCTCTCATTCTGATGGCACCCATTCACTGCGGGTCATTCACTATTCCTTTAAGATGTATCGAGTTGAATTACTTGTTTTTGTATACTTTTGCAAATTTGGCTGTTTATCATGTTCCAGTACTTGTTTCTCATATTTTTCTTAGGCAGGGCTTTGTGACAGACACCACGCCTGTGAATATACTGATAGAGAAATATCTTCCAATGGAGTATCGGAAACTTCTCATCCCAGTGGCCACCAGCGGAAACAAAGTCATCCCAAATCAAAGAAGGTGAACATGCAGATGTGACGTCCTCCTTAAACACTGCAGGTGGCTACGCATATCTGCATGTGTTCTTGTAAATATGTTCAAAACAATAAATGCCTTGATTTGTAAATAAGGATTTGTGTAATATATATCTGCTATTTGTTTTATGCAGCACAATTAAAAAATATGCTTTCAGTTCTTTTGTATTTTTTAGCCATTTATGTATTTTTTTCCAAAACAAACATTAAAAACCACAAAAAATTCAAATTGAAGTCCCTGTCTTATTGTGCATGCTTCATCTGCACACGATATTCCAAAGACAATGTGCTTTTCATAAGCGTTCCTCAAAATAATTAGCCTCAGAAATGTTTATCCCATGGAAAAACATAAACCACAAATATCAGCCTTCTAATTCTTAGTTGGAAATTATCTGAAATATGCTAGTTTGGAATAGAATACTAGAGTATTGTTTACTCCGCACCATGAAGTATATACTAATTTATTCAGTCTGTACTGTATACTTCAAATTTTGTGTAAATCATGTGCTTTATTTGTCACACTGGAAATGAAAGTGTATTGCATTCTGGGCTACGCCGTGACAATTCTGCAGTCTGTTCGCATTGTAAATTGCACATTTGGTCAATTTAAATAGGTTTATAGTATGGAATATACTGTGGATGTCATACAAACTGTAAGAAAATAGTATTATGTAGGGGTGTGAGTTTTGCATATTTATACACTGTTTTCTGTCCAAATAAAAGTTGTATGATTTTAAATTAAAACATCAATAAATATTTGATAAATATTTTTTTGCAGTGCAAAATTAATGCAATAGTAATATTTCTGCATTGATTGGACAATATTTTGAATAACAATAATAATAAAAATAATTCTAAATTAAAAAAATAAAATAAAATAAATCTAGAAATATGATTTTAAATTAAAACATCAATAAATATTTGATATTTTGTTGCAGTGCAAAATTAATGCAATAGTAATATTTCTGCATTGATTAGACAATATTTTGAATAACAATAATAATAAAAATAATTCTAAATTAAAAAAATAAAATAAAATAAATCTAGAAATGTGTTTGCATGATGTGTCCACTAGGTAGCAGTCACACTCCATCACAGATGAGTTTAATAGGCGTCAAAGTGGTGTCTAACAGGATGCTGATTGGTCAGTACAACATTTCAAAATGCACATCATTGTATTCTCTATACAGTATATTATATACATAGTATATACTATATCACTAACCTTAGCTTACTATCTTGATTAGATCTTGTGGAAGGTTTAAACTTCATGCATTTGCTTAATTTTTTAATTAAGTGACTATTTTTAAAATAAGGACATAATATTTTGTGAATGCCTGAAGTAAGCAAATTTAAATTTGCCATCTTGTTTTACTCTTAATTTACTCATACATGCTCATTTCCAGTATAAAGCCAAATCTTGACCTCTTATTCATAGCCTCGTGCACTTTATTGCTTAAATAAGCACTTTAATGTGATGCAATGATGTATAGAAGAGTTTAGGTGAAAGCAATTAATGCACCATTTCTTATTCTTTTCCTCCAGCTTTTTTTCCCTTCACTAATGACCGAAGCAGACGTAAGTGTGAGAGAGAGAGAGTTTTACAAGGCCAAGTCTGTTTTTGAGATTTGCAGCTCCATACAGACACTGGATTCCTGTTCCTTTCGAAAACTCTTTCAATAACTCTTGTCTTTATTTAGTGTCAGACTGGATTTAGATCCAAATCTTTCTATTCCAGATCCGGCTCATGTTTCACACCGTTTTCATTGTGTTGTCGCTATAGATCGAGTCGGCTATCCAGATGTTAGGTCCCTGTGGCCCTCTGGGGCCCCAACCACCTCCTCCTCTTCTCCTCCTCCTGCATGCAGTGACCCTTCCACATTCTCCACAGTATGAGTCAGCAGTGCAGCGGCTCCAGCAAACTCCATCTATCATGTTGAGTTTCATTACAATGTAGCACTTAAACCAAACATTGCTCGAAAACGAACCTCCGACAAGCCAATCTGTTCTCTGTCTCCTTCATAAAACCACAAACGTGGGTCACACAGCACCGCAGCAGCCAGAACGCTCACGTCATCTCCCAGCGCATGACTCACCGGGTGAGAAATGATCCTCGATGTGGCCGAATCTGCGAGCGAACACGTGTGTGAAATTAGCTGACTTATTGCTTAAGATGAGATTTTCACTGATGGAGAGAGTGATGTCTAAAATTGAAAACCACTCGATCTATCTTTTAAAGTCAAACATTGACCCTATTTACTTTCTTTACACAGTAATTCTAAAGAAAAAACAGAATCTTTCATCAAATGTAACTTGCTCTGCTTCTGAAACGACTTTTTTTTTCAGCTGACATCATCGAGTCCTTGTTTTTAGCCCCTCCCCTCCATCTGCTTGCTATATAGAGACACTTTTAACCAATTCCTGATGGAAAAAGTGTTTTTTTTTTTACTTGTGGAGAAATAAGATATATCACATTATGTGAGTAAAATAGTTTGCAGATGTTTCATGTTGACTTTACCCAGATTTGTTTTGTAGTTATCTCAACATGGTGAGCACTGTATTGAGGGGAAAATCTTTAGATAGAGTAACTGCATTCCACTAAGAAGTGATCATCCTTATTCTCTGTTCCCTTGAAAGACTCCACAATGAGAGCTTTAGAGGTTCAAGGCTGAATGGGCTCATTTGAAATAGCATACTAGAGAGATCTTTTATTCTGCAAAAATAATAACAGTAGCATGCTATTCTGAATTCAGCCCAAGTCATGTTGTTTTGCATTTCTGTTTGAAACCCCCCTACACTATTTTGGACATAGTGTACAAGGACAATTTCTCCCATAAAGCGCCCTGCAAAAGCGTCATTTATGCCATTTGAAACGCACTATAAACAGCCGTTCACAAAGAAAATGTCCGCTAGATGGACGTGTTTGATGGTTGCTATCGAGTCTCGCGAATGATGGTGTTCTGAAAACGCGGCGCTCAATTTAAAAGAAATTCAACTTTAAAAAAAAACGTCACTCTCGTTTTTAAACCAAAAAACGCAAAGAACAGCCACTTAAAGGATCTGTTAAAAAAGGATTAAATCGTTCAAAACAGACTTGTTTTTTCCTCACTAGCACGTTTTGTTCGTCACTTCGTTTCTGTGGTGTAGCCCCGCCCCCGTAAAACCTCATTGGTCTTCATATAGCTGAAATGTGTTCTGATTGGTTGTTGTGGACAGACAATGTATAGACCAATTTAGAGTAGACGTCACAGTTACGTCACTTGCAGCTGCGCGCGCATAGTGGTTGCAGAAAAACACTGGGAACAAGTGGAGGTAAATGGGTAAAATCCATGGAATAAAAGATGTCAAGATCGGAATGCAAATAATTTTTATAGAATAATGTCGTCATTTGAAGCTAAACGCAGACGTTTAAATGGACATACTATGGATGAAAACTGCTATGATTACTCTACTTTTAAAGCATAAATTCGATTTAAACAATAGGTCTACATAATATTCACATATGCTGCCCATAGGGGACGTATTGTATTAGCCCTACAGTTACAGCATGAAATATTATTTAAACTTTACTATTAGAAATATTATTTAAACCTTACTATTAACATTTTTACATAACATTTATTTACTTTATCTCACAATTCTGACTTTTTTTTAGTTAGTTCTCCTCTCAGTTTGCTTAGCAATCAGCAAAAAGTGCATATAGTACACCCCATATGTGTTTATTCCAGCCGCGCCATGCACGTTTCTGAAGCTCTCTGTGCTGCTTCTGTAAAGATAAACGCATTACGCCTTCTTTGAATAAATATAGCCAAAATCACACCAAAATCCGTTGCCATGACTTATCGCGAGAGGCAAAAGGTTACGTTTTAGTCGCATAACATTGGTTAATGGAAACGCCGTCATTTCGCAATACTTTTTTATCTGCATTTATAAAATATCGCCAAAGTTTTGTGCAAATCTGTAATGGAAACGCGCCTAATGATGAGTTACAAACTCTGATGTTCTGCTTTATTTAAAGACAGTAACTGTGGATGATCTCTTTGTTAAGTAGCTACTTCAGTGTTAATGGAAACGCCGTAATTTTCGCAATACTTTTTTTATCGACATTTATCAAATATCGCCAAAGATTTGCGCAAATCTGTAATGGAAACGCGCCTAGTGTCAATTTGAAATAAATTTTGAATTTTCAGAACTCTTTTATAGTTAGCAATGTTTTTTTTTTGGTTTGTTTGTAAACCCTTAGCGTAGCACCCAAAGAATTAATGTGGTTTGCATGCAAGTATCGACAGAAAATTTGCTACTGTACTGTAGACCGTATTTTTGACATTTTATGTCATTCTCTATTGGTGAGGTGTGACATCAGCCTGAAGCCTTCTTCTGGACAATGTAGAAAAGACATTAGCAAGTCGTCCAGCTATCTGTTGAAAATCTAAAAGTTTGAACGGTCAACTCGTCCAAAACAAACAGCAGACTTGTGGGGTCCCTCGTTCGTGGCTGGTCACTAGGCACGGATGTTTTCGTGTAGTTCTGTATCTGTTTTTGCGGTGTTGTGTGAATGTTTTCCGCTCTTCTGGCTGCAGGAAAAGTTTCCGTGTTACTGGCGCTTTTTCTTGCCCGTTCCTGCCAGAACTTGGACCTAGTGGACCCAAACCAATTTCATCATCACTGCGGGACTGAGTCACACTGCTACCCAGCAAAGAGAGTGAGAGAGAGATCTACTCGGCCAAAAATACATGAATATTACACACCAGATGGGAATAAAGTGAAAAGTAAATAGCAAAACGGAACGAAGGACAAAGATCTAGAAGGTTCAAGAAAGCTTGCTTTCTGGTCTGACCTGGTCAGGCCTTTAGACACAGGCAAGCACCACTCATGTTTTCTTCAGAATATGCAATCTAGTTAGTCATACTAACCACAGGCAATATTAGCTAATGCAATTTATCAGTTTAATATGGGTTTAATCACACACTATTTTTTTTATTTTTTTTGGTTTCTGGCAGATGGACCATGACATTTAAAATCCCAAGTCTCAAAAACCGCCAAGACAAGTCATTTCTAGAGAAGGTGAGGGTTAGAACTGTTTCCCAGAGCACAGTGTGGCCTCTGTTCACCAAGTGGACTTTGTAGTGTCTGGACATTATTTTAAGTCTTTATACAGTATGTTTCCTCTCATAAAGATGCCACGGTCCACATCCACACAGAATTCCTCTCACTGGTCCAGGTCTGGAACATTCCAGATCATTCTTTTAACCTTTTCCATTTTGAGGTTTATCTCTCTTTAAAGGAAGAGTTCATTTAAAATTAGGCCATTTGTGACTTTCCAAACCTGTGTGACCTTGTTTCATTAATGGAAAGCGAGAAGAGAAATTCTGGATGGTGTGTCAGTCAATAAAACTTTAACAGCAATAGAATAAGATATGTAAAAAATGAAAACGTATTTTATTTCAGCTAGCTGCCCAGGCAATATTTCTTATTTTAATTTAGTTAACTTGATGTACTAAAATAACTAAAACTGAAATAAAAAATGAATTAAAAACTACACAGAAATAAAAGACAAAACAAACAACAAAATTACTAAAAGCTAAAATATAAAAGTAATATTAATATTGATTAAAAATATGAATAAAAGTACCTCAGTAATACTAAAATCAGTAATGCTGAATCAGACATTGCTACTATTTTCCTGAACATACCCAAGCTGGAGTATTGACTAATGAACAAATAACTTTAATCTATTCTTCACAAAACATATCATACACATTTGAGTATAGTAGGAATGACCTACTTTTATGATGCTTTAATTTTTTTCCTGTCATTTTGGATTTCGAGATTTCAGGCTCCAGTCCTTATTGACATTAATTGTGTTGAAAACCATGAGCAATGATCATTTGTGTGATCTTTTCCACAGAAGAATGAAAGTAATTCAGTAATGATGGTGATGGGTGTACTATCACTTTAAGAGGTTAATGACATCTTAGAGTGTTTCAGACCACAGTATCTGTATCATCATGTCTTGCAGTAGACAGTCAGACCACCTCTAGCATACTGAGCGCTTCCGGCCAATGACCGCATCTCCCGCCCCCCTTCAGAAAGATGGGGTGATGGATGGAAAGTCGGAATGATGACAGTTTTTCCTCTATTTCGCTCTCTCTGCACCATGTTTCCCCCCTCCCCTGGTCTTTCTTTCATGTCCTACCGAATATATACTGTTGTTAATGCCTGAATGTACACGTGGAACTCTTCTCATGTGCGTTTTCCTTCTTTATTAATCCCTCTTATATTCTATTTCCCGTCCCTCTTCCTTCTCTTTCTTGTTCATATGTTCCCTTTTTGTTTCATTTCATTTCATTTTCATCTATCCTATCTCTCTCTCTGTGTGTGTGTTTGCATGTTTTCCTATTGTAATTCTATTCAGGTTTTTGAAACAAACTACAAACTACTAATTTTGAAAACTTCTGTTTTGCAATGCATTTGATTTGACCTTTGGACTGCTATTACACACAAGCCGTTATTATCGGCCAACAATCTTTCATCTTATCTGATCAGACTGTCAAAAGTTAAGGCTTTTTTTTTTTTTCAGCATATTAGAATGATTTCTGAAGGATTATGTGACACTGAAGACTGGAGTAATGATGCTGAAAATTCAGCTTTGCAAAAAAAAAAATTACATTTTAAAATGTGTGACCCTGGACCACAAAACCAGTCTTAAGCAATAGCCAAAAAAAACATTGTATGGGTCAAAATGACCCATACAATGTTTTTTTTGGCTATTGCTTAAGACTGGTTTTGTGGTCCAGGGTCACACATTTTAAAATGTAATTTTTTTTTTTGCAAAGCTGAATTTTCAGCATCATTACTCCAGTCTTCAGTGTCACATAATCCTTCAGAAATC
>NW_015551044.1:1470520-1477317 GCF_001515605.1 Sinocyclocheilus anshuiensis
TCAGATTCCAGATATTCAAATAGTTGTATCTCGGCCAAATATTGTACTATCATAACAAACCTTACATCAATGGAAAGCTTATTTATTTAGCTTTAAGATGATTTAAATCTCAATTAAAAAAAAAAAGGACCCTTATTACTGGTTTTGTGGTCCAGGGTCACATGTATTCAAATAGAAAACAGTTCTTTTATGTTTCTACTGTATATTTGATAAAATAATGAGACTAGTATTCTATTCTGGACATAAATTTCTCTCAGGCTGTGGCTTCCTGCCACTAGTTTTATTGCAATTGCTGCAAGATGCCCCTTTACTGGGAGAAAAGTCCTAGTGGTTTCCTCTTGGGGAGTAATTTAGGATCGCTATATGATGACACATTTACACTAATGACCTTTTACTCACTATGTACTCTTTCTCTTTTATTTCATGACCTGATTTTCTGGCTTGATCACGTGTGTCTGTGTGTGCCAGACTCGTGTGTTTTACCTCGTCCTGACCGCTCCAAGATCTCTCAACTCCACTGAAAGCCTCATGTTTACCTTTCCAGCAATTTCTCATTGATTTAATTAGCTGTGATTAGTTGATGGTCGGTTTGTGTGATTGGTTGTTTGCAGGGGAAATGTTCTGCTCATGTTTATACTGGCACAGAGTCACCAAACCAAACCGCCCAACCGTACCACTTCTAGAACCATGTAATACAGAACTGAGTCATCAATAATTACTACTTTTTTTAGACTGTGAATACTAAAATACAGCATTAATTTTTAACTGAAATGTCATCAATATTATAATGACACATTTTCTGACAACTAAGTTTTTTAGACTGTGAATACTAAAATATAGCATTAATTTTTAAATGAAATGTCATCAATATTATAATGACACATTTTCTGACAACTAAGTTTTTTAGACTGTGAATACTAAAATATAGCATTAATTTTTAAATGAAATGTCATCAATATTATAATGACACATTTTCTGAAAAATAAAATTTACCGGTGTTTTCCCATGCAAAACCTACTGCCACAATGCAGCGGTGCTGTGTGAAGTTGTTAAAGCGTTGTTATGTGGTTCCTAAGTTGGTGTGGGTATTTTTCAGTGTGTTGCTATGTTGCAGTGTGTTTCTAGGGTATTCTAGGTTATTTTCTTGCTTGCGTTGCAGTGTGGTTGCTAGGCTGTTGCTGAAGTGTTCGGAGTTGTTATTGTGTCTCTATGCAGTTGCTAGGGTGTTACTGTGCAGTTACTGAGGTGTTGCTGTATAGTTTTGAGGTGTTCTGAATTGTTAGTGTGTTGTTGTGCAGTTGCTAGAGTGTTGCTATGCAGTTTTTGAGGTGTTCTGAGTTGCTAGGGTGTTGCTGTGTAGTTACTGAGGTGTTCTGAGTTGTTAGTGTGTCACTGTGCAGTTGCTGGGGTGTTGCTGTATAGTTTTGAGGTGTTCTGAATTGTTAGTGTGTTGTTGTGCAGTTGGTAGAGTGTTGCTATGCAGTTTTTGAGGTGTTCTGAGTTGCTAGGGTGTTGCTGTGTAGTTACTGATGTGTTCTGAGTTGTTAGTTTGTTGCTGCACAGTTTCTAGGGTGTCACTATGCAGTTATTGAGGTGTTCTGAGTTGTTAGTGTGTCGATGTGGTGTTGCTATGCAGTTTCTGAGGTATTCTGAGTTGTTAGTGTGTCGCTATGCAGTTGCTAGGGTGTTGCTATGTTGTTTTTGGGGTGTTCTGAGTTGTTAGTGTGTCGCTGTCTAGCCTAATTGCTATGGTGTTGCTATGCCGTTTTTAAGGTGTTCTGAGTTGTTAGTGTGTCACTGTGCAGTTGCTGTATAGTTTTGAGGTGTTCTGAATTGTTAGTTTGTTGCTGTACAGTTGCTAGAGTGTTGCTATGCAGTTTTTGAGGTGTTCTGAGTTGTTAGTTTGTTGCTGTACAGTTGCTAGGGTGTCACTATGCAGTTATTGAGGTGTTCTGAGTTGTTAGTGTGTCGATGTGGTGTTGCAATGCAGTTTTTGAGGTATTCTGAGCTGTTAGTGTGTCACTGTGCAGTTGCCAGGGTGTTGCTATGCAGTTTTTGAGGTGTTCTGAATTGTTAGTGTTGTTGTGCAGTTGTTATTTAGTTGCTAAGGTGTAATGGGTGGTTTTTAAAGTTTTGCTATGCAGTTGCCAGGTATTCTGAGTTGTTGCTAACTGCTTTTCCTCTTTTATCGACTTCCAGCCATAAAATAAGTTTAGAAAAGTAATAAAATCAAGTCAGATGATTTGAGGAATAATTTATGTCTGGAGCACAAACAGTGCAGGGCTACAGGCCAAAGTTTAATATTTAGTGTTAGAGGTTTGCTCAGCTCACTAACCCTCTGTATGAGAAATACTAATGTAATGCTAGACTTCACTAATGAGATCAGTTGATGAGTGATTTATGTTTTGTTTATCAGACTCTTGTGTATTGCTTGTATATTTGAAGGCACATGTGGGAGGCCTGTAAGAAACCTCTCAACCTTAGACAGATATCCAGCTCTTACTGACTTTTTAAGGCAGAACTGCATGAATACAGTGGAGCTAAGACCTTCTTGCTGCTAAATCGGGCAAAACCTCCTTAAAAGGTCATTGAGGGTATAGTCTTTATGCATTTTTGTTGCCCAATCGAAATAAATGCCCCCTGCTCACTCGCAAAGCATTTTCAAATGCGGTGGAGACTGCCAGTGGAGAAATATTGATTAATCGTCCGGAGTCGTCATTGAGGATGGGCGGTTTGCAGGAGAGAGAGAAAGAGGTTCAAACATGGCAACATTCTGGAAAGTGTTTGGTGAATATTGGTGTTGGCCGCTGGTTCGGACTCCTGGATCAGAGTGATGGGCCGCTTCTCTGCAGAACTGTCAATCTTCACTCCATCTGCTTTAATAAATACAGTGTGAGGTTTTTCTGCATGATGGTCCAGTCATTCTGACTCAGAGCTTCAGATGTTCTGATTTTCCCTTGAAATAACATTTACTTTAACATTGCTTTTAAAAAGACACTTGTTTCAAGCTTGACAGAGGTAGATGACATCATACATAATTTTGATTATTAAACTGAAAGAACTGACTTCATCATAAGAGACCCAAAAGACTCTTTCTTTTTAATTTTAATGAATTGATTAATGTAACTACGAATGTATTCATGAATTTATCCACTTACACAACTATTTCCTTTAAAAATAGTACTACATTACTACCATAATACTTTTTATGGTAATACCATAGTACCTTTTTAGGGTTATTCATATTCCATGGCATTAAAAAGTTTTTTTTTTTTTGGACATATGCTATGGTATTCCCAGGAATTATTTCGGAATTATTAATTTAATTACTATATTATATATTTATAGTTATTTACCATGGTATTGAAATAGTTAGGTAAGCTTTTTGTAAGGTAAGATATTTTCCACTGTTCCATAGTATATTTTTATGATAAAAATTGTTTAAGGCATATTATTACTCTGTTTATATAATGCATATAATGTTCACAATGTTCTTTTTGTCATTAAAATAATTTAGCGTATTGACCTGCAATACAGTGAAAATCACAAAAAGATGTACATGTGTGTTTGTACTGCATGCTTTTCTTTGTGCATCCTTCTCTCAGATTTATTTACAGTGGTGTTGCCGAGTGACGATCCAAACACGGCCCCTTCGCCACAGAATCCCCCATCAGCGCTGCCTATAAATGCTGCTGACCCATTTGACTTCACACACATCTGGACTGAGGCAACTCAGTGCCTTTGGGATGTCCAGGTGCAGTTGGGAGTTTGAAGTCAATGAGAGAGAGAATATGTCTGCATGAGAAAGACAGAGAGAAAGAAACTTTAAACGCGTTTTTTATGTTCAGAGTTCAAACTATTACTACTACACTCGATTTTTACATTGTCTGAAGAAAAAGAGAGTGGTGCTTACATGTACAAAAAAACCAACATAATGCTATGGTGTTGCTATGCAGTTGCTGAGGTTTTCTGAGTTGTTAGAGTGTTGCTATACGGTTGCTAGGGTGTTAATGCAATGTAGCTGAGGTGTTAAGAATTTGTGTTTTGGTATGCAGTTGCTGAGGGGTTCTGAGTTGTTAGTGTGTTGCTGTGCAGTTGCTAGGCAGTTGCTGAAGTGTTCTCAGTTGGTAATGTGTTGCTGTGCAGTTACTAGGTTGTTGCTAGGCAGTTGCTGAGGTCTTCTGAGTTGTTACCGTGTCACTTTGCAGTTGCTATGATTGTGTGATTGTGCCGTTTCTGAGGTGTTCTTAAATGATAGTGTGTTGCAGTGCAGTTTCTAGGGTGTTGCTATGTGGTTATTGAGGTGTTCTAAGTTGTTAATGTGTTGTTCTGTAGTTGCTAGGGGGTTGCTATGCAGTTTTTGAGGTGTTCTGAGTTGTTACTGTGTCGCTATGGAGTTGCTAGGATTTCTGACTTGTTCCTGTGTCACTTTACAGTTGCTAGGATGTGATTGTTCAATTTCTGAGGTCTTTTAAATTGATAGTGTGTGCTGCTTTGCAGTTGCTAGGTTGTTGCTATGCATTTTTTGAGGTGTTCTGATTTGTTAGTGTGTAATTCTGCAGTTGCTATGGTGTTGCTATGCAGATGCTGGGCTGTTTGTGAGTCGCTACACAGTTGCTACACAGTTGAGCTGTTAGTGCGTTGATTTGCAGTTTACACTGTGTTGCTATGCAATTTCTGAAGTTGTTGTGTGTTACTATGCAGTTGCTAGGGTGTTGCTATGCGGTTTCTGAATGTGTTCTAAATTGAAAGTGTGTTGTTAAGCAGTCACTGAGATGTTTACTGTGCAAGTTTTTTTGATTGGCTGCTAGTCATTGCTGTTGTGGCTGCGGAGGTGTTAATGCAGTTGCTAGGGTATTTTGCATGGTTATGTGGTTGCTGAGGTTTTTGAGTAGCTGTGCAGTTGATAGGCTGTTCTGGGGGTTCACTGTATGTCTGAATATGAGTAAGTCTGAAGAAGTTTTATTCTTAAGAGTGACTGACTGGAAGGTCAGTAAAGGGCCAATGGCAACAAACCCCCAAAATCTACAAGAGCTCTTCACTTTATTTATAGTCTGTTTGAGGTGCTGTTAGTAGTATTTGTAGATGTAGTGTGGGAGAGAACGTGTCTTCACACCCTTAAACTGCTTTTCAAAACCATCTATCAGTCTTTCTCTTTTTGTTTCCTCCCCTTCTCTACATCCAAGGCAAATGTTCCCCCCTCTATATCGTCCTCTTTGGCTTTTGTGTGTGTGTGTTTGTCTGATTTTTGGATGCAGAGACAGTGCAGGAAGCAGAGCCCATGATGACATCACCACCCCTCTGTTCCAGCACACATCTGGAAATGCTCAAGTTTCAGAACGAAAGAGAGAGAGAACAGCAAGAATGTGAGGGAAGAGTACAAACGAGCTTGGCATATCTGCACCACCAGCATGGATAGGGAAAGGAGGAGAGAATAGGAAACGAGAAAGAAATGGAGGTGGGCTGCTGGACAGAACCGGGGTATGAATGATCAAATCTGTTTAAGGTTTGAACCCCTCCAAAGAAAGTCCAAAGAAATTAAATAATAAATAGTCTTAATTATATTACACAGGCTGTGGAATGATTGATTCTGATTGGTCGAGCGCAGAATTCTGCGGTCAGATTTTTTGTATAATGACAGTAAACTGTATAATTGACCATTGTCCCAAGCAAATGATTTCACTTCTTTAAGACGTGTGGCCAATGGAGAGAACTATTACACATTCTGAGAAAAAGAGGCACTGTGATTCTGTCTGAGGAGGGAGGATGAATATCGACTCCTCCAAATTCTCACGGCTGATTCTTCTCCTTCGAATACAGGCGGACCGATGCGATGACGATTCCAGGACTAAAACCCAGTTCTGGAGTGTCTCGGACTTGGTGGGTGGGTGGGAATTCTGACAGCTGGCTGGAGGAAATCCTGTTTCCAGTCAACACTTTTTTTTTTCTTTTTCGTTTCACCTCCACAGACATGCACAAACACCTCTCCTGCACCCATTTGGAAACCATTAACTCACAAGGACATCCAGTTTAGGAAACCAGCCGTATCTCCCCTGGTTTCATAAACAAGAACTTTTCAAATTAAATTGTGATAGATTTTTGTTGTCATTTGGTACTGGTTTGTGTTTGCCTTATTGGCATTTTCTTCTGAAAAAACTTATCGTTAACAAAATATGGCAAATTCACATTCAGCCAAAAGTACTGCAGTACTGTTGTGAATTGTCATATTAAATTTGTATTATTTACAGTATGGTGCAGTTGTGTTGTCATGCAGATGGAACAACTTGTGATGTTAAGTATTCTAAAACTAAAGAAAAACTAAACGTAGTCATTTTCAAATGGAATGAAATTATTTATGCACCAGTAAAACTAACTTATATTAAAGACTTTATATATATATATATATATATATATATATATATATATAAAGTCTTTAATATAAGTTAGTTTTACTGGTGCATAAATAATTTCATTCCATTTGAAAATGACTACGTTTAGTTTTTCTTTAGTTTTAGAATACTTAACATCACAAGTTGTTCCATCTGCATGACAACACAACTGCACCATACTGTAAATAATACAAATTTAATATGACAATTCACAACAGTACTGCAGTACTTTTGGCTGAATGTGAATTTGCCATATTTTGTTAACGATAAGTTTTTTCAGAAGAAAATGCCAATAAGGCAAACACAAACCAGTACCAAATGACAACAAAAATCTATCACAATTTAATTTGAAAAGTTCTTGTTTATGAAACCAGGGGAGATACGGCTGGTTTCCTAAACTGGATGGCA
>NW_015551044.1:1477540-1501613 GCF_001515605.1 Sinocyclocheilus anshuiensis
AATTAATGTGTTTTTTCATATCCTATAGCGGTGCGCTCTGTTTCTTTGTAACTGTGAGTAAAAGGGTTCGTATGGGGACCAGGAGAGTGTCTGCATGCAGTGTCTCTTATGGCCACTAGTGGGCAGATCGTCCTCAAACTCCACAAGCGGTCATGTGACAAGCTCTGCAAATGAAATCATTACCACAAAGGGAGCATCTGGGTTTGCCTTTCTCCCTTTTACTGAGTTTCCCACAATGCATTTGTTTGTAAAGAGTACAAGTTTTAGTACAAGAAAAGAACAGCACATTAAACATAAATGTAATCCAAATCTGTGAAGAAAGTGCAGTGTTTTTCCTTTTACTTTTGCCTTCTCTTAAAAAAATGTATTCATGCTCTTTTTTTTAAGATTTTAATTTATGATTCATATTTGGGTGCTTTTGAGTCCATACACAGAGACAGACATCATCCACTCCCATAGATGATTACATATTTGGAATAGGCCAACAAACTCTTTCATCTCTTGTTCTTTGTTTGTATACCAAGGACATGGGAAAAACTAGAGAATGAAATTAGTCACTGCAGGCATAAGCAACGAATCTGTCCGCACTGCTAGCATGCAACGTTGTGGTGTAGACAGCTTGGATGACAATAACGTTGCATTCTCTCTTTCTTTCCGTCTTTATCTGTCCTCGGCCCTCTCCAAATCTGCACATTTCTGGATAAACTAACTCATTCATTGTTCATTGTTATTTTTTTCCCCCCTCAAAGGCAACACAGAGAAACGTGAATGTACACTCACTCCTTCTGTAGTCTGGAAGAGAGATGGTGAAATTATTTGCTTGACCCACGGGATAAGGTGGAAAGAATGTACCACAGCTGGTCAACACGTTAAAGAGGAGAGAGGGAAAAAAGAGAAGGGAGAGAGAGAAAGAGGGAGTGAAAGAAGCAGAAACGGCTGATGGGGGGTGGGTTGCTTATTTGTGTCATTTTTTCCACATTCTTGTTCTGTGACCAATCCAGCCGCCAGTCCAGATCTCACCCACTCTCTGTTCTGTCTGATTTTTCCATCTGTTTCTCGCTCCAGGGGAGCTCTGTGAAGTCGCCTCTGAGGGGCAGAGCGGTGCCCACGTGCCCAGCCGAAGTGCTCCAAGCAGGGATTCCCCTTGTCTTTACTTCACTGATCCACATTCAGCCTGCTGGCTGTGAGTTTTGCACTTTTCAGGTGGTTGGCTTTGAGTTCTAGAACATTGACATGGTTCACTGTCAGTTCTACAACTTTTCAGAGGGATAAATGTAGGTTCCAGGGGTTATAGACTCACTATCAGTTCTAGAAGATTCATATGGTTCATTGTCAGTTCAAACATTTTCAGTGGGATATATGTGGGTTCAAGTACTTGCACACTGTCTAATGTGGAACTTTGAGTTGATTTTTGAGGTCTAGAATGTTCACATGGTTCACTGTCAATGCAACTTTCAGAGGATAAATTTAGGTTCTAAGGCTGTACCCTCGCTATCAGTTCTAGAAGATTCACATAATTCACTGCTGGTTCTAAAACTGTCAGTGGGATTTATGTGGGATCCAGTTCTTACACACTAATTGCTGTCGATTTTTGAGTTCAATAACATTCATGTGATTCACTGTTAGTTCTACAACTTTTAGAGGGATAAATGTGGGTTATAAGGCTATACACTTGCTATCATTTCTAGACGATTCACATGGTTCATTGTCAGTTCTAAAACCTTTAGTGCAATATCTGTGGGTTCCAGTTCTTTTACTTATTCCTGTCTAATGTGGAACATTGAGTTGATTTTTGAGTTCTAGAACATTCACATGGTTTACTACTGTCAGTTCTACAGCTTTCTGGGGAATATATGCTCTCATATCTTGCTCTCAGTTTTAGAACCTAAATATAGCTTTGTTTGAGTCTAGAACATATTTGTAAGTTCTAAAACTTTTAGAAGGTAATATATGTGGGTTCTAGAGCTTTTACATGTAACACAGTTCTAGAACATACAGATTTTATATGAGGACTGGAACACTGACACATTTCGATATGGTTTCTAAAACTTTCATGGGGATATATGTGGGTTTTATGGCTTGCTTTAAATTCTAGAACTTATAGATGACAGTGTGAGGTCTAGCGCTGTCACATATGTTCTAGAGAGATTTGGATTGTAGGGTAATTCCGTGTCAGATCAAACAAATTGCAGAAACTTCCCTAGCTCGAATTTTTGATTTTGCTAATATTTTTTCTGAAGAAAGGTAAACATGTATAGCGATGAAAGCCAAAAGATTAAATGTCATGGGTGAATATTTACGGAGTAATCCACTGTTTTGTAGAGGGGGGTCAAAATGGCAATTTTCACCTGAGATTCAGAGCCAAATTACAAGGGGGTAAAAATGACTTCAGAAAGATGGCAGCATCATAATGTTATTTTTACACAGAGATTGGTAGGTCTGTTAGTAAAATATGTTGACTTGAGCAATCTTTGTTTCATTTTGTGCCAATGGTGACCATTCAAAAATGGGGAAACAGCACTTTTCAAGTTTGTTCTCCAAAGTTTGCATGCCTGTAACTCATGAAGTATTAAAGATATCGTAATTTTATATATTGGGCTTTAACAAGCTTTACTTTTGGCATCTTCAGTTTTAAAGCCCTATATGGTTCGGTTCCAGAGATATTGGGATCTCAGTATGGCTCCAGGGGTAAATTGTTAAATTGTACACATTTTCAATGGTCAAAAACCAAATGTGCAATTTGCAAAAAGAAGAAGAAATTTGTCTGAAGAAGAAATAATGGCTGTGTATGAGTTTAGAACATTCATATTTATTTGCAAGCTAAATTGAATTCTTCCAAAGCAGCTTGCAAATGAGGAACATCACAAGCAGTTCATCAACATTTTTTCAGTATTTAATGTTTAAGACTGATGGAGGTGGGCTCTAGTGTGGGTTCTAGAAGCTACAGATGGTGAGTTATGAAATATTCATGACTTGTTGTTCATTCAAGACCATTTGTAGAAATTTGTAGCAAATTGTTCTTTTTTGATCAGTGCATAAACTCCTGTGGTGGAAGGGAGAGGAGTTGTTGTTTTTTTTTCAGCTGGTGTTTCAGTCTGTCCAAAGCAAAGAAGATTGATGTCAAGCTGGACAACATCTTGCAGGAATCTCATGTTCGAACTGTAAAACATCAACCATTTAATTTTTATTGGTGCTTTAACCACTTGTCAGCAGTCATTTCCAGATCTACCAACTTAATCTCCAACTAGATATCCAATCATCTTTGGGAGTTTTGTTCTGAACAAAGCCTAGCAAATCACAAAAAGCCAAAATGAATCATGAATCCTTACAACCTCGGGATCTGTCCTGTTCTTCCTTTTTGCACATCACGTACTAGAAAAAAGCAAGAAGATTAGCTTGAGGGGGAAGAGGATGGTAGGGGAAGGCTTGAAGTCTGTGTCCCAGGGTATGATCCCTCTGTCTGGAATGACTCAACAGGAAAACATCCCTACTCAGGGTTCCACATCAGCACCCCCCCTTTGACATTCGCGGGTCCCCCCTTTGACATTCACGGGTGATTTCTGAGAGGTTGTGTGTGTGTTTACAGAAGAAGCTCTCTGGAAAAAGAATCACCTATCCATTGCTGTCATCCATCAACACCAAGCTAAACACACACACACCAATCTAGACACACTAACCTAGAGACAACCAGCTAAATGAAGCAATTCAGCAAAGCTGGACTGTAAAATAACAATGTTTGGCAGTAAATCAGAACATATCCGGACGTTGACACATCAACCAAAGGGCTACACACATTTACCCCCACATTTCTCCACTATCTCATTGCCTTTCCATATGCTTCCCCTCTTTTCCCTCACTGTTGATCCTGGGGTTTTAGGAGTCGCTTAATAATGGAAAAAAAGCCAGAGAATATTTTCCAGCTCTCAAAACCCCAGAGCCCTCAGTGATTTTATGGAGTGAGTCAGGCTGTCTGCTGAAAAGAGAGAGAGGGGGGGGGCATGAATAAAGAAAAAAATGTTACGAAAAGTAAATTGTCATTATTACAGTAGGAGAAAACATGAAGATGTGTTGTTTCATTCTCTCCCTTGCTCACTTAATCAATTGTTTCTGACTGTCTTGTTTCCATTGAAGTTAAATGTTCTCTCTGTGTTTCTCAACCTCTCTCTCTCTCTTTCTAGCTGGATGTTCTCCATGGATTTCTTGGCTCCTGTGGTTCTCAAACCGAAGGACTGAAAGAGAGAGAGAGAGGTTAAGACGTATACGGAACAGAAGAACAACTGAGGTCTGATGAAAGAGATTCTTCATGATCATAGTAATTTTGGAAATGTACCCTGAATACCATGGTAAGTAATATTTAAAGAAACAATACTTCAGCTTCACCAAAGATACATCTTTCACTACAAAAAGTACTGTAGTGGTGTCAAATTAAATGATTATACTATAGTACTGAAATTTATGTACCATGGTTTTTATGCGGTATTCCACTGGTGCATGTTCAGAATATCCCAATAATATCAGGGTACACAACCAAAATACCATGGTACAATACATGTCTAAAATATCATGGTAGTATAAGGGTACATGTCCAAGATATCCCAATAATATCACAGTACATGTCCAAGATACCCATGGTACTTGTCCAAAAATAGCACAATTGTACCATGGTACAGTACATGTCCAAAATATAATGATAGTACTATGGCGCATGTTCAAAATATCCCAATAATATAAGTGACATATCTGAAATACCATGATAGTACCATGGTACAGTACATGTCTAACATATCATGGTAGTATAAGGGTATATGTCCAAAATATCACAATAATACAATGGTACATGTCCAAAAATAGCACAATATTAGTACCATGACACATGTCTGAAATAATATGATAGTACAATGGTACATGTCAAAAATATCACTGTAGTTCAGTGATACAGTATGTGTTCAAAATAACATGATAGTATGGTACGTGTCCAAAATACCACAGTACAGTTACAAAAAATCATAGTAGTACCATTGTCCAAAATAGCATGATAGTACCATGGTGCTTTTTGTAGGCAAGCTATTTATGCTACTTCAAGGTGCTTTAGATAATTTCAGAGAAATACCATATATATGTCTTAAATCATGCTAGCACTGTTGTACATGTCTAAGAAAACATGTTATTTCTGATACATTTATGTTAGTGGACTTATTTTAAGTTATGGCTTTTTATCACTGTGGAACCTCAAAAAAACATGGTATCATATCCATAAAACTATGGAAAACCATGAAAGGGATTTTTGTAGCTGCAAATGCTGCATCCTCACTGCTTCAATTACATGATGGATGTCATATACTTGTTTAAAGTCCTCGGTCTTTTTCATTGTCATCTGAGAGAGTCTTTAATGGCCGTCTGTGGTGATGTTAGTCTGGAATGTTCTGTCAGGTTTCACTGAAAGGGAAAAACAGCAGAGGAAAGTTGTACTTTGAATTGAAATGTCATAAATCAGGGTTAATGTCACACCTGCTGACATCCAAATGACACGTGCGTCCCCAGGCCAAGGCTTTTCAAATACAGCATCCTTTAGTGAACGTGCGTGTGTGTGTGTTCCCAGGCCACAATCCAGAGGAATCTGTTCAAACGGTTCAAAACTGACCTGCTCCTCATCTGAGCTGTGATTTACACCGCTGTTGTGTCCGTGTCTCTGAGCGAGAGGACTGACAGTGGCCATTACTGAACCCTAAACGCACCACAACCCCAGCGGAGAGAAGCCAGCTGATTACAGGTTTGCACTGCAAGCGTGCCGTGTTTTCTTTACTGACGGCTGTGAAGTTTCCGTCTGCACAAATGCGGATGCTGGTTTTATGGTATAGACATACTATATCTTTCAGACTGACCATATCATGCTCTTCAATCAGAAAAACATCACATTCACTTGTATAGGAAGTTAGTACAACAGAGTTTGAGAAGTTTGATTTTCTTTATGGAAGAATCTCAGGAAAACGTGCAACATGGTATAATATTTTAGATGAAGAAATGCAGCTTTTAGGTTATATTTGCATTTGCATTATATATTTTATTGTAATAGCATGTATATTTAAATATATAATTTGTTACCTATTTTGATATTTTGTCATAATATAAAAAAGTAAGTAATTAAAGGGGTCATATGATGCGATTTAAATTTTTCCTTTCTCTTTGGAGTGTTACAAGCTCTTGGTGCATAAAGAAGATCTGTAAAGTTGCAAAGACTAAAGTCTCAAATCCAAAGAGATATTCTTTATAAAAGTTAAGAGTCAACCACGCCTACCTAAAACTGCTCGTTCTAACACGCCCCCACATATCTACCTCACGATGTGAGAAGATTTGCATAACGCCGCGCAAATGTTCACGCAAAGAAAGAAGGCGTAACTTTTATTCTCGCTGTAGTATCGTTGTTGTCGCCGCCATGTCGTGAAGGCACTGTGTGTTTCGTTGTGAAAGCGAAACTACTTTGTTTGGTCTTCCAAAAGAGGACGATATCCGCTTCGTCATGCCTAGAGCCTAGAGCTGATCCGTGCTGGTTGCTGAGGATACACCAAATACACAAAATAATGTTCATTTTAGCAACATCATATAAAAAAGTAAGTAATTAAACCAGCTTGGGCCAGACAAATATACTGTACATTAAATTATATTAAAAATTAGCAATATATAGAAAATAATATTTAAATAATATTTTGTTCAATGTAATAATATTATTAAAAAAGTAATATTTGATTAAGATTTAACAGGAATCATCAAAATTTGGACAGTTTTTTCCAAATACTACCATGATGTATGAATATTTATCAATATACTTTTTTTCCACATTATAGTGACATTCACATTATAATGATTTTTTGCATTACTGTAAAATTAATAAGAAATTAGGACAAATTTTAGTTCATGTGTTACTATGTGGCATTATTTTTATGACACTTCATGTAATATGTCTGGACTTTTTACTTTTGAATCTCAACTTTTTCTCAATTATGATGATTCCCATTAAAGTTTTCTAAAATATGACTTTTTTAATATAATACTGTATTTAAAATTTTTTTAAATATTATTTTAAATATATTGTTAATATATTATATAGTTTTATATATGTTTTATATTTTATTTATATATTTGTCTGGTCCAAGCTGATTTAATGCTGGGTATTAAAAATATTATTTTATACATTATGATAATATATCTAAACATACAATAAATTATATATTTAAATATATAAATATTGTTTTATATATTTTGAATAATTACTTTTAGCAAGTCACAGTGATGAGAGTTAGATTTTTGCATTATATAAACTGGTCAAATGTGCTTAATTATTGTAAAAATAATGTCACAATGTTCAAAATAGGCTTCACTATATTTGATTAATGGTCTGTTCTGATGTGATGTAGGAAACGTAGTTTTCTGTTGTAATCTAATCCTGTTTCTCTCTCTCCTCTCATCCTCCTCTTATTTGTCTTTTCTGCTGTCTAATTCTCCGTTTCTCTCCATTTCAGACCAGTTGCAATTTTTTTCTCTGGAAAAAAGCTTGGAAACTCTCAATAGTTCCAGGAAAACTCTTTACATTCTCACCAGAGGAGGGGTGTGGGGTCTATCCCACCATCACCCACCCCGCTTTCATCACACCCAGCCCCCTCAGAGGAGTCCAGATCGGGCAGAACCAGGTCCTCGGGAGCAGAGCGTGTTATACGTGTAAAAAGCTCTGACACAAATTCAGCGCCACGTGAGTCATTTTGTCTGAAGGAATCTTGTCTGTCTCACTCCGTTGGCCTGTCTTTCTCTCGTTTATAACTTTCATGTGTGGTGCTTTTTAAGTCCCTCCCCTGCGCTGTGATTGGCTGTCGTGGGCGGCTCAGGTGTGCTTTCATTGGCTCAGCTTAACGTAAGGCTCCAGGTGAAATAGCAGAGCTCCAGTCATGCTTAAAGGTGCCAAGACACACACACACACACACACACACACACACACACACATATAGCCAAAACACAACACACAAAGCAAAGCAAAAACGGCATAAAATCTGAACCAGTATTAAATAGAAACTACACTGATAAATACACATGTATTGGAAGTTGATAAAGTCCAAAAGAAGGACTGAAGTTTGTTCTGTGCGTTCACCATGTGTCCACCACCCTCCTGCTGGACCGTGCAGCGAGCTCACATGATGTCAGAGCGAGAGAGCACAAGGTTCATAAATAAGTCCAATAATATCTTTATATAATAATAACTAATACATTATTGGGCTTATTTATGCACCTTTTTTCACAATTGTATGTATACACACACACACACACACACACACACACACACACACACATATAGCCAAAACACAACACACAAAGCAAAGCAAAAACGGCATAAAATCTGAACCAGTATTAAATAGAAACTACACTGATAAATACACATGTATTGGAAGTTGATAAAGTCCAAAAGAAGGACTGAAGTTTGTTCTGTGCGTTCACCATGTGTCCACCACCCTCCTGCTGGACCGTGCAGCGAGCTCACATGATGTCAGAGAGAGAGAGCACATATGTTTCTGCTGTTACAGCAACCGTATGGAGAAAGAAAGGGGGAGGGAGAGAAAAGAAGAAAGGAGAGAGAGGAGAAAAAAGAGTTATCAGAGACAGGAGGGGCTGGAGGAACTGCTAGGCGGACCCTGTCTGTGATAAGCCACGCCCCTCTTTGGTAAACCACGCCCTCTCTCACTGAACTGGATGTGAAGGAATAGACGATCTCTTTTCTTCTTCTACAGTGTTGTTGAAGCTACTTTGAAAATCACACTTTAAGCTATTTATAATTTGAAGTAGTTAAATATTTAAAAATGGAATATTTAGACTAATAAAATAGCATTTGTTTTATTTTAACTTTTTAAAAATATTTATTCATTTATGAATATTTAAATAAAAAAATAAACAAGTTTATTTGGTTATTGATTTATTAAATTAATTTTTAATATTTGTCCATAATCTTGACTAAACTTGAACAGATACATTTTGACAAAATAAAACTAAAAAGCATGCAAATGTACTAAGTTGAAAACTCTTAAAAGGCGCTATATAAATAAATATTATTATTATTGGTTTATGTTTCATATCCTTTTGGAAAATAGTTTTTAAGCATGGCTAGAAAATGTTTCTGGTTAGTTCTTCCCCAACACTGGTTCCTTATGCATTCTTTTGTGCCTGGGTTTTGGATTTCTTTCAGATAAACACACATAGAGAACAAAGTGGGACTTTAACCCTCTCTAAAGTCTTCAGAACTATCTCTGTATATCCTGCAGTCCATGTTGCATCCGCTCAGACCTTGAGAAAGTTTCAGAAACATGGTCTGTTTGTAAACGTCTTCATGAGTGTTGATCGCGGATCCGGAGAAGAGCAGCTGTTTTTTATGACTTTAAATTTACGGCTCGTCTGACTGTTGGTGGTTGCTATGAATTGGGTGTTGCTATGATAATGATTTGAAGTTCAGTGACTCATTCATGTTCCCCTCGTCATGATTCATGACGTGTTGCACTATGTTACAATAATTAGTTGCATTAATCCTGTTTTCATTATGCCAACGAAACATGCGGATGCAGACGCCTGAAGACTCAATCAGTGTGTAAAGGGTTAATTGTTTATAGTTGTGTAATGTAGCATTGATCAGGTTTGCACACGCTGACTCTCTGACCCTGTTTGCATGTTTAGAAGCACTTGGATTGTAGGATAAAATGATGAAATGTTTCACCGACAGTGACACATGAAATATAGCTGTTCAGAGCTCCAGATTACAAAGTTCAAAAACACAAAGGCAATTTTCCTAAAGAGTACAAGTGAGAGCTGTGTGTGTGTGTGTGTACATTTGTGTAAGGTGATGTCATACTCGCAGACTGGCAACTTTATGATATATAACTCTTAAAGGGGCAGTTTACATCCCGAAATGAACATTTTGCCATTATTGATTCACATTCATACACTGAAAAACAATTAATTGTGTTTTTTAAGTATATATTTATACATTATGTATAATTGTTTTATGCATATAACAAATGCTTATAAATATATAATGCATAAACATTGCTAAATATTGGGATAATAAAAAACCTAATTTTCTAATTCAAGATATCTTCTGAAATCATCTTAGTCTTTTTTTTTTTTATCATGCACAATTTTGCTTCGCAATTAAATTTATCTTGTCTAAAGATTGTTTATTTTTATTGGACAACAATATTAATTAAAAACTGTCTAAGAAATATATATATATATATATATATATATAGTTGTATGAAAAGAGCAGCATTTTCTATTTTCTAGAACTTTCTATTCATCAAAGAATCTTAAAAAAAGTTTCCACAAAAATATGAAGCAGCACAATGATTTTTAATATTTATAACAATAAGAAATGTTTCTTGAGCAGCAAATCAGCATATCAGAATGATTTCTGAAGGATCATGTGACACTGAAGACTGGAGTAATGATGCTGAAAATTCAGCTTTGCATCACAGGAATAAATAATATTTAATTATAGATACCACATATTTTAAGTTGTAATAATATTTCAAAATATTACAGCTTTTACTGAATTTGTGATCAAATAAATGCAGCCTTGGTGAGCATAAAATTAAAATATCTTACCAACCCCAAACTTTGGAACGGCAGTGTATATATATCTCAAATTTTTTGCTTTAAATTGCTGACATGTCAAGTTCTTTCTCTTCTCAGTGGCAGAAAAGAGAGAGGCTTTGGCCAAACGTGAAACAGACTTTAAACTTGATGGACAGTAATTTAAGATGAACCTTTCCAAACACTGTTAAAAACATGCATTTCCTGTTTCCGCCACACACACACATAAACAAACACACACGTGACATGACACATGTTTACAAACCAAATCTGTGTGAAAGATGCCTGTCCTCATTATTCCCTGGGAAAAGACAAGACAGTATAATTCACTGAAATAAACACACACTCAGTCCAATTGAATAAAGGAGGTTTATTTTTGCAACACCATTTCATACTGAATGTATGTCAGAAATATTGCTAGTCTCTGCCAGTTTGAAGTGGTTGCTGGAGCTTCTCTCTGGTCCAAGCTGGCACAGATCTTTGATCCACTGGGCTCCAAAACCCGGCATGACCACCCTAAGCTTGTATGACCTGCTTTTTCCAAGCAGGAACTGCTGATGGGGTTTTTCAGCTGGTGCATTACATGTTACAGATGTAGTCCCCCTCGCGCAGCTCTGTAACTGGCCTCACTGGGCTCATTGCGGAGCTGCTCTGTGGGGTTCACCTTAACTGAGTGGTTCTCCAATCATTATTCACAAACACAGCCTACAAAAGTCATATATTACTTATATTTACCCCTCTAACGTTGGATCCAGTGGGGACTTTCTCTCCCACACTTGACTCTCACACCCGCACACTTCCCAGCAGCATGAGTAACCAGACCTGAGTAGAAAATCTGCTGTAGCTCTAGTGCTTCAATATAACCTCATTAGGAAAAATCAACATGCACACAATGAACTACAGAGACACTTACTCATACTGGAAACCTATAATGTAATGCTCACCAAGTCAACTGACTTGCCTTAAAAGGTCCCATGTCCAAATATATCCCAACAAGTATGCCAAAAGCAGTAAGTGAAATGTGTAGTATTTATTAATATATATCATAGCTATGTAAACTTAAGTTTATTTTATTTTATTATTTTATTGAGCTTTTTTATTGAGTTTTTATGATATTTTATTTGATTGAAAATCAAAACTTAATACATTTTTTATTTTACTTAAGTGTCTTTATTTTACTATAAAGTTTGTAGATTATTTTACTGTTATTCCAGTTTAATGGAGATTTAAAACTTAATAGTTCTTATTTTATTTTTTATTTTATTGAAAAGTCTATTATATTTTATTGCTATATCAAAGCTTCATAAAACTTTGAGGTAAATGTGTAGCATTATATTTTATTGCTATATAGCTTTGTAAACTTTATGTAGTTTTGTTTTATTTTATTTTATTTTAACTTGTTACTGAACAAATGCAGCAGCGCTTTTTTCCTGTAATGTCTCTCACACGTCCATATTTTATAAATCCTTTTTTTTTTTTTTTTGCATTATTTTTTAAAATAATCTCACTGGTGTTCTGAACAGGCCAATAAACTATTTATTTTATAGGTTTTAAATGTCATTTCAAGACCATGGTGTGTGTGTGTGTGTGTGTGTGTGTCCGTGCGTGCGTGCGTGTGTGTGTGTGCATGTATAGGAGGATTCGATTGAAATGTTTAATTTGGTCTTGAAAGTTTTGTATTGAGAAAATGACTAATTGTTTCAGGAAATGTGCTTTAGTGAGTGATGTTAAAGCTGTTATTTGTGTTTTTTTCTGTGCAGTTGGTCTTTCCATCCCTCTCTTGTACACATCCCTCATTGTATCGTTTATATGGTTTGATTAAAGTAATGATCAGTGAGAACCGATATTTTATTTGCCACATCAGACACAGGCCGTCTTTACATCTGCCAGTGGGTATGTACTATAGGTGATATTTGTGTGTGTGTAAATGGTTTATATCCCCTAAGTGTCCTTAATAAATGTTTATTTTGTCTGGTCCAGGGCTTTCATCATCACGGGCAGGGCACGTTGTGTTTGTGCACGTGTGCACGAGTGTACGAGCGGCACGTCTTCTTCCACAATGTGACTGTGAAATGACTAGGTCATGCAAAATTAAAGAAGAGAAAGCAAGCAAGAATATTATGAGGTAAAATGTTTATTGAGTGACACAAATTTTAATTGATTATTGAATAGAAATGGATTATTATTTCTTAATTTATATAGGCAAATATCCTCAAAATGTCCTCTTAGAATTGATCATTACATATTTAAAAGAATAGTTCATCCAAAAATGAAAATTAGCGGAAATTTAACTCATCCTCAGGCCATCCAAGATGTAGATGATTTTATTTCTTCATTAGATTAGGAGAAATGTAACATCACATCACTTGTTCACCAATGGATCCTCTGCAGTGAATGGGTGCCGTCAGAATGAGAGTCCAAACAGCTGATAAAAACATCACAATAATCCACACCAGTCCACCATGTCTTGTGAAGCCAAAAGCGGTGAGCTTGTAATAAATAAATACATCATTAACATGTTTTTAACTTCAAGTTCTCTATCTGTAATGTTGCTTTCTCCGGTGAAAAAGTTGTCTTGTCTGAATCAGGGAGAAACATGCATAGATCAAGCACTGTTTACAAGTCCATACAGTCCAAAACAGTTCTAAACAAAAATGTCAGTGAATTTTGATGTGAGAGGACAACAGGTGATGGACTTCTTCACTGGAGGAAGAGGTATTATGGATTATGGACTCATATTTTGGCCAGAAGTAACGTTTAAAATGCCATAATGATGGATTTGTTTATAACAAACAAGCAGCTTTTTATTTCACAAGACATGAACTGATGGATTGGAGTGGTGTG
Organism: Sinocyclocheilus anshuiensis; assembly: GCF_001515605.1. Lineage (NCBI taxonomy): Eukaryota > Metazoa > Chordata > Actinopteri > Cypriniformes > Cyprinidae > Sinocyclocheilus > Sinocyclocheilus anshuiensis. Next base: position 1,491,005 of record NW_015551044.1, read on the forward strand.
GATTGTGATGTTTTTTCACCAGCTGTTTGGACTCTCATTCTGACGGCACCCATTCACTGCAGACATCCATTGATGAGCAATGATGTCGAGCCAAAAGGGTGAGTACATTTTCAGCAAATTTTCATTTTTGGGTGAACTATTCCTTAACTGTAAACTAATCCAGATGTGCAACGTGTGATGTGGTTGGTCTTATTATTTCCTGCGTGTTTGTTTGAAAGGAGATTCCAGTTTGAAGTAATTTGAGCTGTCGACTCACACACTGGTGGTCTGTAGATCAACACAGCGAGACTAGAGATTGCTGATGACCTTTACCCTCTAGTGTTCTCCATAAAAAAAAGTCCAAATATATAATTCTTGCATTTTATGTTTAATGTAAACATCCTTTGAATGGTTGTAGGTGATCTGAGTTATTTTAGGCTGTTGACTACCAGGTTGGGCTGTTTATTTCCAGATTTTGTTTTCTCAGTCAATCAGCAGGTTCCAGTAGCTCTTTTCACTTATTTCACCAGTTCATATGTTTATGTAATCTGTGACACCAAACTACACACTGCAAGCAACTTCCTCACCAAAGTTTTATTGTGTTACTGGCTTCCAGTGTAGACACGGAAATATAATCCGTGTCTACACAGCTTCTTCAGTCTGCTGCCATCAGGGAGGAGACTGCGGAGTCTCCAGGCCAGGACCAGCAGACTGAAGGACAGCTTCATCCATCAGGCTGTCAGGAAGCTGAACTCCCTCCCGACCTTGCCCCCCCTCCCCTCTTTTGCCCCACACACCACTGAACTCTGACCCTCTGATGGACTCTCCCACTCCCCCCTCCCAAATACACACACACACACTGTCACTTTAATCAGTCTGAATAAGCTCTTTTGCACTACAATCATTATATCTGCACTGTTGTTTACTTCACTGGTTTGCACTCTATCTGCCATGCGCCTTATGCTGCTTTATATATTTTTTTACATTTTACCTTATTTGTATAATTGTATAGTTGTATTTTATATTTAATCTGTATATCTGTATTTATGTTCTACTGTTAGTGTTATCTGTATGCACCAAGGGTCTGAGAGTAACGCAATTTCAATTCTCTGTGTGTATGTGCTGTACATGTGGAAGAATTGACAATAAAGCAGACTTGACTTGACTTGATAATTAGTCTGGATAATGCATTGAAAAAAACATCTTCCTGTTTTGAGGCCTAAAATAATGTTAGTGTAGTCATGCAGATAAGGTTTGGATTTATGGCTCGGTATATTGTCTTTTTTTTTTTAGGTAAAACCATCAAAATTGTAACTATACTGGACTGATCACAATGCAGTTTCATTATATGAAAAAGAGAAGGTTTTTGTTCCTTAGGAAAAAGCCATATGCCATATAGGTTTCAAGGTGAACCAAATGTCCTGTAGAAAGTAAATGACTGAATTTTGACAGATGGTTCATGCCACAGTATTTTAGATGGTATTTTAGAAAATCTAATAGCTCAAAATTCACTTGATTGGACACTAACATCCACAAACACTGACTTAAAGTAAGTACAAGAAGAGGTCAAATGGAAATTGTACCACTTTTTGTCTATCTATCTCTCTCTCTCTCTGTTTATGTATCGGAGAAGATTCTAGACCATATGGCTTTTCCCGTCTGTTCCATCACCCCTCTGTACAGAAAGAGAACACAAACCTCCAACCCTCTCTCTCTCAGGTCTGTATGGAGCAATCCGAGCAGCTCCGGCGTCCTGCTCTGCCCAGCATGCCTTTGTGGGAATAACGTAATCAAAAGTGGGTTTGTATTGGGGGGAAAACAGTTGTGTGAATGTCTCTTTGCCATATAATTATGTCCATTCAGTGGGGAGAGGGAAACGCTCTCTCTCTGTGTGTGTGTGTGTGTGTGTGTGTGTGTTTAGAGTTCACAGTGTGTTCGCTTGAGACTGCTGTATTCAGAATTTCCGAGTGTGAGCTGCCAAAAGTTAACAAGACATTTATCATACATCATACCACACGCTCCCTAACCAACACACATTACACTATCAGAGCGAGAGGTGAGGCTGGAAGTTTAAGTTTAGGAACAACCTGAACCTTCTTTACACATCCATCCATCCGTCCGTCCGTCTGTCTAAATGATACCAAGCATGTTTACACAGATATACAGTATCTCCTTCAGCATGATGGGAATCTTTGGGAGCTTCTGAAAGCAACACAGCATCTGTTGGGCACATGTGCTGAAAGGTGAGTGAGTTTGCTAAATTAATGGCCTTTAAAATTGCCATTACAGGACAGAACCGATCTGCATTTTTAGCTGTAAATCTTCTCATTATCAGCGTAGTTTCACTCTCGGCTGTTTCCTGACCGAGAATATGACCTTTGACCTTCCCCACTGATATTCAGTTGAAGGGTTTAAACTCACCAAGAGAACGTGAAGTTTGTTTAGTGAGTTTTAGCAGCACTAAAGGCTCATGGGTAGTTGTTAGTGAAGGACTGTATGTGCTGAATGATATGGAGGATCTGCGTGTTCTCTGAGTCACAGACGTTCCTCCGAACAGCATGTGCTCTCAGTTTATTTGACCGCAGTCTTGGGCTGGTATGAAGCAGATGCTCTGGAACATTTCAGCAGGGACCGGTTTGTCATTCATCCACTGATCTGGAGAAATGACAGAAAAATTTCATTTAAAACAGAATGAGCTCCTCTTATGGTGGGTTTGATGTTCATTGAGGAGGTTAATGTCATGATCTCCTGCAGCTTTACAGTAGCTCAGCAATGCTGGAGACAGAATGTGACTAAACTACATATAGAAAGCATTTGGACAAAATCTCAAACCAAGTGGTATTTATTCCAAAGAGAACGCAAACTTTTTAAATTACACAGAAATGAGTTCTTGTTGATCACTTTTTGTTTATTCATCACTGTATATTTTCAGAATTATTCAGCAGCATTTTTGTAATTCTTTGACACTTTTTGGAATCTTCAGAGTAACTGAAGCTGCTGTAGAACATCTCGAATGCTTTTGGAAAACAGCTGAATGAAATAATGCTGACTCAGTCAATGCGTGGCTTTGTTCCATGTGGTCATGTCCACTGGGGGTCCTTCCACCGCAGAGATTCCACACCGCTCACTGGTGGAAGAACACGTAACACTTTAAACCAGGTCTGGAGAAACCTCTCACGCTCATTCACGAAGGCTGATGAAGCTCCAGATGTGTGGAGGGCTTTTTATAACATCTATTACTGGCACAGACATGAACATCTTATAGCTGGAGTCACTTTTAGGAACTCAATGTCCTGTTTCAAAAGGGAATCTAATGAGTCCAACGTGTGTTCTGACCGACTAACAAACTCCACCAAGTTAAAGGAACACTCCACTATTTTTGAAAATAGGCTCATTTTCCAACTCCCTTAGAGTTAAACAGTTGAGTTTTACCGTTTTCGAATCCATTCAGTCGATCTCCGGGTCTGGCGGTAGCACTTTTAGCTTAGCTTAGCATAGATCATTGAATCTGATTAGACTGTTAGCATCTCGCTCAAAAATGATATTACGCAGCGCCTGAAAATAGGCTTATTGGAAGTTACCTAACTGGGACTATTTTCAGGCGCTGCACCCATGGTACGGCAGCAAAGTTCCTTGATTATTACACCAGAATGAGAGTATAGTTCCTAGCCATATCGGCCTAGAAAATCACAGGACAGAACCGATCTGCATTTTTAGCTGTAAATCTTAAAAGCGTAAAAGCGTAGTTTCACTCTCGGCTGTTTCCTGACCGAGAATATGACCTTTGACCTTCCCCACTGATATTCAGTTGAAGGGTTTAAACTCACCAAGAGAACGTGAAGTTTGTTTAGTTTGTTTAGATGCTAACGGTCTAATCAGATTCAATGATCTATGCTAAGCTACAGCTAAAAGTGCTACCGCCAGACCCGGAGATCGGCTGAATGGATTCGAAAACGGTAAAACTCAACTGTTTAACTCTAGGGGAGTTGGAAAAGGAGCCTATTTTCAAAAATAGTGGAGTGTTCCTTTTAATGTGCTACTGAAAGACACTCTCAGATGTGATGGCAATTTTTAGGTCATACCGCAAATTTTTAGTTGGAGTCAAGTTGTTCCTGAATACAGTTTTTCTTGTTTTCAAGCCAGTTTTTACAGTGTTACCTACGTGCAAAATCCCCATCTACCAGGAAACATTCTCAGAACTTTGGCTAAACATTCTTGCAACTCAAATTTATGAACAAAATTCTTCTAGTATCATTAATGGAATGTTTGTTCAAACTTATTAAATTTCTCAAAATTAGCACAACAACGTTATTTATTCATCATTCATAGATTTTATTTATTTATTTATTTTTTACATTTGAGTTCATCTAACACTTTTAAAGACGTTTTAGAATGTTCAGAGAACCTAACATTCCCATAATGTTTGCAAAATTATAAATGGAACATGCTGATAAATGGAATCTTTGTATAAGCAAAAAGGTTTTTAAAATAATAATTAAAAAATGGGCATTTTGAATGTTGAAAGAACATTCAGAATTAAAGTTTTGGTAACACTTTACTTGAAGGGGTGTGCATAAGACTGACATGACACCTTCATAATCATGACATGAATAACTTAATGGAAATGTTAGCAAAACATTCTTAGAACATATTTTGTTACATTTACATTAAATGCAACACAAAATAGCACACTCAAATTAGTCTTATAGTCTTATTTACTGTAATTTTCTCTTAGTTTTCTTCATTTGAGTCATTTAGTCTAAATATACTCCGACGTGACTATTCCTGAGAATCTCTTCTTTAATGGCCTCTCATTATTTTAGAACATGAAGTCTGTGTGAATCTGAATTACTCGACTCACAGCCTCAGATCTGCCCTTCAAAACATGCTGTCTGCGGCCGCACATAATTAACAACCACCACACACACAGGCTCTGACTCTGGATCAGTTTTAAGCAGCCACACGTATTCGCACAGACACATGAGCGCTGTTCTCAGATCAGTGCTGGTGGACACACAGGGTGGAGTGCAGACAGTCAGTGAGACATGTTCAATTAACATCACAGGCGACAACTTTGTGCTTTCATGTGAGATTTTGAGCTCACACTAAAAAAAGCAGTTTGACTATGATGCTGATGTTGCTTTTGATTGCAAATTTTACTATGATCTTATTAGCACTTATGCAACATGCTGAAATCGATTGTAAGTCAACAACTGTGGGGAGCGAACATTAAAACAACTAGGGAAAAAACAGAAAATGTTTGGAGTTTGATATTTATCAGGTTAATTTTAAATCAAATTCAAAGCACATATGACTGTCTATCTATGTTTTGTGTGTCTTGCTGGCTGTTTTATTACAGGATATTGAAATAAATTAGTTTTTTGGTGCCTGCAGACCGTAACCTGCAACCTGATTTTAGCCTCATTTTTGGTGGTGTATGTCCTAACCTTGCTGACGGGAAGGACCTGAGCCTGGGGTACATCTTACACAATTAATTAGTGCTTAAATCTAACTGGTCCAGAGAAGATTTTCAGTCAAAAATTCCCTCAGATCCATCTGCATCTCCACAGCCTTCTGCAAACCGACATTGAAGGCTCTTGCTGAGAGATTAGGTAATTTACCGATGACATTTATCAGCAAATCCAACAACATTTAGGCTTTCTCCATTTGGAGTGTAGTTTGAAATATTTAAACATATCTGTACTTGTTTTTGCCATATTGGGTGTATTTTGATGCTTTTTAAGACTATTGTGTTGTTGTCTTAGCAGCATGCTAATGCCTAACTCTACTGAAATCAATTGTATGTTGACACCTTAGAGGAGTGTTCATGAAAGTAAGTTTTGAGTGATCAGCAAACAGCTGGAAATTTTGCCTGTGGTCATGTTTATCGAGTTCATCTTTAATTAGTGTCTCCAGCTATCCACCTTTTTCCTGAGTAACCAATGAGAGATGCCATGATGGATTCTAACTTCCGTTTGGATGCTGTCGTGTTCCGGCCTCCATAGAAATCCATGTTAAAATGGGGTAAAAAGATCAACTGAATTAATTCAACTAAAATTAAATATAAAAATGTGTGCAGGGTTAAGATGTGTATTAATTTGACTAGAAACACCAGAGACCGGAAATGTAAAGCATCCTTCTGTTATGAGGCAGACGAGACTTCCGCGTTCAGCAAAATTCTTGCATGTCCCACAGTGTAATACATGTGTCAAGGTTTCTGTTAGTTTGGACTTTCAGTTTGCACCTTTTCCCCGGTCTGTTTGTTGTCATGGTTATTGATTTGATTTCCTCATTATGTTCAGGTGTGTCTTGTTATTATCCTAGTTTGGTCTGTGTTTTTCAGTTTCTGTCTGTTCAGTTTGAGTTTGTCAGGCAACGTCAATGTTATGTGTGTCACCAGCGTTTCCTTGCATGGAATTACCTGTCTGTGGATTTATTAAAGACTGTTTATCTTCATATCTTCATTTTTTGATCAAGAAACACTGAAGGTAAATGCCCTCAGTGCTGTCATTCTTGCCGTTGCTGAAAAAATGCTGAAAGAAGACTTTGTGTGTTCTTGCTATAAGGATTACAGAAATGTTGAAGTCTTTTTTCATTTTTTGATTCCTATTCTTTTCTTCTTGGTCGTGCTTCATCAATTGTTTAGTTCAGCTGAATATGAGCAACAAAGCTACATGCTGATCAAGACCTTCTCATGTTCAGCTTTTTTGTGGATTGTGTTACTTCTTATTGACGGTAGATACGTTGCATGTGCAGTATTTTCACCACATCCTCCATGTAACAACACAATAGATGTGAAAGTACTTCAGTCCACTCCAGAATTTTTCCAATCTAAGGTAAGTAAAAATACAACAACTTGTGGCAACACTGCAAAACGGTTTGAAATAATTCTGAATGTACTGTACAGTATAAATCTGATCTCCTGATCTTTCATTTAGCATGCATTACTACCATTAGGGCAGGATTGAAACATCCATTATAATGATTTTCACTAATTAATCGCACGTGTCATAATCAGCAAATCAAAGTATTTGATCTGTGAATATCATTGGAGTAATTACATACCAGTACTGTCACTGCACAACTACTGCCTTAATAAATATAATGAATGAATATCATGAAACTAATCACATATTTTGGTATGATCCCAGCTTGTAGGTTTTTTGCTGTTACATTGTATGCTGCTACTAGCCTTCCTTACTACAGCTGTTGCACATCTGAAAAAATGGTGCAACCAGAGGAGCAATGCAAATACAGCATTATACAACAGGATGAATCCTGAAAACATTTACGGGGCAACGGGAATAAGCCAGAGTATTGACAGTACCTGAACAAAACAACCAGAAAACCACGATTGAAAAAGACTGTTAAAACCAGATCAGTTACAGTGTAAGAAAAGTGTTACCTGTAATATACAGAGTGTAAAATTGAACACCATTGATTTTCATTGCGTATGTATTGTACTCTAAAATGATTTCTTATTTCATCATAAACAGCAAATCATGACACACTGTATGAATACATTGATTTGGTATGCTGTCTTAAATGTATGCAAATTCAATTATCCTATGTGACCATATATAAGAATGGAAACCATGTTGTAAAATGCTGGGTTGACATTTTAAACCACAGGTTAAAGGCTCATTTTTATTCCACTTTTTTGCAAACTAATGCTTTATTTTGTAGAATCATTTGTAGAATCTAACAGCTGTCTAACAGTTACCTAACTGCTTTTCTGATTTCAAATTCTGCATCTGTAAAAACAATAAAACTGCTGATAAATAATCTGGTTATATGATTTTAATCTTTCATTTTCTTTACTTGTTGACAAATTGATACAGACATGTTCTGTGTGTCTTGTTCAAAGCATTGCTGAAGACAACCACATAATACACAGGTAAAAAAAAAAAAACTAATTCAGTTTGCAAAGCTCAGTTCGCATATAGTATATGTAACCCTGCTACAGGTAAGTACAGGCTACACTCTAAAAAATGCTGGGTTAAATACAACCTGTCCATTCTGATTAGCTCCTGTATTTGCATTCATGTGTCTGTGAGCATGCATGTGCACGTGCGTGCATGTGTCATTGTGTCTAGAGGTGGGGGAGGAAGCATACAAATGAAATAGTATCTTAGATTAATAACAGATATAAGTAGTACACTCTAAAAAATGCTGGGTTAAATACAACCCAGTGCTGGTGGGTTGTATTTAACCCAGCATTTTTTAGAGTGTATAACTTTAAAAATGAAGAAAAAAGACAACAAATGTTATTAGCAACAATATTAAAAATAACAATAATAATAATAATTTCATTAAGACTGGGAAAGGGTGGAGGGCAATGAAGAGGGCAAGTAATAATATTAATAATAATAATATTAAATTAATAAATATTTAATAATATTTAACCCAACTTTTGGTTGAAAACAACCCAATCGCTGGGTTTGTCCATATTTTACCCAGCGCTGAGTTGTATTTAACCCAGCATTTTTTAGAGTGTAGGTTCGTTTGAATATACAATAGTCTGAGAATTCAATAGTTCACCTTGGGAAGTTTTGAAATCAGAAACAACAATTTTGCTAAGTTTATGCAGTTTAATTTTGTCACACCAGAGGCAGAACTTGAAATATTTAATCGCTCGCCACAGTGCTTTTATGTATGATCTTCAGATCATGCTAAAGAAAAAACATCACAAGTTCTATACGCTACACTGTGAGGCTGATGTTCCTCTTGACAATGAAGGATTTCAGTCGTGTTCACAAAACCTGCTTATATTGAGGGGTCATTCCAACACCCCCCCAACCATATTTGTTTTAATATTGGAGGAAAACTTGGTTTAGCTTCATTGGGTGTTACCAGTTGTATTTAATTTTGTTCTTTCCTCTGATTGAAATGTTTCAGACAAACATAATACAATCCAGTGCACAACTCTGATACACCAAATGTTTTCACTTTCACTTTCTCTTAATATAAAGTCTATTGTTAGTCGTTCGTAATATCCCTTTAAGACCTTTAATTTGTTAATGACATCATCCTCCAGGAAGTGACATCATTTTGGAGGGAAAACAACAGCACAAACATCAGTAAGTAATGGAAGTGATGGATTCTGTGGTGTTTGTTGGTTTGCGTTTCCAGTTAGATATTCTCATATTTTTTCTATTGTGTAAATAATCACATTTTAATAAAAAAAAAAAAAGGTCCCTGAGGTTGACCGGAGCTTATTTGAGACCCGTTTTGTTTCACACATACCTTTTAAATTTTTTTTACCTTTAGATTAGGAATATAAAGTGTGATTTTAAATCTATGATGAGAGACTAGCGTAAACAAGAACATAATAGATTAGTCACTCTAACTGCTCTTTAGAGATGATTTTCAGTCAAAAATCCATCTGCATCTCCACAGCCTTCTGCAAACAGACATTGAGGGCTAATGCCAAGAGATTAGGTCATTTACTGATGACATTTATCAGGAAATCTAACAACATTTAGACTAAGCCTTTCTGCACTTGGAGCGAATTCAGCGCAAACAATCTGAGCCAACCATGCTGGAGATTCCCTCGAAGGCTGTGATGAATCGCACCGAGCTCAAATGAGAAGAGTGAGCAGTGAAGGACAAAGGCACAGACGGTTTCCACATGTACAGACACTCTGCTCCTCTTGACAGATGAAGCTATATTTGATGTTACATCTTCAAATAGTTCTTCAAACATACTAATGAAATGGAAAGACTTGACTATTTTTGACTTGACCTCACCTTTAATGCTTTCTTAAAGTTCAAACTCAGCTGGTTTAGATATCGTTTTGGAAATGCCAAGTCATCAACTAAAAATTTGTAAAAGTATGCATGCATTTAGTATAGATTTCAACACTTTTTTGCATTTTGTTTGCATAATGTTTGAACTTGTATTCAGGTGAACAATATAAGTATGCTCAGAAGAAACATTTGTGTTTGTGCATGATCGGTCCTGATCTAAAACGGTTGAGTCCAAATCAAACTGTTTGCGGGATAAAAAATGTGTGAAAACTTTGTTAGAGAGCCAGTGGTAACTAATTCTATAATTGCTCGTCTCTCATTGCTTTGCATGTCATGTTAAATTCACCTGAGTTTATGCAGTCAGATGCAGATTTATTAATAAGCACTTGTTCATAATAGCTTTATATTGACCGATGGCACCTGAGGGAACGTGCAGGATGAGCCGCTGATGTTCTGGGCGAAGAGAAATCTTTCCTTTGGCTTTGGCTCAAAACTTTGCCAGTCTGTCCATCACTGTTATTTTCAGTGTTCTTTTGGAAAGTGTTTCCCTCGTTCTTCTGCTGTGTTTTTCCAGGACTTTTGAGAGCACTTAAGAACATCAAAGTCTAATATTATTAAATTTTATTTGTTTTGTGTGAGATGGATGATATAAATGATCTATAGGCTAGTACCATTCAAAAAGTTGGGGTCGGTAAGATTGTTTTGTTTTTAAAAGAAGTCTCTTCTGCTCACCAACACTGCACTTATTTGACCAAAAATACAGTAAAATTGTGAAATATTGTTACAATTTAAAATAACTGCCTTCTATTTGAATATATCTTGAAATGTAAGTTATTCCTGTGATGCAAAGCTGAATTTTCAGCATCATTACTCCAGTCTT
>NW_015551044.1:1501710-1506098 GCF_001515605.1 Sinocyclocheilus anshuiensis
TGAATAAATAAGCTTTCCATTGATGTATGGCTTGTTAGGATAGGACAGGATAGGATTGTTAGGATTGGCCGAGATACAACTATTTGAAAATCTAGAATCTGAGTGTGCAAAAAAAATCTAAATATTGAGAAAAATCGTCTTTAAAGTTGTCCAAATGAAGTCCTTAGCAATGCATATTACTAATCAAAAATTAAGTTTTGATATATTTACGGTAGGAAATTTATAAAATATCTTCATGGAATATGATCTTTACTTAATATCCTAATGATTTTTGGCATAAAAGAAAAATCGATAATTTTGACCCATACAATGTATTTTTGGCTATTGCTACAAATATACCCCAGCGACTTAAGACTGGTTTTGTGGTCCAGGGTCACATATTATAATATGCTGATTTATTATCAATGTTGAAAAAAGTTGTGCATCTTTAGTCAAATTAAAACTGCTTAGTATACTGTATGTACTTTTCAAGAATGCACTTGATGGATTTGTTTTTTATAAACACAGCTTTTCTCTTTACAAGACATTAACTGATGGACTGGAGTGGTGTGGATTACTTGTGGATTATTGAGATGTTTTTATCAGCTGTTTGGACTCTCAATCTGACGGCACCCACGTGCATGTGAATCTCAGATTGTACTTTGGCTGAATCCTCCGCAACAATCAATAACACTAACTTCCTCTTCAATGATTCTTTCTATATACAAATCACTATTTTTGTTTTTTTAGTTTTCTTCGTTCATTTTTCCATCTCCTCCTCTCTGTCTCTCGTCCCTTTGTGCGTTCATAATTATTTTGCTTTCCTCTCCTTCGAGCATCTGTTATTAAACCTCAACCACAGAGCTGTAGAATGTTTTCACGATCATTTGGACCAATCACAGCCCAGCTTTGTGCCATGAATTGCGACATTTTGACCAATGTTCAGCATGAATGTCATTTCTTTCGTTTATCATTTCTGAAAATAGCAGCATGTTATCTTGTTTTCAAACACACGCATTGCATTGATCAGAAATAACAAGAAAACTGTGATATGATGGAGGGAAAGAAAAACATTTTAAATGGTATTTTAAAGAGTAAATATTTCAAAAGTTTGGGTATGATGATTTTTAAAAAGAAATTGATGCTTTTATGCATGCATTAAATTGATCAAAAGTTAGAGAAAAGACATTTATAATGTTACAAAACATTTTTATTTCAAATAAATGTTGTTCTTTTTAACTTTATATCCTGCAAAAAATATATCACAGTTTCACCAAAATTGTAGAGTTTTTAACATGGATGAAAATCAGCATATCAGAATGATTTCTGAAGGATCATGTGACACTGAAGACTGGAGTAATGATGCTGAAAATTCAGCTTTAATCACAGGACTTACATTTTAAAATGTAGCAAAATACAATATTTCTGTTTTTATTGTATTTTTTGATAAAAAATTAATGCACCCTTGGTGAGCAGAAGCAACTTCTATCAAAAACATCAAAAATGTATTTACTTTAATAAATATGCAGAGCATGTAAGGTGATTTTAGGTTACACTGTGGGCCACCTTTTGAAACTTAGATGACAAACAGTGTCAGAAGTATCTGAATATTTCCTAATTAACCCTTTATTTTATTGTTTAAGAATAAATAGTATTATAAGAGGCAATTACACATATTAATTGTACCACAAATTGGGTTTTGGTCTCAAAAATCCCCATTATATTCCAAAATAATACAATGCATTGGTTGACGGATAGATCTGTCTCTCTGTGTTGGGTGTTTTAGTGTGAATATGTTGATAAATATGTGTGTGAGTGTGATGTTTGCTCTTGTGTGTCTGTGCATGCTTGGGCAGCTGTGGATGGCTGTTCATCAATCTCTCGTTTGAAGCATTATGATGGATGGATGAGGAGGCAGCAGTGATTTCTGGCATGCATCTGTATGTGTGTAAATGTGTGCAATGTGTGTAAACGTGGCTCCTGCTGTATGTGTGGTGTGTATGTATGTTCCCTGTGCATTTGTGAAGATCCATAATCCTGCTGAATGATCGGGGCTTTGATGAACATATGAGAGCCAAGGAATGTGTGCTGGTGTGTCCCGGCATGTAACGGAGAGAGATGGAGAGAAGATGTCTGCCATAAAGAGTCACAGATTGCATTATGAAAGCTGTACTGTATATGGCATAATCCAATCACTAATATCTGCCGTGTGTGTGTGTGTGTGTTTAGACAATGATGGTTTGGACTCAGCCTTATACCATCTGAAACTCATAAGCATTCTCCTTTTCCAATTTCCACAAACAGAGCTGAACACAATACAAATTATGATATAAGTGTTATTGTTTTTAATCACTTTGATTTCTGCTTTTAATTGAATTGAATTGAATTGAGTTTAATTTGGTTTATTTTAAATTATTTTATTTTATAGTTTAGTTTAGTTTTGAAAATATTGCTACAAAGTCAGTTTGTTCCATGCACTTACATGAGCGATTTTATAATTAATAATAAAAAAGTCTATATAGTTTTTATTAATTTCTATTTATTAGTTTCAGTTTATTTAGTGCATTAAGTGTAATGTGTAATGTAATGTAGTTATATATATATATATATATATATATATATAATCCTAAACTATTTCGGCTGCATTTCTCATTTTCATTAAGTTACACTTAATTCACTAAATAAACTGAAACTAATAAATATAAATTATTAAAAACTATATAGACATTTTAAAAAACAAACTAATAAAAATTTAAAAAATGACAAAATTACTAAAAATGTAACTAAAGTTAAAGTGAAAACAGAACATAAAAATAAGATCAAATTCAGTAGATGAAAATACAAATCAAATCAAATTTAATAGATGAAAAACAAACAAAAAACTATTTTTTTACTATTTTAATTTTTTTTTTTTTACTTTTTAGTTAAAAGGCAACTAACTTAAAATATGTTTAAGTTGAAGTGCTAAAATAATTAAAACTGAAATAAATAACAGATTAAAACAGAAATAAAAATGAAAAAAAAAAAAAAAAATTAGAAAAGCACATAACAAAATTTCTAAACGTAAACTGCCATACATAAAAGTCTGTAAAAATAGGACCCAGTGTGCTGTGTTAATATGAAGGATTTTTAAAATTGATTTTTCATGTCTTTGCATTATGTCATGTTTTAGGGTTAAGGGAAATATAGGCTACACATTTTCTGTTTTTAGGAATATTTCTCTTACAGAGTAAAATTAAATTGAAAGCTGAAAATGTACAACAAGAAGAGTTAACTATTCAAAATATTAATAAATACCATAATAGTATATAAATAATAATAAGATGTTCAGAACTCCTTTAGCAATCACATAGAAATGCAGTATTATCAAAGTAACTCGGGCAAGCATCACTTCTTCAGGTAATGTATTTCCTTTAAAAAAGGTAACAGCAAACTAAATGTTTTATTAATCTAAAGCCAATTATAGTCCCATTTGACGTTTATCGAGTCTTAATTTTGGCCCTTTTGTCCGTGTGTGTGTGTGTTTTGCAGGCTTGTACAGGAGTGTGTGCCCCCCGCTGGCTCACGGACACCCTGCACAAAAGAAGCTGCATTCTTCACATTCCCATAACCTGAGGTGAATTGAAACATCACTGGAGCTCTATGAGTCGGGGATTCTGTCAACACGTCATTCTGTACTGTAAACCTGAGCACCGCTGGCACACTTACAGTCAACACAAAATCAAAATTCATGCCATTTACTTTCTCAGTAACATTCCGGGTCTTACTGCGCGTGATTGATTAGTCCATGTTGTTCCAAAGAAAGAAAATGTTAGTCTTTGTAGTCATCAAATCAAATGCTCCGCCTCTAAAACGACTTTCCTTTTAAATTTGTTTTTTTGCAAATATATTTCATAATATACAAAAATGTCCAAAAAATATATTTACATAAATATATTTTCTAACAATATATTTTTGTATGTTTTGTGTATTGTTTAAAGGGGTCATATGATGCGATTTCAAGTTTTCCTTTCTTTTTGGACTGTTACAAGCTCTTGGTGCATAAAGAAGATCTGTAAAGTTGCAAAGACTAAAGTCTCAAATCCAAAGAGATATTCTTTATAAAAGTTAAGAGTCAGCCACGCCTACCTAAAACGGCTCGTTCTAACGAGAGAGAGCGTCACATCACAGTAGAGTCAGCTGTCTTAACTGCGGCTTGTGTACTGGATCATCACTGTGTCTGTCACGCGACTCTGTTGCCCTTTCGGGTTTGAATTGATGGTAAAACTAACTTGTCTTGATATTTACTTTGAAAGCTGAGGCTGCGATTATGGTAAGTGGCGTTATATTTCCGACGCGTGCTTGCGGTGTTCGGCCAATCACAATGCACTGGGTCAGCTGGCCAATCAGAGCAGACTGTGCTTGTCAAA
>NW_015551044.1:1506202-1533683 GCF_001515605.1 Sinocyclocheilus anshuiensis
GGGGCATAGAGGACCTACAATAATGTACAGTATTTGAAAAATAATGTGTTTTTTGAACATTAAAGCATGTCAACATATTCTGTTACACCAAATACACAAAATAATGATCTTTAAAATAGCATCATATGACCCCTTTAAAAATATACATTGCACAACTGAATAAATATAATTAATGAATACAGCCTAAATTAATTTATTTTCTTGTCCCTGAAATACATTTTGAAATATATACTTTGACATATGAAGGTAAAATTTTAATTTAATTATCATTTATTTAAATTAAAATTTTACATTTCAACATATTTGAGCATATATTTAAAATATGTATTGGTCAGAATTAATTAATTAATTAATTTATTGTCGCATGGGCCAATCAGTTCCCAAAGGACAAAATGAATATTCTTGCCATATTATTGCTATATATTTCAGTATTAAGTCTCATATACTCATGAACTTTTTTCCTCCTCTTCTCTAGTATGTTTATTAACATGTCTACTAAACCTGGCAATATATATTATGAATATTGTTGGCTCTTTTAAATTATTTTGTCAGTTGCTTTGGATAAAAGCATAAGTGTGCATGTAATACTCTGCAATAAGTCTCATTATGTATGTGATATGGGTTGCAAATGGCTATTTACGTTGGCTTTATGTTGACTTAAAGGGGTCATATGATGCTGCTAAAAAGAACATTATTTTGTGTATTTGGTGTAATGAAATGTGTTTATGCGGTTTAAAGTTAAAAAAACACATTATTTTCCATATACTGTACATTATTGTTTCTCCTCTATGCCCCGCCTTTTTGAAACGCGTCAATTTTTACAAAGCTCATCGGTCTGAAAAAGCGAGGTGTGCTGTGATTGGCCAGCTATCCAGTGCATTGTGATTGGCCGAATACCTCAAGCGTGAGACGAAAATGTTACGCCCCTCACCATACTGTTGTATTCCCTCAGCGACCAGCACAGATCAGCTCTAGGCATGACGAAGCAGATATCGTCCTCTTTTGGAAGACCAAACAAAGTAGTTTCGCTTTCACAACGAAGCACACAGCGTCTTCAGGATATAGCGGCGGCAAACAATACTACAGCGAAAATAAAAGTTACGCCTTCTTTCTTTGCGTGAACATTTGGGCGGCATTATGCAAATCTTCCCACAGAGCGACGTAGGTATGTTGGGGCGTGTTAGAACGAGCCGTTTTAGGTAAGCGTGGTTGACTCTTAACTTTTATAAAGAATATCTTTTTGGATTTGAGACTTTAGTTTTTACAACTTTACAGATCTTCTTTATGCACCAAGAGCTTGTAACACTCCAAAGAGAAAGGAAAAATTTAAATCACATCATATGACCCCTTTAATACACTAGCCAAGGCTATATTGATTACACCCAGTTTTATGGTTAGTATTTAGATTTAATACAAGCCAAAGGAGATTTTCCATATCTATTAACTTAAACAAGACTGCAGCTGAGTTTGTCATAATATTGCACCTCTTTTATCTACTTTTAAATCTATATTTATGCATTTATTTAAAACTTGATTAATTGATTTATATAGGAAGTAACCAGTTTAATTTTGTTGTACATGTAACCTGAACAGGATTCCCGTCCCTGCTGTACATTCGGACCCGTGTCGAAAGGTCATCACCCTTGTGGCCTTGTGTGCGCCAGCTGTCACATACGTCAGGAGCTCCTGAATCGTTTCAGCCCTAAAATAGCCTGCAAACTTTAATTTTAGGACCGACTTGGAATAACCCTGGGCTCCCATTCACAGCACTGTTCCTATGCTAGAACAGTTCACAAGGCTAGGTAAGACAACATGATTCATTTACAGGGAATATTGGTATCTAATCAATATTTCAGGTGCATTTACTCATTTATTTTAGTAAGCAGGCATGTTGCAAGCAATCAGATGATCATTATTGTAAAAATAAACCCCTTCTGGGTGATCCTTTTTAAGTTATATATGTTCAGTTTTCCATGTGTTTTAGTATTACAAGGCCTTTTTGATGCCAGACACACAAAGAACAGTTTTTTTTCTGCATTATTTATTTAGGATATTATATTAACAAGGGTCCTTTAACTGGATAATTGCCCTAAAGGTTTTCTGCTGCTACACCCATCAAATTAGATGAGTCAAAAATACAAAAAGACAGACTGCAATGGACTTAATTCTTGCAGACAAAAAGGGAGAGAGAGAGTAAATGAAGTCCAACACCGTAAACTTCCCGCCTACCCACAGCACTAACCAATCAGAAGCCGCGCATTGTCGACGCTGCTCTCCGATTGGCCGCTCGCCGCATGACTGACAGTCCGTGTGAATGAAGTTTTTTCCCACTTTGGCTCCGCGAAGTTTCAGTGACGGGGGCATCACTGCAGCGCACTGAAGGGAAGGAAAGAACAGAAGGGAAAAGAAGGGAGAGAGGTGCCCCATCCATCCATCTATCCATCCACTGAATGTTCCCGCAGGACTTTATTAACGTATGGCTGCATGAGAGGCTTTGAGCTGTCGCGCTTTCTCTCTCCAGGACTGTTGGGTTACTGGTTCTGTCCTGATTTTAAGCAGTTGTCATAATAATATAACCGAACTCTTTGCGTCAGGACGGGCGCAGGTGGTCATGGATACACCTATCAGATGGAAAGTAAAGCGGAGGTTTAAGGAGGTGCGGCTGTCGGTACTCCTAGTATTCCTGATGTTTGTCACCTCACGAGTCAGCGCAGGTAAGCGGCGAATCAACTGTTTCCAAACTGTTACTTTGTGCCGCGGGCCGAGCTCACCAGGGGCTGCGCTTCTCCACGGTCAGTCCGCTGTCCCTGGACTGCAGTGACCGCAGGAGGGGATGGTAGGGGCCCTAGAGTGGGATATTTCCAACTAGGGACGTCCAGAGTTCCGTTTTTGCAGGGAAACATTAGAGCAGCGGCGAATAACGGAATCAGGGACGTTTTCCCGTTCAATGCAACAGCTGCGTGAGGAGATCGTGATGCATCATCTATTGTGGCATGCAACTGGTTTACGCTGCTCCCAGTTGGTGTAGCACTCACTATTCTAATGCACATTAGTAAATAAAACCGTCATAGTAGAAATCCGGATTCCAGGATTTCATATGCAAATCTAAAAAAGGTTCCTCAGTTGTTCTATGCGACTGTTTACTAGGGTTCTTGATATTGCATTATAAGTTCTTCACTTCATGGTATTGGTTTTGGCATCTGCAAAGCATCATAGATGGTTTAATTTTCTAGAAGTAGAGATTAAAGTAATGGGTGGAACTTTTAAACTTTTCAGTTAGAATCAATGTCACAGGAGAACCTTCTGAAGTTCCTTTAAAAAAAAAAAACATTTATGTAGGGATGCTTCACCAGAACCCAGAATCTGAAGAACCTGAACTCTATACAGCCAAATGATCCTTTGCTGAATCTCAAAGACTTCAAGGAACCTTGATCTTTAGGGTTGTATGACATCAGGACCGGTTTTGGTTTCAGACTCTGTGTGATGTGTGAACATAAACCACGCAACCTAGATCGGGATTTGTAGACTTTTTGGAAGATGTTTCACATGCTTTTTAGGGGATCTGGCAGAAAGTAGTTTTCCTCCAGCAGGCGCGCTGACTGCTGAACGTAATTGGAAAAATATGCAGGATGAGAAACACACCAGGAGAGAAAGAGAAAGAGAGAGACCGAGAGAAGTTTATATTTTTCCATAGGCTCATAAAACGAACCAATCACTCTGGCTCTCTGTTTAGTGAAAAACAGATAGATACATGTAAATAAATGCTCGTTAGTCTTAAATCTTGGCTCCTGGTGGATGATCTGTAATGAAGAACATCAGTGGGTCAGGGTGGAGTCGCCGCGTGTCTTCTCTAGTAGATCAGAGATGCTCGAGGTGAAGCTCGCAATTATCTTGTAAACCACTTAGAAGGAATTACCCAGGAGACTATGTAAAACAGTTATTGTAGAGATGCATCACATACATTCCGATCTCATCTGCAATATGCCATTAGTAAAAACCCAAGATTTTTTTTTTAAATCGTGCATGCAATATGCATAAAAATGTGTTCATTTTTTTAGCACATAAGAGCCAACTTTCTATGGTTGCATCAGTTGTTTGACATCTGGTTTTAGTGTCACTTCATTACAAAGCTCTGTGTATCACACTCAGATTTGATAGTGTGGAGTTTATTAGTTGTGAACGTGAATCTGTGGTTTGTCCAGTAACGATGGAGCCAAAGCAGACAGGATATGATCTCCCATTTTCATCCTCCTCGTTTCTCCAGTCTGTCCCAGGGAGTACCCCTCTCTCTCTTTCTCTCTCTTTCTTCAGGCTAGAGGGGGAGGGATAGAGGGAGGGGGGTTGGAAATTCTGCTCCGCATGTGTGATTAGCTTCGTGTCTGGTCATGGCCGCTTTGCTGCTCATTATAGTGATGGAATTATTGAGAACATTTTGGTCCAGGAACGTCTCAAGAACATGCTGACTTACAGTATTTAATAGAGAATTAGTTTGGCAATGGTACCAAATCTTAGCAGATGCACTCTTAAAAATTCCAGTTAGAAGAGTTTTATAATCTGATCATATATTCACTTAATTATTTTTTTATAAAAATATTTTTATTTATTTAAAGAACCCAGAAAGCACAACACTGATCTGAAGACCCTATAATGAAACACGAAGAGGTTTTTAATCTCCAAAGAACCATATAGCAACTCAAGAACCTTATTAGGCCATGGAAAACCTGGAATCTTAAAACAGACCTGGAAATGTAAAAGAAATTACAATTTTCTAGTTATGTTAAGCTCTGAAATATTTAACAGAAATTGATTTTTATAAACATAATCATGAACATCTGGGAAAACCATGGAAATTCATTGGTCAAATGGTGTGAAAAAGTGTTTTTTTGCTGCACTTGAGAGCCATTAATTTTCAGCCAATTTAAGAGTCTATGGTAACTGTTAAATCACTCAACCTAATCACTTTTGCTTGAATGAGTCAAGGCTGAATTAATTGGAGCGATTCATCGACTTGATTGATTGTTTTATATATTAAGAACATCTGTCACTGAGCATCTGTTGAGTACATTTCGATAGAAACATGCTCATTAGAGTCACATCAGACTGAAATGTATTAGTTGTTTAGTTTGCTTCACAATCTAGCATGCTTTGGGCTGTGTTATAAATACAGCTGTGATCCCTATGTAGTGCACTTAATTTCTGAATGCTTCCAATTTTATTTAGAGCACACGTGTAGCGGGATAATGCAGAAAAGATGCTGGACTTGATCCGCAGCCAGACTGGCAGGGATGCACAGCAACACTCATTGCTTCCACGACATGTGGTCTGACAGTGATGTCATGCAGTGGGCGGGACTAACCGAATGGCATCTGTAGGTACAGAATGATTTGCTGAGTTTATGGTGGGACTAGCGGTCCATTGTGGGATACAGCAGCGCTGTTACGTCACAGTAGACAGAAGCTTGTAAAGTCAAAAATGGCTGATGGGGATGCTGCTGCACTTCCTGTGCAGGGCCATTCTGCTTTATTACCCACACTAGTGCTGTTTTATGAGAGTTATACGAACACTCTCAGCGGACCGGCCTCGCTCATTCAGCCTGCTGGGTGTGTGCTTCACTTTTGAGAGTAAACGAATTCTTTTTAACAAATGGCATGTTGTAACGATTGTTTATTGCCCACGTGTGTTGTCTCTGGTTTTGGTTACTCTTGTTGTTGTTTTCTGCAGACCCTTAAAACCATGAGAGGAGAAACTCTGGAATGTTTGGAGCCAAATTTTCACACCCTGGAGCCTTTCAAAAATGTTTGTCGTGTAATGAGAGCAAGCTGTCCATTTCAGCCGTCCCGATTCTTCATTCAGAGTTTGATTCAGTGAGAATCGTAGAGAGGAATATTAAAGGAACACTCCACTATTTTTGAAAATAGGCTCTTTTTCCAACTCCCCTAGAGTTATACAGTTGAGTTTTACCGTTTTCGAATCCATTCAGCCGATCTCCGGGTCTGGCGGAAGCACTTTTAGCTGTAGCACTTTTAGCTGTAGCTTAGCATAGATCATTGAATCTGATTAGACCGTTAGCATCTCGCTCAAAATTGACCAAAGAGTTTCTATATTTTTCCTATTTAAAACTTGACTCTTCTGTAGTTACGTTTACTAAGACCGACGGAAAATGAAAAGTTGCGATTTTCTAGGCCGATATGGCTAGGAACTATACTCTCATTCCGATGTAATAATCAAGGAACTTTGCTGCCGTACCATGGGTGCAGCAGGCGCAATGATATTACGCAGCGCCTGAAAATAGGCTAACTTCCGTCAACATAACCAACGTGACCACCTGCTTTCACAGGGAGCGTGCTGGGGACTATTTTCAGGCGCTGCTATAGTTCCTAGCCATATTGGCCTAGAAAATCGCAACTTTTCATTTTCCGTCGGTCTTATTACACGATGTAACTACAGAAGAGTCAAGTTTTAAATAGGAAAAATATAAAAACTCTTTGGTAATTTTTGAGCGAGATGCTAACGGTCTAATCAGATTCAATGATCTATGCTAAGCTGCAGCTAAAAGTGCTACCGCCAGACCCGGAGATCGGCTGAATGGATTCGAAAATGGTAAAACTCAACTGTTTAACTCTAGGGGAGTTGGAAAAGGTATTTTGACTATATTTTCAAAAATAGTGGAGTGTTCCTTTAACATTGTGGAGAAATCAGGTTCGTGTTGCCTTTGGCTCCATGGCTTCCATTAACAGAACAAGCAGCGTCTCCCTGTGGCTATTAAAAGGTACCAGTCCAGTTCCAACAGGAAGAGGATGAAGGGTTTCCCGCCTAAACGAACTCCCAGAATCCCCTTTTGCATACTAACTAGTGTGCAAGATTAAGATTAGTACACTCCAAATCACTCCTAGCTGAATGGCATATTATTTAAGATGGATTTTTTAAAGTATGAATGAGTTTCATTCTCTTCATATTAAATAGTATGCATGGTTAAGAGTTAACTTCCTAAATCTTAGTATGCAGAAAATAGTATGTCAATAGTGACTGGCTGCCATAGTATGCAAGTATGCATCTGTTTACATACTATCTCTCTAATATAGAATGCAATATTAAAATTAGAGTTACTAAACTCGTATGTCAAAAGTGACTGAATTGCATAGTATTTAAAATTGATTTTATAAGTATGCACCAGTCTCATGCTCTCCATATTAAATTGTATGCAAGATTAAGAGTAAACTACCTAAATCATAGTATGCTGAAAATAGTATGTCAGTAGTGACTGGCTGCAGTAGTATGCAAGTATGCATCTGTTTACATACTATCTCTCTAATATAGAATGCAATATTAAGATTAGAGTTACTAAACTCGTGTGTCAAAAGTGACTGGATTGCATATTTACAACTGATTTTTTTTAAGTTTGCATCAGTCTCATGTTCTCCATATTAAACTGTATACAAGATTCAAAGTAAACTACCTGAATCATAGTATGTTGAAATTAGTATGTCAGTAGTGACTGATATAGCATGCAATATTAAAATTAGTGCATATCAAATCATGTTTTTCAAAAATGTTTTTAAAATGGTATGTCACAGTGACTGGATTGTGTAGTATTTACTATGGATTTTATAAGTATGCATCAGTCTCATGCTCTCCATATTAAATAGTATGCCAGATTAAGGCATACTATGTCAATATAATGACTGGATAACATAGTATGCAGGGATGCATCCATTCACATGCTATCTATCTTACACAACATGCAATATTAATATGAGTGCACCTCTCCAAAAAATAGTATGCTGAATATGTATGCATGGGTGGTACAATTTACAGTGGGTTTTTGAAGTATTTGTCATTTTGCATAGTGTCTATTGTATCAGTGTTGACAAAGTTTTGAAGTGTGCATCTGTTCACACACAATGTCTTTTATAGCATGTAAATAATATTAGTGCATCTCAGTGTTGAAAATAGTATGTCGATGCTGCATATATGCTTCTTTTTCCATACTATCCATCTTATACACTATGCAAGATAAAGATTGGCATGTCCCAAATCATAGGAAATGGTCAAAGGTGTCCAGATAGCATACTAAATACTTCAAAGTATGCATATTTTCACTTACTATCAATCTTATGTAGTATTCAATATTAGAATTAGTGTATTCCAAGTCATAGTACTGTATGCTGAAATAGGTTTGAAGCATGCATAATGCATAGATGGAGTCTTTTTGCAAACTTGTATCAATACATAATTTTATGATAATGAAGTGTGTATGTTGTGCTGGCTTGCTTCATATTTAAAAGCATGAGCTTTTCCTTTGAAAGCACAGTATGTACTTTTTTAAAGTTAGTAGAAGTATGTGAATAGTTACCGTGTCAGCAGTTATGATTTTGGGTGTGTTACGGAAGACCAGACCAGACCAGCCCAGCCCTTGACCCTGTACTAGCCTTCAGTGTGTAGGAGGTCCAGCTCTGGGATCACAGGACAGAAATGTTGAAAGTTTTGTTCTGTATTAGACAGTGCTGTTTTTGTGGCCAAATGTAGAAGCAAGTTGCTTTCCCCCTCTTGGTTTGTGTGGTTTGGGCTTTATAGTGTGTGTTTTAGAGTCACATTGTTTTATGATTGCAAGCGTTTCAAGTCTCCCTTCAATCTAAAGCCGCATTTGGGAGGGTGATAGTTGGTGAAACCTTCAAGGTCTGAGTTCACACACTATAAAAACCAGATACTGCCTCTTTCAGACGTGAGGACCAAACCCTGACCCACATGTCTGCTGGGTTCAAACACACATAAAGTTCACTGAAATTGCTGGACTTCATTATATTTATCAAACACACTGAAGACAAGAGAGCAAATTAGACTTTTAAATGAAATTGCAATGGAGATAAATACGTTATTTACAAAATGAATAAAAACATAAATTTGCATCTGTTCACATACTATCTATGTTATATAGTATGCAATATTAAGATTAGAGTTACTAAACTCGTGTGTCAAAAGTGACTGGATTGCATATTTACAACTGATTTTTTTTAAGTTTGCATCAGTCTCATGTTCTCCATATTAAACTGTATACAAGATTCAAAGTAAACTACCTGAATCATAGTATGTTGAAATTAGTATGTCAGTAGTGACTGATATAGCATGCAATATTAAAATTAGTGCATATCAAATCATGTTTTTCAAAAATGTTTTTAAAATGGTATGTCACAGTGACTGGATTGTGTAGTATTTACTATGGATTTTATAAGTATGCATCAGTCTCATGCTCTCCATATTAAATAGTATGCCAGATTAAGGCATACTATGTCAATATAATGACTGGATAACATAGTATGCAGGGATGCATCCATTCACATGCTATCTATCTTACACAACATGCAATATTAATATGAGTGCACCTCTCCAAAAAATAGTATGCTGAATATGTATGCATGGGTGGTACAATTTACAGTGGGTTTTTGAAGTATTTGTCATTTTGCATAGTGTCTATTGTATCAGTGTTGACAAAGTTTTGAAGTGTGCATCTGTTCACACACAATGTCTTTTATAGCATGTAAATAATATTAGTGCATCTCAGTGTTGAAAATAGTATGTCGATGCTGCATATATGCTTCTTTTTCCATACTATCCATCTTATACACTATGCAAGATAAAGATTGGCATGTCCCAAATCATAGGAAATGGTCAAAGGTGTCCAGATAGCATACTAAATACTTCAAAGTATGCATATTTTCACTTACTATCAATCTTATGTAGTATTCAATATTAGAATTAGTGTATTCCAAGTCATAGTACTGTATGCTGAAATAGGTTTGAAGCATGCATAATGCATAGATGGAGTCTTTTTGCAAACTTGTATCAATACATAATTTTATGATAATGAAGTGTGTATGTTGTGCTGGCTTGCTTCATATTTAAAAGCATGAGCTTTTCCTTTGAAAGCACAGTATGTACTTTTTTAAAGTTAGTAGAAGTATGTGAATAGTTACCGTGTCAGCAGTTATGATTTTGGGTGTGTTACGGAAGACCAGACCAGACCAGCCCAGCCCTTGACCCTGTACTAGCCTTCAGTGTGTAGGAGGTCCAGCTCTGGGATCACAGGACAGAAATGTTGAAAGTTTTGTTCTGTATTAGACAGTGCTGTTTTTGTGGCCAAATGTAGAAGCAAGTTGCTTTCCCCCTCTTGGTTTGTGTGGTTTGGGCTTTATAGTGTGTGTTTTAGAGTCACATTGTTTTATGATTGCAAGCGTTTCAAGTCTCCCTTCAATCTAAAGCCGCATTTGGGAGGGTGATAGTTGGTGAAACCTTCAAGGTCTGAGTTCACACACTATAAAAACCAGATACTGCCTCTTTCAGACGTGAGGACCAAACCCTGACCCACATGTCTGCTGGGTTCAAACACACATAAAGTTCACTGAAATTGCTGGACTTCATTATATTTATCAAACACACTGAAGACAAGAGAGCAAATTAGACTTTTAAATGAAATTGCAATGGAGATAAATACGTTATTTACAAAATGAATAAAAACATAAATTATAATATTATTTATTATAAAAATAAAAAGAATAAAAACTTTTATTGTAGTGATTCAGTTCAGATTCACGAAACTATGCGATAATTGCAAAGATTTACAGCTGAAAAATAATGTATTTAAAAAATGTTTAAACTGAGTGATGAGTCAAATGAATCAGTGAATCATATTCTGAACCAGTTTACTGAATCGAATTGTGTGAATTGCTAAAATTAATCTTCTAGTATGAAAGGAGGTTGAGTGTTCAGGACTGTGCGTGTATGTGCCTGTTTCAGAAAGAAATGGCAGGGGAAAGTGAAAAAAAAACGAGTGATTGAGGTGAGGAAAGGAGGTGAGTTATAGTAGTTATTGACAGCAGACCTACAGGAGATGAGGTCATGAGGTCAGAGGTTAAAGGTGGCATACTGTGGGTGGTGACCTTCAGATTATGACCACCCTAGAGGTTTACAGTGCTCCACCCCGAGACACAGCGTCTGGAAAACACATCACTTTAAGTGCAGGCAGAGACAGAGATCTATTTCACACTGTTTTGGCATGAAAAGTGGTATACTTAAAGTGTGTAACATTATAAACGTCTTTACGTTCTTTAATTGAATGCAGCATTTTATGAATAAAATAATACTTTCTTAAAAAAATCTTAGTCATCCCAACTGAGCAGTAGTAAATGTAGTGTTAATGATTTTAACACTAACCCTAAGTATTACGTTTTTGCATGTAACTTATCACCGTTCATGACTTGAATTGAACCTTAAATCATGTAACTTGTCATGAAGAAATATGCTATTGTGCAATTTTTGCAGATGATAAAATGGTTGAAAAAATCACATAGACTTTGATGGACCAGAACCGTATCTGTAGACCAGAATATCATAGCGACTTGTACGTGGGCCACATGCTAAAAACCTCTCAGAACAGCTTAGCAGCTGCATAGCAACCACATAGAACGCCAAAGAACCCCTGTAGCAACATTCTAAAACCTCTCAGAACAACTCAGCAAATGCAAAGCAACTCCCTAGAAATCACAAAGCAACATTCTAAAACCTCTCAGAACACTTTAGCAGCTTCTAAGCAAGCCCCTAGCATAGCAACCCCCTGGCAACCACATAAACACCCTAGAAATCCCACAGAACATTCTAAAACCTTTTAGAACACCTTAGTAACTGCACAGAATACCCAGAAACCCCATAGCAACATTCTCACTGCATATCAACTACCTAGTAACCACATAGAATGCCCTAGAAACCCCATAGCAACATTCTCACTGCATAGCAATTATCTAGTAACCACATGAAATACAATAGAAACCCCATAGCAACATTCTCACTGCATAGCAATTATCTAGTAACCACATGAAATACAATAGAAACCCCATAGCAACATTCTCACTGCATAGCAACTGCCTATTAACCACATAGAACACCCTAGAAACCCCATAGCAACATTCTCACTGCATAGCAATTATCTAGTAACCACATGAAATACAATAGAAACCCCATAGCAACACTATCACTGCATAGCAACTGCCTATTAACCACACAGAATACCTAGAAACCCCATAGCAACATTCTCACTGCATAGCAACTACCTAGTAACCACATAGAACACGCTAGAAACCCCATAGTAACATTCTCACTGCATAGCAATTATCTAGTAACCACATGAAATACAATAGAAACCCCATAGCAACATTATCACTGCATAGCAACACCTTAGTAACGAAATAGAACACACTAGAAACCCCATAGAAACATTCTCACTGCATAGCGAACATTATATTAATGAAAGAGAAAACCCTATACCCCATAGCAACATTTTCACTGCATATCAACACCTTATTAAAGAAATAGAACGCCCTAGAAAGTTCTCAACCTAGCAACATTCTGAAAGTTCTCAGAGCACCTTGGCAACCTCATAGCACCGCAGTGGTGGGTTTCTGCTCGCGTTTTCTTTATGAAATCAGTCTAGTTGCATTAGGATCATGTTGGATGATCAGGGTTTTAGTCTTTCGGATTACACCTGGTCTTGATACAGCCCACCACCCCTGCTGCTCACACACACACACACACACACACACTCACACACACACACACACACATACACATTGTTGTCTGCCATGCATGCATGCATGTGTGTGTGTTTAGATCTCTGGTTCCCAGAGTTTCAGAGTTGAAGTTTTTGAGTATTGTATTTCTGTCTGCTCTGTTCTGTATGAATGGACTCTTTCACAGAGCTTTTAAAAGGACGCCATGTTTGGGCTTTGCTAAGGCTTTGTTGTGATTAATTGAGGGGGGTCAGTGTGTGTGTGTGTGTCTGTGTGTGTGTGTGTGTCTGGCACCCCTCCGACAGTCTGAGGTTCCCCTGGGCTGTCATGAAGCTCACACATGTGTACACACTTCCTCTAGAATAACATTCCCTACATACCTGTGCTAGAGCCACTAACTCGGTGTCAGCATGACTAGAGCACCCCAGAGCATTATGGGATATGTGTGTTTTTGCAGCGAAAAGCCACAGATGGACCTGCATTGCTGGTTTTCTTTTATTTCTTGGCATTTGGGATTCGAGCAGTGAGAGCGAGAGTTTGTGTTCTCACATCTGGAAGCTATAGCCATCATTGTACTGTCTGCTGATCCCAGAGAAAAAGAGGGAAAAAAGAGCGGGGAAAAAAGGAAAAATGTCTTCCAGATGTTTTCTTCCCTCCCCTTGCTGTGGAACAGCAGAGGAATAAAATACTGTTTCATTAAGACAGAAGAAAAATACACGTTCCTCACACAGAATCGAGTGAGATGGAGGATCGCAAAACGTGCTCCGAATTCACACCCACTGACCTGACCCGCTTTTTTGTAGGTTTATGCATGCATATTTGTTTATTTGTGTGTTTATGCATGTGTGAGATGGAAAGAGAGGGTGGGACACATCCATCTGTTTTTTTTTAAGGTTTTTGCTTTACAGTATTTTAAATGTTTTTCTAACACTGTAAACAATCTCAAAAAGAATTTGTTATTCTGTTAACACGTTCTGAATGAAAGGAGTGTTTTGCATTATGAGATTTTATCGCTGAAGGTCGGTGAGTGAGTGGCGCTCCTGCCAGATGACTTACACTGCAAAAAATCATGATCTGTTTTCTTTCCCCCCATGAGAATTATCAAAACATCCTTAATTTATCTAAAAAGCATATAATATAAATTAATATAAAAATTCTAAAAATAATTAATTAATTACAAATATTTGTATTTCTAAATATTAATTTATAATTAATTATCTATATATATAAATTGATGTTATAATATATAATATTAATATAAAAATAAAAACAATAATTAAAAATTAGTTAATATTATATTAATTTTACATAATTCAATATTGCAATAATAATATAATATAATTATATAATTATAATATACTATTTGCCAATTTTCTAAACAAAATGTATTAAAAATATTTTTAGGTAGCAAATAGGTATTGATAACAGAAATCATATAAGTGATGTATGAATCAAACAGGCTTAGAATGGTTCTGAAATGGTTTTCCACATATCGTTTAAAATTATATGATCTCTGGTGATCTCTGATCAGCTTTGTTGCATTGCCAACAGATTCTGACACTCATGTCACCTCAAATCGCCAGTAAAAATGAGTGACTTCCTGTCACTTTGTCCCTATACGCTTCTGTCTATATGAACATCACTTAACTGAGATGCTTGTCCTTGAGTGTGATTGTGTAGTTTGTGTATGTGTGTGTGTGTGGTGACCTCTGTTGTGGCATGTAAGAACCCTAATATCTCACATGCCACATTCATGACCCTGAAACAGGGAATTATGGGATTGCCTTGGGTTTATGACCAACACACATGCACGCACGCACGCACGCACGCACGCACACACACACACACACACACACACACACATTAGGCTATACCATTGTAAAAACAAATACACTGACTGAACAAACCATAGACTGGAACAAACATTTAGGTGCGATAATAATAAAACAGAAGTCTAAAAATGACCCTCCCCCACACACAATCCCCTCTAGTCACCTAAGAGGGGGATTCCCCTCCATTTTCTCTGAAGCCATGCTTGCTGCATTTGAGCCCAAAGACTACATCTAAGTTTCATTGACAGTTTATGAGGTATAAACTAGCTCAAGCTGTGATGCTCTTTCTGCTAGCCAGCTTTCTGTTATCATGCAGAAGTACAGTACTAGTCAAAAGTTTGGAAGCATTACTATTTTAATGTTTTAAACATTGCATATCTTTTGCTCATCAAGCTTTCATTTATTTGATCAAAAATACAGAACAAAACGGTAATATTGCAAAGTATTACTGGTATTACAATTTAAAATAATGGTTTTCTGTTTTAATATACTTTAAAATATAATGTTTTTTCTGTGATCAAAGCTGAATTTTGAACATCATTACTCCAGTCTTCAGTGTCACATGATTCTTCAGAAATCATTCTAATATGCTTATTTATAATCAATTTTGGAAACAGTTGTGCTGTTTAATATATATATTTTTTATTACCTGTGATTTAAACTTATAAAACTTATACAACTTTGACATTTATAAAACTATCATATACAAACATAAATATAAACATTTTGTTTGATCATAGGCTCACATGCATGCAAACTAATACAAATTTTAAAATTTTAGATTTTTTGGGGAAATCTGTGATTCTTTTTTTAGGATTCTTTGATGAATAAAGAGTTAAAAAAGAACAGCGTTTATTTAAAATAGAAATCCTTTTTTAACAATACACTACCATTCAAAATTTTGGTCAATATCTTTTCTCTTTTTTTTTTTTAAATAAATGAATACTTTTATTTAACAAGGATGTGCTAAATTAATAAAAAGTAATAGTAAAGACTTATATTGTTAGAAAATATTTTTATTTTGAATAAACACTGTTCACAATTTTTCATTCATCGATAAATCCTGAAAAAAGCATCACAGATTTCCCCCAAAAATCCAAAAATGTCGTGTTTAAAATTTGTGTTAGTTTGCATGCATGTGAGCCTATGATCAAACAAAATGTTTATATTTATGTTTGTATATGATAGTTTTATAAATTTCAAAGTTGAATAAGTTTTATAAGTTTAAAACTTGGAATATTTCCAAAATTCCCCAGACGAAGTTCCCATGGAAATTTTCCGGAAAATTTCTGGAAATTTCTGGGAAATTTTCCGCCCCTTTGCAACCCTACGCACACACGCACGCACGCACGCACGCACGCACACACACACACACACTCACTCAGCTCTCTCTAGCTTTTATTGGGTTTTATGTGAGTGACTGTTGATGCATCTCTTCATCTCATGGAAAGAAGAGACTTTTTGTGTGACAAACAGATGAAAAACCTTCATTCATGTGCCTCAGAAATGCCACAGATGTTCACATCATTACAAAACATCAGATGTCTGCATCACTTGTCCAAATAATGACCCACAGTTAGGCACATTTTTTGTTTCCTCGCTACAATGTACCATGATAGAAATGTACCAAGCATAGTGTCTGCTAAAATACCATAGTTTCTATACTATTGTTATTGCAAGATTAGGGATCTGTTTATTGTTTTGTGTGTTTTATTTTTTTTTATTTAACAGTAGTCACAAATACCAATTTACCACAATTATAGAAACAATAACTGTAGTAATTATGGTATTTTGGTGGAAACTATGACTGCTGTGGTAAATGTTTGTAAGGGTCAGTACACATGATCTTTCAAAGCCTCTTTGAGCTTTCATAAGGTTTTCATTATCCTTTGGATGAAGAATCACTTGAGGGCAGCAGTTGGTCCTGTAATGCTTCATTTGAGCAGTATGCTAAAGGTCACGTGTGTTTACTTTACTTTACTTTACTTTGCTTTACATGTTCAAGATGACCATCATATGTACCAGATTTTATTTGACTAAGGATGACCATTATATAATGTGCCCTTTTAATTTTGCTTAATGTAAAATTTAATGTTTTTAATTTAATTAAATTAAAATTTTCAGACTATAATATTTTATATTTCTTTTTTTTAAATCAAGTATGTTCCCATTGGCTGTAATTTTTTCACTTAATGCAACACTTAATGAGGACAGTAAAATTAAGTGTTGCACCTAAATGCACATAAAATGCACAAATACTTTAGCAAGCAATTTTGTGCCATGCATCCAGTACAAAACAGTACAATGACATCATCAGCTCCCTTATGACCCTGCACACCTTGAGGTTTTGTGTTCTGTCAATACCTGCAGGTTTTTCTGGGTTACCGATACGTGGAGTGGGTAATGAGTGATTAATAATGTTCAGTGAGTTATTCATGAGATGTTTAGGGAACCCTGCAGGTCCAGACATGCGAGAAGAACTTTAGGATTCTGGAGTGGTGCGCGGAAAGCTGACATTCCTTCCACTGGCCTCATATTGAGAATATAAAATAGTCTCTCTCTCTCTCTGCAGTAGCACATTATGAACCGGCCACAAAAACCACAGAAACGTTCAGCTCTCTCCAGAAAGAATTAAACACACACACTCACACACACACTTCACTCACGCTTGAGTGCAGGACAGAGAGGCTTTTGTTCCAGAGTTGTAATAATCTATATTATATGTCGTGTCGCATATGACTGAAGTCATGTTAATGAAACTGTGATGATGTCTTTTGATGAGCTGTTTTAAGATTTATTATTTTTCAGCATTTATGATCTTGGTTTTGTGGTGCGGAAATAACTGTAACAGAATATAAACATAAAAGATGATTATGTTAGAGTTAAATGAACAATTTTTTTGTACGAGGTGCCAAAGAAATACAATATTTTTAATATGTTACCCTGGTTATTCTATGCTTTTTGTGTACGCCAGTCTGGTAATACCTTGTTTTTTGTTTATGATACCATGGTAATACTGTGATTTTAGATGTACCATGATTATACCATGTTTTTTGGACATTTATTTTGTCCAAAGTGTGTAAGTGTAAGTGTATTTTGCTTAAAACAAGTAAAATTATCTGCCAGTGGGGTAAGTAAAATGTTCTTAAAACAAAAGAATTTTACTTAGGCATACTCCACAGGCAGATAATTTTACTTGTTTTAAGCAAAATTCACTAAATGTAGTTTTTTTTTTCCCACTAGAAACAAGACTATCTTATGTCATTTTGCTTACCAAGTAAATGCATCTTAATTTAAGAATTTTTTGATATTTTGACTGGAAACAAGATAAAAATACTAAGTAAGATAGGCCTTTTTTGCAGTGTAGTACCTTGTTTTTTGTACACGATACCATGGTAATCATGTGCTTTTATATGTACCATGATTAAACCATGCTTTTTGCACATTTACCTTGGTAAAACCATATTTTCTGTACATAGCACCATGGTAATACTATGTTTTTACATGTACTATAATAATACCATGTTTTTTGGACATTTACCATGGTAAAATCATATTTTTTGTACATGGTACCATGATAATACCATGCTTTGTATACATGTACCATGGCAAGACCGTATATTTGTACGTTACCCTGGTAATAACTTGATTTTTGGATTGAATTACCATGTTTACCATGATTAACCATGCTTTTTTGCACATTTACCATTTTTGTACATGGTACCATGGTAATACTTAATTTCTTTGAACATGTACTATGCTAATTCCATGTTTACAATCATATATGGTAATCATTCAAGAAATTAAGCATTAGCGTTAGTTCTGGCAGGTCACGTGAGTCAAGCTTGCATCAGCTGATTCTCAGCTGATCACATCTACCTATAGGAATACGACACCTATCGCAGCATTCCTATATAAGCTCTATTCAGTATTATTCAGCAGCTTTTCAGCTTGCTCCGGAGCAAATTACCTTCCTCCATCCCCAGCTCCTCCTTTCGCCACAGTCAGGACTTGGCTTTCTGATATTCCTTGCTAATCAGACTCCTTTATCTTGAATAAAGTGTTACACTTAAATATCATTAAGTACATTAATGATATCTGCCTTGTTCTGTTCTGTTAACCCTAGGGGGGTTATTATTGCTGCTCTCCCTGCTCATTCATGACAGGCTGCATGGATGGGCAGGGAGGTTTTTGCCCAGAACAGAACCATACCACCAAACCAAACTTTATGCTAAGTATCTATCATTTTGATGATAGTGGTCCTGACAGAACATAATTTATGTCAAAACACTGTAGTATTTCCATCAGATACTATCTTTGTACCGTGGTACCATCTCAGTATTTTTTGTTCTGCTGGAGTTTTCTTCAAATCTGTTTGCTTTGATCTTAGCATGAAGCTGGTTTTTATGGGTTTGGATGAAGTTGTAGTTGACTTTGATTATTCTGTTATGCTTTTAATGTGTGTGTGAGAGGTGACTCTGTTTGTACTAAGTGTGTGTTTGATTTCACGGTAAGGGATGCACGCTGTTTTCTTCTAAGTGTGCATTTATCCCTGCGTGTGCTGATGAAATTGGATGCATTTGTACTTGAATTGTGTGTGTGATTGAGTTTGTGGTACAGCACCACATGAGTCATGGTTTCCAGCGTCTAATGCACATGCTGAACTCCAGCCAGCCATTCAATCAGTGAACGTGAGCTGTTCAACACGGAAAAACTTTACACATGCTCTTTGCTGAAAGAGAAGCTATTTTCACTTTATTAGACAATCAAATCTGATTAAAAGTGTCTAAGTTTGTGTGTGTGTGTGTGTGTGTGTGTGTGTGAATGTTGCAGACAGACGAAACAGTTTTTGCTGAATCAGACGGTCTTGATCGCTGCTCTAGTTAGTGGAAACCAATGAACACCACAAAGTCTAACCAAACCACTAAACCATACCATTATGGTGTACTTCAAACAGCCCTCTGAAAGAGAGAGAGAGCGAGACAGAAGAAAATATATATACATAAAACAAGTTTAATTGTGTGCCGAAGGACAGGAAATAAACTTAAGACTTAAAGCCACGTAAGAAGCGCAAAGCACCTGGTCCAATACCTGCCTTTTTACCCGTTTGCCCTCTGAACCCTGCCCTCCCTCTGATTACAGCTCTGTCCAGGTCAAAGGTCAACTGGTGGACAGTGACCTCCTGCATGTGGAAGAAGTGAGGTCATAATATAGAAGGCCATCACCATCCGTGCATCCATAGGGCACTCCTCCCACTTGATTGGCTGCTTTTGGTTGAGGAGCTGTCAATCACTCAGATTGACCTATCATTAAACTGTCAGCACAGGCCTCCTAACAGCCTCTCAAAACAACGGTAGCAATTCAATACCATTGCAACCATTCAGAACACTTTAGCAATCATTCAGAACACCTTAGCAACCACCTAGCCATGCCTTAGAAACCACATAGCAACCAATAACAGCCATTCAGAACACCATAGAAACTTTACACTAGAATACACAACAAACAAATGTGTTAGCAACTGCTTAGCAATGCCCTGGAAACCACATAGCAACACTCTGGTCAGAACACCTTAACAACAACATAGCAATGCCCTGACAGGTACCCAGAACACCGTAGCAACTACATAGCAACGCTCTGACAACACCAAGAACACCTTAGCAACTACATAACAACACCCTGACAAACAACCAGAACACCTTAGCAACCACATAGCAACACCCTGGCCAGAACACCCTAGCAACCACATAGCAACACCCTGACAAACACCCAAAACACCTTAGCAACCACATAGCAAAGCCCTGGTCAGAACACCCTAGCAACCACATAGCAACACCCTGACAAACACCCAAAACACCTTAGCAACCACATAGCAAAGCCCTGGTCAGAACACCCTAGCAACCACATAGCAACACCCTGACAAACACCCAAAACACCTTAGCAACCACATAGCAAAGCCCTGGTCAGAACACCCTAGCAACCACATAGCAACACCCTGACAAACACCCAAAACACCTTAGCAACCACATAGCAAAGCCCTGGTCAGAACACCCTAGCAACCACATAGCAACACCCTGACAAACACTCAAAACACCTATCAACCACATAGCAACATGTTTTCTTCAGAAAACCTTAACAGATGCACTACTGCCCCTCCAAACACACACACAGACACACACACACACACACACACACAAACAAACACACTCACTCACACTCGCTCAGTGTCACTCCGGCTTTGAACAAAACAATGTGTTTGATGAGGGATGTGTTTCAGAAACAGCCTTTAGACTGTTGTCTCATGCAAGTCTCTCTCTCTCTCTCTCTCTCTCTCTCTCTCTGAAGTCATTGCTTCACAGATCTTACATTTTTCTGAAATGCTTCCAAACCACTGAAATGTGTCAGGATCAAATGCCACTGTAAAGCTGAACCTCGATTAACAGCGACATCACCGCATGCTTTCAATCAGTGATTTACACCTTTTTTAGGGTCTGATTGAGGGTCAGATTCTCACTGATTTATCTGAAGTAGCAGCGTATGCGAGCGGTTTCTCCATCGTGACAGTGTGATGTGGTTTTGTAGTTTAATGCAGCATATGTTTCTGATATATGGAACATTCTAGGCATCCTAGAACACTCCAAACCCGTCTCGCTTCAGAATCCATTCCACAGAACCGCTGTAACCATCCGACGCTTCACTCGCTCCAGATGTGCTTTAGTGCTTCACACAGTGAAGTTTTGTGAAGCAACTCATGCTTTTGGGTCTGGGTGAGAATGTTGCGTTGTGGAAAATTTTTTCAAGTAGTTGTGGCTATTAGTGTTAATACTTTATAATAACTTTAATGTGAACTAAACTTCTTAATTATTACATAAAGCTTAACAGCTTATTAGTTGGAAAGTTTTATTAGCAGTTTGTTAACAGTGATAGTCCAGTGATGAGTCATGTGTTTCTACAGTATCTATGAGGGAAAAAATCATATGCTCACCAAGGCAGCATTTATTTGATAAAAATAGAGTAAAAACAGTAATATTATGAAATATTATTACAGTTTAAAATAACCGTAAATCTATCTGTCTGTCTTGTCTATAATGTAATATTTTTGAGAAAACCATGAAACATTTTTTTTCCAGGATCCTTTGAGGAAAAGAAAGTTTAAAAGAACAGCATTTATTTTAAATATTTTTTTGTAACATTAGACCTGTATTTACTGTCACTTTTGATCAACTTACTGCATCTTTGCAGAAAAAAGGATTAATTTCTTTAAAAAAAACACCTCCAAACTTGTAAATATAACTTACAAATGTGTGTGTATATATATATATATATATATATATATATATACACATACTATATTACTGTACAACACTGAGATGGAAATTCTGTTTTTGTATATGTGAATGTTGAATATTTGTTTGAAAATGACAAGATGAAAAAGTTTGCTTGTGTTCAGAGCACTGATCTTGTGTTGAGTCAGTTTTTCCATCTCACAGAGACACTGTGCTATCTGTGTGAGAGAGCGACACACACACACACACACACACACACACACACACACACACACACACACACGGTACATGTGTTAGGATTAAGAGTTCTGTACTAAATCTTGTTCCTCTTTTTCTATGATTGTGTGTTTGTGCTAGTTGGCTCTGTTATATCTGTTGATTATTACAAGCACGTTGATCAATATATTTGTAAACTAGGGTTTGTGTAGAATGTTCATATTTGGTTGCTAGGGTGTTTTGTCTGTGCAATGAGTGGTTGTAGTGACAGTGGTTAAGTTAAGTAGGGTTTCAGAAAAATATTCATGAAACTTTATGTCTGGCAAATAAATATGTGTGTGTCATTCTCTTATCTCATCCATTTCCTGTTGTTTTGTGATTAAAAATAATAAGTCTGGTCACTGTCTCAGGATAGGAAACGAGAGAATGAGAGAGAGAGAGAATTCGTCTTGCCAACTCTCTTCCTGTGTCTCCTCCGTTAACCTTCCTGTGTGTGTTTGCTAGTGTCTGATTGTGTGTTCAAGAGCAGCTACACAACTGGACTTGGCCAAATCCAGTGAGGAAGATCCAAACTGTTTCCCAACCCTGCGTGCATACTGAAAAACTGCATGTCATGCTCAAGTGGAGGTCATGATGATTCATTTTAAACAGAATGACCTCAGTGACCCCGGCGGAGCTGAAGCTCAGAGCCAATCGGCCGCTGAAACCAAACATCATTCTGTGCTGAATACTGAACATTGGTTTGATTCTGTGATGGCGATCCGGGCTGGCATGTGATGGGTTCGTCGTTAATTACCCGTCCTCAGCGAGAGGTCAACCTCAAAAGAGGTTTAGTGGGAAAGAAATTACACACTGCAACTTTAAGGTAGAGAGACTTCATTTTGTCTATAATTTCAACTTTAGATGTGCTTCCTATTTTTGTTTTTTTTTCTGTAGACTTTATAGCCTACATCTAAAGAATGCATCATAACTGCATATGATATTAGCATTTATACATTGCCGTTTAAAATTTTGGGTCACTAAGTTTATTCTGCAAGGGTGCATTAAACTGATCAAAAGTGACAGTGAAGATTTTTATAATGTTTCAAAAGATTTATTTTTCAAATAAATGCTGTTTATTTGAAATAGAAATACAAAAAAAAAATGAAGCATCGCAGCTGTTTTCAACATTGATAATAAAGTTTCTTGAGCAGCAAATCAGCATATTAGAATGATTTCTGAAGGGTCATGTGACACTGAAGACTGGAATAATGATGCTGAAAATTTAGCTTTGATCACAGAAATAAATTACATTTTCAAATATATTCAAATAGAAAACAGTAATTTGAAATTGCAATAATATTTCAAAATATTACTGTTTTTATTGTTTCTGATCAAATAAAGTGAGCTTATTTTGGTGATCAACATTACAAAACCCCAAACTGTTGAACAGTAGTGTATATAATATTCTTAAATGAGTATATATTCTCTTTATTGCATTTAGAATTGTGGTATGTCTTTTTAAATCTGTATTCATCTGTATACAAACCAAATTTAATTTATACAAACTTAAAAAATGTAGACTTGCCTAAAACGTTCACATTTTTCTTGCTGCTTTGAAAGCACAGTTATTTCCTTCAGGAAATTCAGATCAAGTATTAGCATTACAGTAAAGCTCTTTAATTCAATATGATTTGGTTTAATGAGCTTTTGAGAAGCTTAAACGTTTATAAAGTGATCAAACAGTCATGTTTTGACCTGTTATGATATTTTAGGTGTGTTCAAATGAAATGTGCTGTTTTTTTAATTACGGTACATTATATGTGCATAATTTCCATAGTTCTTTTCAAACCAATGTTAATTTATCACTTTTGTTCTTTACAACTATTTTTACATTTTAAAGCAGCAGGTCACTAACTTTTAATTTTAATGTTTATATCTCGGGCAGCTTTCCAAAATAGAGTCAGATTTCTGAGAATAGGAGTTGTTGGTGTGTGTGTGTGAAGCAGTGTGTATTCTGTGTGTCATGCGGTTTTGGATATGGTTGTTTTGATGTGTTTTCTGTTTGGGACTGTGTGTGTGTGTGTGTGTGCGTGGCATATGTTTTGCTGTCAATATGTAATTAAAAGTTGACATTGAAGCCCAGCACGTTTAATGCTGAGACGGACGGAGAGAGTAGTCATTACATTCATTTGATTTATGCTTATTTCCTGTGTATTTTAATTGCTGACATTTTTGTCTGATTATAATAATCTCAGGAAATGTATGTGTGGCTGATATTTAGGAAAAGGAACTGGTCTTTCTAATAAGTGCGCTTTTATGAATGGGAGTGTTTGCACACACCTGAGCTGTGGTCTGTTGGGTGTTTGCCGAGGGAAATACTGCGGTGACGGAGTAAATCTCAACAGGTGATGTTTGTGTTCCTCTGGGACAGGTCTTTAAGAGGGTAAACACACACACACGCAGTGCAAACACTCCTGCTGAGTGACTGTAAGGTGAACCCGAGTGCTTCACCTGAGCAGGTCCTCTATGTGTGGGTGATTTTAACATGACATTTTACAGGATGTTGATAGATTCCAATTAACCTGAACTGTAAAACATGTTGTAAAACATCAGATTCAATTACGGTGTAATATGTAGACCCACATACCCACCTGAACGGGTAAAATGTCGACCTAACCACCAACAGAACTCAACCCATGCACCATGCACACAATTCTATATCTGATTAATTAAAAAAATAAGTCACTCGTGACAGTGTGCTACAGTGATTTCTTCTTTTTTTTTTTATTACTATTTTTACCATAGTAAGTGGTATTTTAGACCTGAAACCCTTGAACTGTGGTAAAATCATTGCAGCACACTGCTTTGAGTGGATTATTGCTTTTTTTTAATTGCAGCAACAGCAATAAAAATAAAAGGGAACAGCAATTACAGCAATAAAAGGCACCAATGTTCAGTAAATTTTGAAATTTATTTGGATCAGCATACACCCAAATGTTTTTACTGTTTTTACTGTATATATAATCAAATACATGCACCCTTGATGAGCAGAAGAGACATTTCCAAAATAATACAAAAATCTTACCAATCCCAAACTGCACTTATAATACAAATATTTAATCTTTAGACAACCATACAGCAAAATGTGCAACAAAAACACTGTATTAAAAAAGTGTTGGTATAGATGTATTGTCTAATGGAGTTCTCTGTCTATTTTGTAATGCTGTGCTTCTGTAAGTGGGTTACTGGGTCACAGTGTGTTTGCAGGTCTTGATTCCCTGCTGTGGGTCTAGAGCTGGCAGACGACAAAAACAGCTGCAGCATCGCCTGCATTTACAGCTTTCCCACTAAACATCCTTAAGAATATATATATATATACTTCTGTGCGAGTTTGACCCGTAGCTAATGCTTACTGAGGTAAATATTAGCTCTGCCTGCAAGCGCTCGTGTTTTTCCCCCTAAATGTTGATACTAGCAGCATCTGGGTGTGTTTACATGAGAGATAGTTCATTATATACACTCTATAGCAAAGCATTTGGTCTTTTTGTGCAGTATATGTGTGATGAACCTTTATATATCCAACTATTACATTTATTTATCAAACCATCACATTTGACTACAACTGTGAAGTGCAGGCATGGTTTTAATTTCCACAGCTTGCTAAATGGTAACAAAATATAATCTGCTAACTTTAAATTAAGATTTTTTTGACTGACACAGCACATTATCATCGAACTGTTAAAGTGTGTCATTTTAAGTCCTATATATATAAAACAGCTCATTTTGGGGAAGCCCTCGGTTCGCCTTAAAACATTCCTTTATTGTTAAACCATAGCTGTGTGTTTTATCTTGGCAAACCTCATTGCTACTTTGACAGGGACGGCCGAATAGCTTTGGCTAACCAGAGAACCTCAACGTGGTTCGGCGATTCGCATCTCTGACGCCGGGTTTCCACAGGTGCTTATCACAGCTCAGCATGACAGAAAACTAAGAAGAATATCACTGTAATCAGTTTAATTATCGCAGTTGCTGTGTAATTTTAATTTTACCTAAAAGATGCGTGCATCTCTGATTATAGTGTGCTGTTCGTGAGGATGTGTACTAGTAAAATGTGTTTACATGATCTTGTCTGTTGATATTACATTTATGCTTTTATCTGATGCTTGCCAAAGTCAATTACATGAGTTTTGATGTCTGATTTACGATTGCTGCAAATGAATTCACTCTAAAATTAAATGATCTGAAGTCTTTGGTAATGTCTGGAAACAACATTAAACTGCAAAATCTGCTCTGAATTACTATATTGTTGAGTCCATGTGTTGAATGTGAATTAATTTTGTAATATTGCCAATTATATTAGTCGCATTGTTTATTATTGTAGTCATAATGTGCATTATTTTCTGTTTTCTTTTATGCCAATCCTGAGCATTTTATAGTTTGTTCAGTAGCACTTTATTATAACTTTCATTTAAATTACATTATGTATTTGGCAGACACTTTTATACAACTTATACAACTTATGTTGCTTTCATGGTTCATATTTTATCAAGGTCATGCATTTCATGGGAATAAAATCCAGCATTTCAGCATTGCAAATGCCATGCTCTACTGTTGTAGCTACAGGAATGCCATAATACAACAAAAAATATTATAAATATTTTTAAAAATAATCAATAAATAAATTATTTATAATTATTTATAATTGTTATTTTACAAAAAAATATATTTTTATAGTATTTATATTATTATTATGTATTATTTTTATTTGAATATAACAATTTTTATACTGTGTACGAGATATTTCTTCAATATTATAATATTAACAAAAATGTATTATTTAATTTTATTTAATAACAATAGTCAGAGAAAGTCTGTAATGTGAAGTATGTTTGAGTGAAACAGGATATTCAAAAAACAAACAAACAAACAAAAACAGGTTTGTTAGGATAGGACAATATTTGGCCGAGATACAACTATTTGAAAATCTGGAATCTGAGGTTGCAAAAAAATAAAAAAACTGAGAAAATCGCCTTTAAATTTGTCCAAATTAAGTCCTTAGCAGTGGTGGAAAGAGTACTGAAAAAATATACTCAAGTAAAAGTACCATTACCTTCCAAAAAATGTAGTGTGAGTAGAGTAAAAGTACTTGTCCAAAAAACTACTTGAGTATTATGTTACAATTTTATCATAAATGCACATTGTTCTAGAAGGATTTACCTTTTACACATTTACTCGAATTGTTATGCTAATAATACAGTTTGTAAGGATAAATGCATTAAATAGCGAGGTATTTTCGGGGAAACTTTTTCAAAGGAAAACACACACACACACACACACACACACACACAAACAGCGCGCATCGCGCGCTCAAACCCATCAAAAGTCAACAAGCAACAACGACCAAGTGACTGCTGCAGAACGCACGCGAGATAGAGACGAGGCAGCGCAGATCGCGCGTCTCATAAGTGAGCGGGAATAAATTAAGTTCTTAGCAATGCGTATTACTAATCAAAAATGAAGTTTTGATATATTTATGGTGGGAAATTTACAAAATATCTTCATGGAACATGATCTTTACTTAATGTCCTAATGATTTTTGGCATTAAAA
>NW_015551044.1:1533781-1534511 GCF_001515605.1 Sinocyclocheilus anshuiensis
CTTTGTCCTCCTCCTCCCCCTCCTTCATCAACTCTAACAGCTGACGACTTTGCCACATTCTTCATTAATAAAATTACTAACATCAGTGCACAATTTTCCACACCACAATCTGTCAAGCACATCTTACCAGCAAACATACACTCGTTCACATCCTTCCCTTCACTCTCTGAAGTCTCCAAACTCATCCTTTATAATCATCCTACTACTTATCTGCTTGATCCTATTCCATCTCATTTTCTTCAAGCCATTTCTCCTGCAGTTGTACAGCACTCACTCACATCATTAACACATCCCTTCTAGGGATGTTCATTTCGGTTATTTTTCCTAACCGATTCATTATCATAATAAAATACAGTCAGTCAAACATATGGAAAAAAACCTATGTAGTAAAAACATTTTTTAATAAAATCTGTGCCGTTAAGTGTTACCACCGCACCGCCGTGATGTTATGCAAAACATTTTGTTTTATAATATTTATAACATAATAAATAATAATTTGCCATTCAAATACATCGCGAATACGGAAAC
Organism: Sinocyclocheilus anshuiensis; assembly: GCF_001515605.1. Lineage (NCBI taxonomy): Eukaryota > Metazoa > Chordata > Actinopteri > Cypriniformes > Cyprinidae > Sinocyclocheilus > Sinocyclocheilus anshuiensis. The sequence goes on from NW_015551044.1 coordinate 1,534,310, forward strand.
ATTTGATTTTGTGTGGAAGGCTTGTATAACCCCCCTACTTAAGAAACCCACCCTTATCCCATCTCTTTTAGAGAACTACAGACCGGTTCCCCTTCTTCCTTTCATTGCAAAAACACTTGAACGAGCTGCGTTCAACCAAGTCTCTGCCTTTCTCACACAGAACAACCTCCTCGACAGCAACCAGTCTGGTTTCAGAAGTGGA
>NW_015551044.1:1535206-1541708 GCF_001515605.1 Sinocyclocheilus anshuiensis
CAACTCAGTCCGAGCAGCTGAGTCCTTAGCCATCTTCAAGAATCGGCTAAAAACACATCTCTTCCATCTTTATTTGACCCTCTAACTCTAGCACTCTCTATTCTAATTCTATTCTTTATAAAAACAAAAACGTGCCCCTTTTAGACTTGCACTCTATTTATTTACTTACTGCTTGTTTGCTTAAAAAAAAAAAAACTAACACTTGCTTTTCTAATCTTTTTGCATATCTATCTATATTTGTTTTGTTTTTATTTATTATACAATTATAATGCTGACTTTCTGACTTCTGACTTCTGATTAACAAAAGCAAAAAAGGCCTCTAACACTAGCTTGCTCTATTCTTTTTCTATTCTATCTGTTTTCTTTTTTTTATTATATGATTTAAAAAACCTTGCTACGTGTACTGCATTAAGCTAACTGAGGCTTGTTATAGCACTTGCATATCATTGCTCTTTTGTTGATTTTGATTGCTTCCATTGTCCTCATTTGTAAGTCGCTTTGGATAAAAGTGCCTGCTAAATGTCTAAATGTAAATGTAAATGTAAATATATATAAAATTAACATTATCCAAAGTAATTTCAGAGGATGAGAAAGTTGCATTTTAATGAAAGATTATGAAAACAAATATTTTCTTTGGAACAATGTGCACTATTGGACCATTCAGAATTAGACCAGGAATGTGTATTAAAAAGTAAATAGGGTCAAATTTTGTTTCATGTTGCCTTAAAAAAATTACACACTTCAGTTTTAAAGTTGCTCATTTTAGATCCAAATAGTCTTTTTAGTCGCTCTTCGCAAGTGGCAGTGAAATGCACAGACAGACTTGAATGTAAATACCTCAAGGAAAAATGTAAACGCTGTGCAGCATCTCGGCGCTGTCTTCTCTTAGACTAAATCAGACTGACCTGATCAGAATCACAGCAAGCGCTCGTGATAAACACTGTCTGTCTGCCTCATCCTGTCACTCTGTCTTCATGTAAATAAGACCTGTTTGAGATAATGACCAGGGATGTGTGTGTGTGCGTGTGTGTGTGTGTTCCTTGAGTTATTTTAACAAGTTGCAGCTGGAGGTGATTTGCAGACAATGAAATTGTTCCTCAAGTTGATCGCCTAAACACACACAAACACTTTAGCATGAGTGTGTGTGTGTGTGTGTGTGCATGCATTTAAAGCAGATTAACTGTGTGTGGTCTGCACTCCATATCTCCACCAGAGAGAGTGGAAAGGTGTGTGTGTGTGAGTGATTTTGTAGACAGTGTATCCAGTGTTTGTATGGTCAGCCGACCTCTAAACACATGAAACACTTGGGCCCCGTCCACACGGAGACACATTTAGCTGTATACGCATAAATTTTGTATCGTATAGGCGTTTCGTCCACACGGATCCGGTGTTTTGGGAGAGTGAAACCGATATTTTTTTAAACCGGGTCCCAGAGTGGATAAATCTGAAAACGCCACCCTTGCGTTTTCGTGTGGACAGCGAATCCGTATATTTTCTGAAACGATGACGTCATCAGCCCACGTCTCGCCCCTAGTCAGACACCGCTACGTCACGTAACAGCAACAAAAACATGAACAAACACTGAACGATTGTCTTTTTATTAACTAACATTAACACAGATCAATAAATGTATTGTTCCATGTTCGTTTGGATACCGCACGCAAGGTTTATGCGCATAGTCTGAAGTCTTCTTCTCCGTTTTTAGTGTATCTCTGTGGCAGAATTACAGCGCCACATACTGGTCTGGCATGTATACTACATCGTTTTGTGTCGGTTTCGTGGTTTCGTGTGGACGCAGATATTTCTTGAGACGAGGGGGAAAAAAAAGATTGGATAGGGAAAGCTCTGGTTTCGTGTGGACGTAGCCTTGGCTGGATTTGTGTTCTATGGTCGCTCGTTCTGATGGTGCTTTAGGTTGCTAATGACATGTTTGTGGTTTTGTGGGCATAATGACTTAGGGCATTATTGCATACAGCACACACCGTAAACAATGTATAATGCATACTAGTTTTAACATGCATACTGACATGATAGTATACTAATTTGTTGTCCCGTTTCGTCACACAAGTTTTTTTTCATGTTTAATGTATTTATTTATTTTAAAGATACCTTAACTTTTACTGTCCATACTGTAAATATTTGTAAATAAAAATAATGACAAAAATTATAATGTAAAAAAGTAAAAATATATGAAAAATATTAAGCTATATAATATAATATAATATAATATCAAATAATATAATATAATATAATGTGTGAAAGCTATTTGAATGTGTTATAGTTTTTGAGGGACAGTTGTTGGTTTTTATATGTGTCTTGAAATGGCTGTAAACGAATTTTGTGTCTCTCTGTCTCTCTTTTTGCAGCTGAGCCAGCCGATCTCCTAAAGATTTTAGATTTTCACAGTTTGCCGGAGGGTGTAACAAAAACTACTGGCTTCTGCACACACCGGAAGTCGTCAAAAGGGCCTGATGTCGCCTACAGAGTCACAAAAGATGCACAGCTAAACACATGCAGGTGCACCTGTTTACTTTTCTTCTCCATCTTTCCAGTGTTTGGGCTGCTGCTCTCTGTTCAGAGCACACAGACTCTCTTCCCTAAATAACTCTTTCAGAAACTCTTTCATCCTCCCATCCTCTGCAGACATACTGTATAATCTATTTAGACAGATGAGAGAGATGACTCAATGTTCTGTTAATGTGACCGCATTGGGCCAGAAACAGTTTCTGTGCAAGTGCACAGACGCAAATGCTTGGCCAATGCATGGTCCCGTTGCATGTACAATTTTATTTTAACATGGAAAGAAAATTCTAATTAATTAAAAAAAAAAAAAAGTTTTATTTTATTTTATTGACACGTGGAATCAAGTTTATATGGATAAAAACATGAAATGATACTGTTAGGTGTATTTTGGGTTTTACTGTATGTGTCGCTCTCTGACCTGTCTGTGTGTCTGAGCACCTCATCACTACACAGTGGGCCGCAGCCACGGTGCCCTAGACTCTCCTTTTGGCAGAAACTCTGAAAATCTCAAGAATTTGATGGAAGGAGGGAGAGATGAGGCAGACGAGGAGAAAGATGCAATACCAGCATAATGAGACTAAGCTAGATGAGACTGAAGCAAACCGACTCTCTTACTTCAGCTCACACTGACTGTGTTCCAAACTCTAGTATGCTGCCTACATAGACAGTATTTTTAAGCTTCGTAAGTGTGTTACTGCTACAAAGGCTGTTCTAAATATATATATAGCATATACATACAGTATAAGAATACTTAACGCCCCAATTTTTCCTAAAACCTAATGCATCATATAGCACAGTTTTCTTATTGGAGAAGGAAATATGTATGTAATGCTGAACATAAAAAAAGGTTTTATGTAATTAAATTTGAAATTAATTTTAAGGCAAAGAAAAATAATTATTCATTGATTGATTGTTATTAATTTATTGAAATTAAACAATAGAAAATAAGCAATAAAAATGATAAAACCCAGGAAGAAAAAATGTTGAAATGTTATTTAATTTAATTAAATTTTTTTTTACATTTAAAAAATTTTTGTATTTTTTTTTACATTGCCACTATGTATTTAATAGAGTACAAAACTGCTTAATAAAGTTTTGGACTTTTCCTTAATCAAATTTGGACCTTTTCTAGATGTTCCCTTCCATTGTGCTTCATCTAGCCATTTTTGCCCTTAAAAGGCAGCTCAGTATAGTTTGTCCAATGTTTACTAATTTGTCTAGCTATTTAAAGGGAATTCAATTTGTACTTGACTTCTGTTGCATTTGGTTTCAGCTGAATATGCTTACTCGTTTTTTTTTGTCTTAATTCTAAAAAAAAAACACATCCCTTCATTTCTAACTCATTTTACCTTTGAGGATGTCCCCAGCTGTCCCTAGAAGGGAGGTTTTGTTAGATTTAGCTCACTTCTGGGGATGATTTTGTCCCTTAAGTACAGCTAAGTAAACACACACGCCTCACTGCTTGAGAAATGTACAGGCAGAGTGAAAGAATATGGAAGAAATGAATCATCTATCGCTCCAAATACAATGCATCTGTTATTTCTCTCTCTACACTTTTCACTCAGATGCTCAGAATTTTCTTTACACACACACACAGGTTTGTTTTTATGGTTTATGGGGACTCTCCATAGGCGTAATGGTTTTTATACTGTACAAACCGTATTTTCTATTGCCCTACACCAACCCTACCCCTAAACCTACCCCTCACAGGAAACTTTCTGCATTTTTAGATTTAAAAAAAAACTCATTCTGAATTATTTATAAACCTTTTGAATTACGGGGACACTGAAAATGTCCTCATAAATCACCTTCTCGTTGTAATACCTATGTCATACCCATGTTATTATACAAATTTGTGTCCTCATAAACCACATAAACATGCACACACACACACACACACACACACACACACACACACACACACGCAGCTGGCTAAGAAAAGCTCTCTTGGCCAAGAAGTTCTTATTCTTTTTCTTCATCTTTTCTTAACTCCTCCTCCTCATGCATACCCATAAGGCCATTGTCTTTCTTTTGTGGCGTGTCTCCAGGGTAACAGAGAGGGGTTGTAGGTCACTGGAGTTCTGGTGATGGTTTGTAAACCTACTGGAAAGCCAAACCTCTAGAAAGACATGATGAAAAACAGAGCCAGGTGACAACAGTACAGACAGAGATGATTGTTCCAGATTTAGACATATATATTTCAGACTCTAAAAAGGATATGCACCAAGAAACAGCCTGACCTTAGCCGGTTTCCAAGTCTGGTCTGATTTGCTGATTTTAAAGGGGTTTTGAGAACTTGGCCAGGCTTGAAAACGAGTTTAAAGACCAGCAAACCAGTTTAGACTACACTGTAAAAAATGAAATTTGTTTTTCACAGATGTAAATAAAACAAAGGTTACTGGAGTATGTTTTACAAGAAAATACTATTTTAATCTTTCTGCTTCAAAATGTCACATTTAATCCTGATTTTATAAAAAAAAACTTGCTTTAATCTAAATAAATAAATTAATAAATAATTGTAATTACTTTTTATGTAAAGATTCACATTTTTTTTACGATATAAAAATATGATAATTAATTCAATTTAATTCAATTAAATGTAATTTTATTTTAAAATATAACCAAGGGAATTTAATTTAATTTTACTTTTAATTTTATTTTATTTTCAGTGTTTCAACTTCAAAATTTGATGTTTAATGCTGATTTTAAACTTGTTTTAATCAAATTAATTAATTAATTATAATTATTTATAAGATAAAGAAACATTTATTTATGTATCCATTTATTGATTTATTACTAAATAAAACAAAATATCATAATTTATGACAATTGTTTTATTTTATTTTAAAATATAACCCAAGTAAGCAAATTTTATTTTATTTTATTTAATATTTTCAGTGTTTCTTCTTCAAAATTTGATTTGATGTTTAATGCTGATTTTTTTTTAACTTGTTTTAATCGAAATAAATAAATGATAATTATTTTGAAGATAAAGATACATTTATTTATGTATATATTTGAAACAAAATAACATAATTTATGATAATTGTTTTATTTTATTTTAAAATATAACCTAGGGAAGCAAATTTATTAAAATGGAAATGAAAATTATTTTATTTATTTATTTATTTATTATTATTTTTTTTCTGTGCTACTATGTGTAATTCAATGTGTTAATTGCTGTTTCTTTATCATTATTTATTAAATTTACTAGCAATTTCTGACTGAAAATTGTTCGCCATTTTTTTTCAGTGTAGTAGCTAATTCACAACTTTTCAGTCGTACTTATAGGCATGACCAGCAGGATGATCTATAAAAGAGGATCTTGAAATCACTTCAGGTAGTGGTTGAAAGGATTCAGGAGTAATGTGATTCCTCAGCGTCCGTAGACTCCAGCATTCCTTTAGGTTTCTGCATAAAGACCTAATTCTGAATGGAGGGGAAGGGAGAGATGAGACCGTAGATATGACGTCCTCTCTGAACTCTGGTTTTGTTTCATATTGCCGTGGTGATGGGCAGACCTCGTCTCCGGAGTGATGGCCCTTGACTCTTGCCCTTTGACCTTCAGCTCTGTCTTTAACACAGGAAACCAGGACAAAAGCTTCTCTTGTGTGAAACTGGTGCTTGTGTGAGCATGTAACAAACCTCATGAAATCATAAAAGCATCATGTAAAGTTTCATTAATTATATACACACACACTCATATGCATGCATGTCACAGGGTTTTCTGGAGAAGGAACGGACTGATCAAGAGTGACACGAAGGACAAATAATGGAAAAAACAGACTCTTCTCTTCTGTTTTCTGTCCTTATCTTCTGTGTCTATTTCTTATAAAGCAGTAAAGCATTCTAGAATTTTATTATGAACACTAAAGTGATCTAGAATATCACTTATCAAACAATAAAGCAGTGATAAATAGGGCTGGGTTTTGACACAAATTTCACGATTCGATTCGATTCGATTCTCATTCACAAGCTT
>NW_015551044.1:1542660-1542839 GCF_001515605.1 Sinocyclocheilus anshuiensis
CTCAAGGAAAAAAAATCTCAACTAATGCTGTAAAATATACATTAGAGTCAGTTGGTATAACATTACTATAATATTGAAGGTTAAATATAGTTACATATTAATATTTCAACTTCAGTTCGTTTTTTTTAAATATAAACATTTAAATGGTGGCTGTCATAAAAACTTGATGGATTTATTCA
>NW_015551044.1:1542992-1555533 GCF_001515605.1 Sinocyclocheilus anshuiensis
GGATGTTTAGTCATGTTTATTTTGTGCTGAAACTGGTATTGGAGATGATCAGTTCACGTGTGCCTCGCGCTGCCGCGTCTGTTAAACTGAGGCGCTACAGCAATCTGTCACTCGACATTAAACAGCACCACAACGGCATTTATTGTTTAAATACTGCAATACAATGGACAGAATTTGAAATCTGAGACTTTGTTTCATATGAAATGTACCAAAGCACAATGCTTATTGCCATAGGCGGAGCGTGTGTAAGGCTGTTCCCCTGGCCACGGGGAGTTGGGGACTTGGGGCAAAAATGCCCCTGCACAGACAAATTAAATCTATTACATCTGTTGCTAACAAAGTGAATATGAATAGACAGTGTCCATTGCGGCAATAAATTAAGATCTGCTCATGTTGCACCGTATTTCATTTTAGGCATTTTTACAGTGTTGCGCATTTTAACCAATCACACACAATTCTGTTGAGTTTAGGAATACAATGGCCAATCAGAGGCATTCAGATGAGTCATCGCTGAAACTCATCAGTTTTTTGAGTGCGCGCACGTTCCGGACTCTTGCGAATTCTCTCATCATAAGCAACAAAGCGCAGTTGTACGTACAATGGGCCTCATTCATGAAACACGAGCAGAACGATTTTTGTGTAAACCGTTCGTAAAGCTGTTCTGATGTAAATTTTCAAATTCATGAAAATGTTCGTATTTTCAAAATGTTAGTTGGTACGAAAGAAATGTACACCTGCTCCTTACCAGGTGTAAATGGTGCGTAAAACGTTCTGTGTTCTTTTTGGCAAACTGATGACACTGAATTTTGATGCACTGCCATAATAATTACACGTTCAGGTGCTCTTGCCCTCTTTTTGAAAAAAAACAATATATATTTTTTTTTGAGTTGATAACTGTAAAACGCAGCGCTCGTCACTGTCACTATTTACCCAGCCGTAAATAGAGGACGGGTGGGACAAATAGCGACCAACCATCCTGCTTGTACAACGACTGCCTACAACAATGAAGAATTCAATATTACTGGTTACTGCTTTTTTATATTTAGTAAAATTCTTAAAAATGATATACTAGTAATATGTTGTCGCCGCCTGGATATTCCAAATCATAGCAACTAAAGCGTCTCAGCTGGAAAAACGCTGTGCCACCAAAGTATTCTCAAGCGCCGCCAGCTGGTCGTTTTAAGAAGAGCACCTGACATTTTTTCAGCTGGCTAAAAACTCTTTGGTGGACACACTTTATTGAATATTTATTGTTAAGCATATGGCCTATTAGTCTTTTTTGCATTTATGCAATATACTGGAGCCAAACCTGAGAAAGTAGACCAGAATATTCCACTGCGTTCCTAGACACGCAATTTACGTAGCTGTAATTCATAGGCGGGGATTATGCTAATTGTGAATGAGCGTGCACGTGTGCCCCATTTACGAAAGATTGGAATTCATTAACATACCCATGTTTAACTAACAAGTTTTCGGGAAGGTCCGTTTTACGTGCAAATTACTCAGAATTTACTCATATATTTACGAATGTTTCATGAATGAGGCCCATTGTAAGTAAGAGATTAATTTCACAGTGTATACAGCTTCAGTGGTTTATGACGATAGTTTTGTTTTTTTGAGAGTGCTTAAACTCGCGATAGATTAAAGTTAGTGATAATGTCACTTTCTATATATAATTTATTCTCTGTTTGAATAACCGTGGAAAGGAAACGTTATATAATTATAAATTTCTAATGTTTTTATTACATTGTAATCACGTTAACTACAAATTCAGTCCCATTAAACATTTTTTTAGCCTACATGTCACCCATGTCTGGTTCTTGCCTAAAAAGACGGGTTTATGATGTTTAATATATTTGGCTGCTTTTAGCCTTACCCTGGAGTTGGTTCACCCTCCGCCTATGCTTATTGCGATTTATTGGATGGGAAGTACACTTCAATGTTCCGTCCATTAACTGAAAACAGGCTAGACTTCTTGGGATTTAGGAATCGATATCGTTCCGTAAAAATGAAAATCGATTAATATCGAGATATCTATATTTTTTACCCAGCCCTAGTGATAAAAATTGTTTGGCTTCTCACAGCGGCGAAGTGATCTAGAATATCTGTTTCTGAAAATCACTTTAACAGCAGGGAAAGATCTAGAATATCTCACAAAGAATTAAACCAGTGTAGAATCTCTTAGAAAGACATTTTGTGCTACAGAATATATGCTATATTGTATTACTATTTAATGGCTGTTGTATATGGATGTCCGTTTCTGCCATAAGGTAATAAAAAAGGTAATTGAGACTTAAATTGAGATTTAAATTGATCACAATTTCATGTTTATATATCGCAAATCTACATTTTTTTTCACAGAATTATTATTTCTTATGAAAGGAAACTTTCTAGATATTTTCTAGAATTCGTGTTACTATTTCTTATGAAATAGTAACACGAATTCTAGAAAATATCTAGATCCAGAATATAATGTTCACTGCTTGCTCATTGACTGTTATTTAAATTAAGGTTGTTTTCAGTGGCGGTTTTCTCTGCACAGCTTGTTTTTTAGATAAATGCCTCCCTTTGATTTAAGAAATTTCCATTTCAGTCAGACGTTAAATCTTGAGGTTCATCTGGTGGCTTTGTTTTGTGACATTTATACACACAGTGTGTGAAATTAAGCACTTAATGTAAACAAAAGCAGAAATGAACCTCTCTGTTCTTGTTCTTGGACAGCTCAGATTATTAACATTCAGAAATATGTGCAGATCAGACCTCAAATAACCTCATTAGTGTTTTATGAGATGAATGTTTTATTAGGTTTTTAGAGATGTAGATTGTCTGTAATGGTGTGACTCGAGTAGAATCACATCTGAAGACTCAAAAAATATCTTCAGACATAAACAGAGGAGAAAAGGAGGAGTTAGACATGGAGACGGGATTCCAGGAAGGCCGTCTGAGAGTTTTTAGTAACATGTTCTTTCTAAATCATTAGACACTTTATGAAGTCTAGTAATGGACTCTAAACCTGTGCAGTTGATTAAAGCATAAACACACTAAACACTGCAGCAATCATCAGGTGTGTTTACTGCACACATGTATGGATGCTTTGTCTTTTGGATGACTGGAAAACTCACTTCCTCAAGCAGCCTAGATTTTCCCAGAGGTCCTGGCGACGGGCATCTGTTTGGCACATGTTGTGTATGTGTGTGTGTGTGTGTGTGTGTGTGAGAGAGAGAGAAGTCATGTCTGTTTTTCTAATTTTAGAAAGAGACTGTTTAATTTCACCCTTTTTCCTTCTCTTTCTTTGTTTTTTCGAAGTTTGACTGGACTTAAAGTTCAGTCTTAAAATGTCACCCAAAAATGTCAGTCTAAAAGCTGCTTTTTTCCAGACAGGAACAAGGAGCTTTCAAACTTCAAAAATAACAAAAAAGCACCATAAAGGTCTTGTTTGCTGTCAGGTTTAGATTCAAATATGTTATCAGGTTAAAGGCGGTGACAGAAAGTTTGCATTTTTAAGCAAACAAAAGATTACATTTAGGTCTTAAATACACTACTGTTTGGGTCTCTAGGATTTTTTATGTTTTTAAAAGAAGTCGCTTATGCTCACCAAGGCTGTATTTATTTGTATATACAGTACAGTAACATTTTTTATTTTATTTTGTAAATACAGTAAAATCTGTAGTATTGTGAAATATCATTACAATTTAAAAGAACTATTTTCTATTTAAATTTATTTGAAAATGTAATTTATTTCTGTGATGCAAAGCTGAATTTTCAGCATCATTACTCCAGGCTTCAGTGTCACATGATCCTTCAGAAATGCTGATTTGCTGCTCATGAGACATTTATTATTATTATGAATGTTGTAACAATCTTTTGTAACATTATTAATGTCTTATAAAGCTCAATAAAGTTTTGGTCAATTTGTTGCATTCGTGTTGAATAAAAATATAAATTTCTTTCAGAAAAAAAAAAAACGTCCTGACTCCAAACTTTCTTCAGAAAAATATAGTGCACAAATCAAATGGACCACTTTTATGATACTTTGATGATGCTTTACTGGCGTTTTTGGAGCTCGATAGTCCTCATTCACTTTCATTGTGTGGAAAAGAGTCAACTCTGAGATTCCCAAAAACATCTCGTTTTATGTTCCTCACAAGAAAGAAAGTCATAGTTTGGACTGGCATGATGGTGAGTAAACAGTGACAGAATATTCATTTTTCAGTGAACTGCTCCTTTAAGAATGTTGCTCGTATATTTTCCTCTCTGTACTTGTGATTCTCTCTCTGTTTGTTCTCTCCACCTCTCTCTGCTAGATGAATTCGAGTAATAAAATGTCTCTTAGGGAACAGCTGTTCTCCTCATTACTCTCTCCATCTCTCTCGCTCTCTCTGCTCCCTCCCAGTAGACCCAAGACTCTTATCAACACCGTTAGACACGCACACACTGTTACAGAGTTTCCCAAAGATGTGCCAGAGATCCAACCGTTTTCCATTCTGCTCTTATCCATGTCAAACACTTTATCTTTGTTACCTGACAGCATCTGTCCGCTCATAGACGTGATGTAATGCTCTGTCACACACTGTCCTCAATATTTTGCGCCAAGTAACCCCCCCCAAAACACTTTGGATTTTCAAAAATAACACTCTCTCCCTCTTTAGCGTCCGTGTTTCCTGAGGACTTCTCCATCTTGGCGACGGTGAGGCCGAAGAAAGGCAGTCAGTCCTTCCTGCTGTCGGTGTATAACGAACAGGGCATCCAGCAGCTCGGTCTGGAAGTGGGACGCTCTCCTGTCTTCCTGTATGAGGATCACCTGGGCAAACCCGGCCCGGAGGACTACCCGCTCTTCAGAGGGGTCAACTTGGCAGACGGAAAGTAAGACACACGCACAAGCTGTGTATTAAATTTGAAATATATTGTGTGATTTTGTCACAGTATTTCACAGTCAGGAATGATTTTCTTGACACTGGAAACTTAAGGGCCGGTTACATAACGTCTGGTTAGGTTAGGATTTAGTGTGTTTGGTTTTCATTACTAGCTTTGATGTGCGACATATATAATCTGTCACACTGGTGTGAAGCCAACACCTTCACAGGTGAGCAGACACAGGTGTGACGCCCTGTGTAACTACATAAACACTGCAGAAACACATCAATAACACATATGCAGATGGGAAACTTCGGATAGATAGATAGATAGATAGATAGATAGATGGATGGATGGATGGATGGATGGATGGATAGATAGATAGATGGGGGATGGATGGATAGATAGATAGATAGATGGGGATGGAAGATGGATGGATAGATGGAATAGATAGATAGATAGATAGATAGATAGATAGATAGATAGATGGACAGATAGACAGATCTATAAATGGATGGACAGACGGAGAGACAGATGTATAGATGGATAAATGGATAGTCCCTCATTCATGTGTGTTTGTGTCAGGTGGCACCGTGTGGCGATCAGTGTTCACAAACAGAGCATCACTCTGGTTTTGGACTGTAAGAAAAAGGTGACACGGACGCTATCCAGAAGCCCTCACCCCATCATCGACACCAAAGGCATCGTGGTCTTCGGGACGCGTATCCTGGATGAGGAGGTGTTTGAGGTAAGAAGCAGCTCCAGAGTCTTTCCTACAGAATATTAGTCGAAAAGTTCTTCACATCTTCTCAGAGCATCTCCTTAGAGGCTTCTTTATTGCTCTTTCATGGCTCAGCAGTTTGATGTGAGCCGTTGTTGTCTAAGAGTAAGAATTGAGATACAGTAGAAGATAGATCACATTTGCACTGGGCTTCTTTGGTCTTGCTGTCAGGGTGTTGTGGGTCTTTAGCAGGGATTTGTGGACATGTGTCTGTGGTCTTCACTGAGTGATGAAATGTTTCAGCATCTCTCTGTGACTGTGTCCAGTGGAGATGTGAGAGAGGAACGTGTGCGTGTTTGTTTAGCAGCTAGTTGTGGTTATGTAGTGCTAATGTAAGATTGTAGTGTTACCCTGTGGCACAAGGGTTTATAGACTGTCACGTGTGCTTGTGTGTGTGTGTAATGGTCAGGTCAACCATAAATGTTTAAAATAAGTATACAGTACATGTGAAGTGTGGTTGTGCTCGTATTTGGTCAGACTGTATTGCTCAGAAAGATATATCATAGTGCTCATGTTATTTGTGCACTCAGTGTGTCCCCTAAAGAGACACAGTGATAGTAAAAAAGGAGATGGGATAAAACAAATATATATATATATTTCAGTTCTTTTGTGTTCGCTCGCAAAACATTTGCATTTTCCTGAGAAATTTCATGTTTGCTTGCAAGACTTTTGTGTTTGAATTAATATGAGGTGGTGGGAGGAAAAAGGATATTTGTCTCATCTGCAAATTTTTTTGAAAGAAATGCAACACTTTTGTGAGAGAATCCAAATATTTTGCGAGTAAAAGCAAGTTTCTTGAGTGAACGTAGTACTTTTGCCAGAAAATGCAAATTTTTGCAAGAGAATGCAAAGTTTTTTGGGGGGTATGTAATACTTTTGCGAGATAATGCAACATTTTTTGAGAGAAATGCAATACTTTTGCGAGAGATTGCAAATATTTTGTGAAAAAACGCAACGTTTCTTGAGAGAAATGCAATACTTTTGGGAGGGAATGCAAATATTTAGCAAGAAAACGCAATGTTTCTTGAGAGAAATACAATACATTTGCGAGAGAATGCAAATATTTTGTGAGAAAACGCAATGTTTCTTGAGAGAAAGGCAATACTTTTGCGAGGGAATGCAAATATATTGTGAGAAAATGCAACGTTTCTTGAGAGAAGTGCAATACTTTTGCGAGAGAATGCAAATATTTTGTGAGAAAACGCAACGTTTCTTGAGAGAAATGCAATACTTTTGCGAGAGAATGCTAATATTTTGTGAGAAAACACAACGTTTCTTGAGAGAAATGCAATACTTTTGCGAGAGAACGCAAATATATTGTGAGAAAACGCAACATTTCTTGAGAGAAATACAATACTTTTGCAAGAGAATGCAAATATTTTGTGAGAAAACATAACGTTTCTTGAGAGAAATACAATATTTTTGCGAGAGAATGCAAAATATTGAGAAAACGCAATGTTTCTTGAGAGAAATACAATATTCTTGCGAGAGAATGCAAATATTTTGTGAGAAAACTCAATGTTTCTTGAGAGAAATACAATATTTTTGCGAGAGAATGCAAATATTTTGAGAAAACGCAACTTTTCTTGAGAGAAATGCAATACTTTTGCGAGAGAACGCAAATATATTTTGAGAAAACGCAACGTTTCTTGAGAGAAATACAATACATTTGCGAGAGAATGAAAATATTTTGCGAGAAATGCAGTTTCTTGAGAGAAATGCAATACTTTTGTGAGAAAATGCAAACATTTTGTGCGAAAACGTAAAGTTCCTTGAGAGAAATGCAATACTTTTGCATGAAATTCATTTTTTGTGATGTTAAATTAGTCAAAAGGTAAGACGTTTTTGCACAATATTGGACAAAAATGCTAAATAAATAATGCAGTGCAGTATGCAGGAAGCAATTATTTTCAGAAACTGAAATTTGAAAATTGAATTTGTTGCCGTTTGTTTAATCTCAGTGTGTCTTGATAGAAAAAGCTGAAGGATTGTGGGATTGGAACGGTCGGGGAGTGGATGTGAATCATTCAGAAGGACTGTAGGTAATGTTAGTGTTCATCCCGAGGGTTTTGACCGCAGACGCATGGGGTTCATGGAATGCTGATGTGTCTTTAAGGTTTGGTCTACCTTTCTGTTTGAAGTTAAAGTGTTTGGAGAAAATGGAAAGAGCCGTGTGTTTTTTTCCACAGAGCGAGACACCGAGTCACCACAGAATCTTAACCAAACCCCTGTCGTATACACACAGCAAAATCATATTTCATTTCAGAGTCTGCACGTGTAATTTAATTCCCTTAAATGCTGACAAATTTCACTAAGATAAACAGAGAGAGAAATAAGAGGGAATCTCAAAATCAGAGAGGAAATGAACAAAAAGCGTACACTAGATGGTGTGTTATTTGCATTAAGTTGACCTGTTGGGTTTATTTGGATTTAAGTGCTTAAGTTTCCCTAGTTGTTTCTTTAAAATGATATAAAATGTTGCATGTTCCAAAACTTTGTGAGCGGCCTATTTAGACAACATTTTTTGCATCATAGTCACACTTTTTCTAATTATGCCTCTCATTTTGGCTGAAATCGACAGCATGTATACTTTTATAGATAAGACAATCCCAGAATGCATTGGGATGAGCTCAGTGATTTCATCCAACATGGCAGATGAGAGACATTTTGACTATAAATAATATACTTAATTTGTGGGGCTTTAATGGAAAATACGGATATACTGTTAATAGTTCTGTTTAGTTAAAATGCACTCAATATTTAATATGTGTTTTAATGCTTTTTTTATGCTACCATCATACTAACATTATAAATGATGCCCTTTAATTGTAGCAGAGAGTTTTGCATAGGAAAGCACTGTTTGCTTTATTATTTTTTTAAAATGTAAAAACTAAATTCTTGCTTTTGTTGCACAAATAATTACAAAGAAACAGCAAGTAACACATTAAATTAAATGTGACGTTTTGAGGTAGAAAGACTAAAATCGTAAAACATACTCTAATAATCTTTAAAAAATATTAATTTTTTGTATAGTGAGGTTCTGCACTGTAGAGTAGGGGTGGGAATCACCAGAGGCCTCACGATACGATATTATCACGATACGTGTGTCACAATACAATATTATTGCGATTTTAAATATATTGCGATATTCTGCGATATATATTGCAATTTATTACCTTTTTCCAACTTCAAATGACAACATCTGTTTTAACTAAAAAGAAACATTTCTCAGTTTGTTTATCTCACTTCAGTTTTATTGTTGCAGTGCAAAATGGGATTGTCAAGCAGACAAACTGACCAACACTTTCATGAAAACCTGTCATAAATGTTGTATGCACCTGGCAAACTCAACTATTTGTATTACAGTCTAATACTTGGCGTCTGTGTATCGATACAGTATTGCTGTGGAAAATATCGCGATCCTATGCTGTATCGATTTTTTCCCCCACCCCTACTGTAGAGCATTCCAAATGTAGACAGTAGACAGTAAAGCAGTAAAGTTCATCTTCAGTCTCCTGCAGCATCTCACTGTTATCAGTTTTAGGTTTGTATCAGATGGAAAATATCTCACACACGGAGGGAAAGGTGATGTTTTTGTGGAAAGTTCTGGTCAGAATGAGGAGTCTGAAGCTCATGTCTCATGACATCATTGAGGGGGTTTCCACAGCACATGTACAGGTCAGCAGAAGTGTGTGTGTGTGTGTGTGTGTGTCAAATCCTACAGACGTGTGGTTGAAATCAGCATGATTCACACTAGGGCTGCACGATAAATCGCATGCGATATTTAACGCGCATCTTGTCAGAAAGCCGGTTCTGAAATCAGCGGTAAATCTCCATCACGTGCGTGCTTTCACATTGAGCAGCATTAACCACACAGAGCCGTTGTTCACTGACTAGCTGTGCAAAAAATCGCTCGAATATGAACGTGGTTTTGCGCAGCTAGTCAGTGAACAACGGCTCTGTGTAGTTAATGCTGCTCAATGTGAAAGCACGCAGGTGATGGAGATTTACCGCTGATTACAGAACCGGCTTTTCTGACAAGATGCGCGTTAAATATCGCATGCGATTTATCGTGCAGCCCTAATTCACACGTCACTCATCGCACTCGTCTGCTCGATCTGTATCATCATTCTGTCTAACCTGACTGAAAGAGAAAATGAGAGAGGAAGAAAGATATTTAAAGAAAGAAATGCTTAATGTTTAGATTTTCTCTTTTAAAGAAGGACAACAGCAGCTTTAACATCAAGAGAGCTGACATAAAGACATGAAACTGCATTCACTATACATTTAACTTCTATAATGTGCTGCATTTCTGAGTGGAACAAAATATTGTGTAGACAATAAAGTGGGCGGGACTTGATAGTCAGGATTTAACTTGAAATGTGTTAGGCTGTGATAAGTTTCCTTATTATTTTTCCTATATGCACCACTGTAAAAAATATTTTTTTGCAAATTTTATTCTTTAAGGATGCATTAAATCGATCAAAAGTGAAAGTAAAGACATCATGTTGCAAAAGATTTCTATTTAAATAAATGCTGTTATTCTAAAATTTATTTTCATCAAAGAACCCTGAAAAAAATGGCATTTCCACAAAAATATTAAGCAGCACAACATTATTCAACATTGATAATAATAAGAAGTGTTTCTTGAACAGCAAATCAGCATATTAGAATGATTTCTGAAGGATCATGTGACACTGAAGACTGGAGTAATGATGCTGAAAATTCAGATTTGCATCATAGAAATAAATTACATTTTAAAATAGTTTGAAACAAAAAATTGTTTTTTTAAATTGTAATAATATTTCACAATATTACTGATTTTACTGTGTTTTGATCAAATAAATGCTGCCTTGATATACAGTAAGAGACTTCTTTCAAAAATCAACCACAAACATTTGCATCCCCAAATAGTCAAGTAAATTACATATTTATTTTTCTTTAAAATAACTGTATTTGTTTACATATTTTGCAGTTCCATTTGGTGCTGCTTAAATTACAAATTGTACATTTAAATATGCAACATTTGTATGTAAATTGGTTGCATAAACTTTCTCAGGCCGAATGAGGGAGAACATTAAAGCAACATTGCACAGATGTTTTGGTTCAGTAGTTTCCTGGCATTCCAAATTAAACTTTATAATGGTTCCTAGTGAAAACACAGTCTAAATAATCCATCATTCAATGCTGCAGTTAAGGAAGCTGAACATAAAAGACCAAGAAACTTTTGCTGTAGGGCCAGAGATGGCATTATAATCGAATGGAGAAGTGAAAGTGGAGGTGAGTGAGAGAAAAGGAGAAATGGAGTGAATGCTGACGGAGGGTTGGTGGACAAAAGGAACGCAGGGAAAATGCAGTGGTAGACATGCCTGTTGCTTTTGGCAAATATCTTAAAGGTCTCCAGACGCTGCCACTGTGTGTGTGTTCACGTCATTGGATGGTTTGGTTTCTGTGGTTGTTTTTTTTTTTACTCTTGAGGATGGCCAGACGCTGCCTGGTGTGTGTGTGTGCGAACATCATCACATGTGTGAGCGTCTACATTGCGGTCTTGAGTTCGCACAGATATTCAGTCGCTCTTGTGGAGTGTTTCATGCTGCTTCATTAAAATCTTTTGCGATCTCTCCCACAGCGTGAGTCCATGTTCTAATGCGGATCACATGTGGCCTGATTCCTGTGTCTTGGGCTGATGAGGTCATAAGCAGCTGCGATGATGTCATTTTTAAACAAACCTAATAAGTACAAGACTTCAAGCTTTGAAACTGTGGTTAGACCAGATAGAGTGTGTTTGTGTGGGTGAATCTAACACAAACTGTCAAGAACATGTCTGGGTCATATTTAACTCCAAAATCAGTAGAAATTCAACAGTTTTTAACATATTTAACGTTGTGTGTATTTTTAATGATAATTTACAGAATTACACAAAAGACTGCCATGAAAATGATGTCACGATGCTAATCCAGAAAATAAATAAATAAATAAAATAAAAATGTTTTTTTTTGTACAAAGTCCTTCCATACAGGTTTAATTTTCTTTATGCATCATATGTAAACTAAATTCTAAGTAGTATTAATAAATATAAATTGTAATAATTGATATATATATATATATATATATATATTATTGTGTGTGTGTGTGTATAGATATGTTATATATTATAATATGTATGTGTATAGATTATAGACTATAATATGTATCATTATAATATTATTATAATATTAATATATATTTCTTATTTTATTATTATTTTAATAATAATAATTTTGTCTTTATTCTTTTCTTTACTTTAATTTTGACTTAATTCTAATATTATTTTTATATATACTATTAATACAGTATATATTATTTAATATCCATCATTGTAATAAAAACATCCTCTCACGTTCAATTCCTTTTATTGTAATCAATATATAAATCATACATTAATATATATAATGACAATATTAACTGTATAGATATATAGTAAGATAAATAATATATTTATATATATAAATAAGATAATTATTTAATGAATAATATATACATGTGATTTCAGGCTGTAATATGAGTCAGACGTGTTTTCATGAGATTCATCCAATGCGTGTGTGCAGTACGTGCACGTGTGTGTGTGTGTGTGTGTGAACATGTCACATGTGTGTTGAAATGAAATATGGCAGGACAGAACGAGGAATCATCATTATAATATTATTATAATATTAATATATATTTCTTATTTTATTATTATTTTAATAATAATAATTTTGTCTTTATTCTTTTCTTTACTTTAATTTTGACTTAATTCTAATATTATTTTTATATATACTATTAATACAGTATATATTATTTAATATCCATCATTGTAATAAAAACATCCTCTCACGTTCAATTCCTTTTATTGTAATCAATATATAAATCATACATTAATATATA
>NW_015551044.1:1556416-1560594 GCF_001515605.1 Sinocyclocheilus anshuiensis
GATAATTATTTAATGAATAATATATACATGTGATTTCAGGCTGTAATATGAGTCAGACGTGTTTTCATGAGATTCATCCAATGCGTGTGTGCAGTACGTGCACGTGTGTGTGTGTGTGTGTGTGAACATGTCACATGTGTGTTGAAATGAAATATGGCAGGACAGAACGAGGAATCAAGGTATTTTCAAGTACTGAAGGGAACGTGTTGTACTCTGGGCTCCCTACCAAAAGAAGTCTGGGATCGTTCCTCCATTTTTGTTAATTTGCAGCTGTGCCGTCTATCACCCCCTTCTGTTGACTGCAGCCATGTGATGCTAATTTTCGAAAAAGTTGTGTTGTTTTGAAACATTTGAAACGTGTGTGTGTGTGTGTGTGTGTGTGTGTGTGTGTACAGTGTTTTGGCTGCGCACGTCACCACAGGCAGCTGCTGAAACAGTTAGTTCAGACTCCAGAGAGAGATGTGGAGAGCTTTTGGCGAAAAAGACGCTCGTATTTCAAAGTTGCTGACAATGCAGTGTCTATTATTCTCTCTCTCCCTCTCTCTGTCCCACATTAATGTGATCAATTTCTCTCAGACACAGAAATCCCAGAATAGATCCGTCGTCTCTGTACACCTCTGTTTCTGCTTTCCTCTTGCCTGTTCTGCTGCTCTTCTCCTCGCACGCTATGCAAACAGAAATATTGTATGTTCAAATCTGGAGTAATGTGGAAAGTCCAAGGGATCATTTTACAGACCTGATTTATTCCGGTTTAAAATATTCATATTTGCAGATGACAGAGAAATGAGGATTAGAAGACGGCCGGTTCAGTTTGTACTATTGTTAGATTATGAGCAGAGGAGGATGAGTGTGATTAATCATAGCTTCAAGGGATTTATAAAGGACTATATATTGTCTAGAACTGCCAAAAGTTTTATTTTAAGTTTAGGGCTCATCTGAATGTGTTTGATGGTGGTGAAATAATAATTGAAAGCTTACTTGTCAGCGGATGTCTTGTAATTTGCTTCGGATAAGAGCTTGTGTTAAAATGACCACTCAGTGATTATATTTTTGTGGAAACCATGATACATGTTTTTCAGGATTATTTGATGAATAGAAATTTCAAAAGAACAGCATTTATGTGAAATAGAAACTTTTTGTGTCATTATGTCTTTACTATGACTTTTGATCAGTTTAATGCATCCTTGCTGAATAAAAGTAATTTCTTCAGTTAAAAAAAAAAAAGATGCCAAACTTTTGAACAGTAGTGCACAGGAGCGGCATGCTAATTTCATTTTACATGCATTTTTGAATATAAGCCATAATTTAATAATCTCATTTGCATGCAAATGCACATTTACATGCAAAGTACATGCATAATCACTAAAAATGAATGATTTCATGAAAAAGATGTGACTCATAATGCAGAGTGAGAATTCAGGCCCATCTGTCTCATTAAAACAATTAGTTATTTTTATTAAATTAAAATGTGATTTTTTGATACACAGAGTGCAAATTTAATGCTCCATGTTGCATTTGTTTATTAAAAAATAATTATGTCTCCTGGATTCCCCATGTTACGTTATATGGCTACTAAAGTTAAATGTCATAAAGATAATTGTCATAAAAGGAAGTTCAAAAGAACAGCATTTATTTGAAATAGAAATTTTTGTAACATTATAAATGTCTTTACTGTCACTTTTAGTCAATTGAATGCATCCTTGCTGAACATATTTCGCTTAAAGCAAAACTTAAAGCATGTTACCCTGCACCAAAGTTTCCCTGAGAAAAAAAGTACCCATAATTCTCTCTGTTATGCAATGCGTCCTCTGGAGCTCTGTGTTCAGCTGTTTGCTCGACTCCAGAAGCGTTTTGTTTTGCAGTATTCTCTGTGGCTCTTGTGTTTGCTGTGCTGATTCTGTCTGGTCGCTCTCACAGCCAAATCTCCACACAGCCTGGAGAGCCTTCTGCACGGCTGTCTCTCTCTCTCTCTCTCTCTCTCTCTCTCTCTCTCTCTCTCTCTTTCTCTCTTTCTCTCTCTCTCTGTCTTGTTTTCCCATGATGATTTAAATCTGTGTGTGTACGCTAGTCTCTTCATGTTTGACTCTAAACTCGTGTCAGTTCCAGACATTCATCTTCCTGAGTTCACACTCACTTTGCCCACATTTTCTCCACCTGCTTGTACAAGTTTCCTCGGATCGCTGTGGGAAAAATGTGTATTAGCGCATGTATAACAAGGAAGAATCACAGATTAGACTGATATATGAATCTGACTGGTATAATAAATCAGTGCGGCGTTTCCTGCACATTTAGAAATGGAATGAAATAATACTATTCTTAAAGTGATGATGTAATGTCAGCTTTTGAATAAATTATGCTTTATTCATTCCGTTGCGCACACACACACGATGAGTGGAAAAACTTTTAACCCTCAAAATGAACTAAAAATATCACTTCAGTTAAAATTCACTGAATATAACAAAAACAATTGTTGTTATAAACACTCTAATAACAAGAATTAACAATGAACATGGCAGTGCATCATGGGAAAGTGGCTGATGCTGCCATATTAATATGTGTGTATACTGTGTATATTTTTATAGAAATATTTTAAAAATATAGTAGATTAATAATTAATTTTAATTTTCATATTTGGGTCAAAGACGAAAAAGGGTTTAAGCATAAAAACAATAAGTGTAATACTGCTTTAAATTGTTGAAAAAATTAATATCATACATTTTCCCCTGATTTACAGAAGAGGCCCATTAAAATGTCATTCAGTGTAACAATCTTGTCAGGCATATTTACAACAAAAATCAATTTATGACATATTAAAAGACTAATTACTTTCACCCCAAATACTAATTAGTTGTAATTTTACATTTTTTACTTATCTTTACTTACATTTAATGTGCTTTCTATGAACATAAAATCACTTTTATAAATTTATTTTGATGTGGATATCTTAATGTCTTTGACCCATTTACATTTGTATTTTAGATTTATATATTATGACTTATTATTTATTTATATTATTTATTCATTTATATATGATATAATATTGATATTATTTCTAACTTGTGTATTTTTAACTTTGTCAGTCTTTTTGACTGATTCATATGAGTCATTTGTTCATGAATTAGATTACACTACATTTTTTATTTTATTAAATTAATAATTTTTGTAATAATAATAATAAAGCCTTTTTGTTAATGTTTGTGAATCTTTTTGAGTGATTCATAAGTAATTTGATCGTGAATCAGATTACACTATAATTGATGTGTGTGTAGCTGATGCCACGATATTTTAGTATTTCATTAGGATAACATTTATCAAATTAATAATAATAAAGCTTTTCTTTTTAAGTTAATAAAGCTGTTTATGTTTATCTTCAACTATATGCCATATAAACATCCAATCTGATTCAAACCGGGGATTTGTAAGTTTGTGAGTTTATTTTTGACAGATTCAAAAGAGTCATTTGTTCATGAATCAGATTATACTGATCATAACTGAAAGGATTGTGTGTGTTTTTGTGCATGTGGAAATGAGAGAGAAACGCTCACAAATTATAGTAATTATGGACAAGTGGATTATTGTTTTGCAGTGAGCACATATTGTAAAGTCAGTAAAACACGAAATTACCTTTTCAGATGGTAAGGGAATTTTTCTGTCTCGTAGTGTGTGTGTGTGTGTGTGTGTGTGAGTGTACAGGTGCTGGTCATTGTGCCCTCATTCAATTGGACAGTTTTGGCGTCCGCTCAGGTTCTGACTCAACTCTCTCCTCCCAGACTGTGACCCACTTCACCGTGTGTGTGTGTGTGTGTATATGTGTGTTTCCTGTCCTATTGCAACAGGTGTTTCATCCCTTTTCCATACTGTATTCATTATTTTTCCAAAAACCATGGTTATTGAATAAAAGGTTACAGCTGTTTCTCTCCTGTTTCTATGCGTGTTTTGAATTTTGGATGAATTTGACATAATGCTGTCTTGACTTCCTGGTTCATATGAAGACTCATCCTATTTGTGTGATTATTGTAGATGTTTCTTCATGCATTAGTATACAATTCAATGGTAGGTTTGGCAAACCAAGAACTGTTAACAGTTCTTGGACGTCTGCATTTTTCCAAACACTTACGAATCAGTCTGAGCAGTTACTGAAGTAATCTGACTCACTTACTCAACCGCTATATAAAATG
>NW_015551044.1:1561529-1576005 GCF_001515605.1 Sinocyclocheilus anshuiensis
TGTGTAGAAAGTTAGTACATTTAAAAATATAATGACCTTATCATTAATATTAATTAATTGTATTAAATTGTAATAAAATGTATTTTATATTATTCATTATATATAATTATAATAATATGTAATTTTATTATTACAAAAATTATTGTACATTATTATGCACATTATACATTATTATACATAAATGTTTGGAGTTAAAATTATTTTTATCTAGCTCTTTTTTGATACCTTAGCTCTAGCTGGCTCTTTTAAATATTAGCTTATGTTGAGTCAAAGTAAATCACACTACTTAGTAAATGTGAGCCTTGTAATCTGTATAAGATATAACTGTTTATTAAAGGTGCATTGAATGGACTGTTCTTCCTTCCCTCACAGCCTCATTTTCATTTGCATCAAATTAAATATGGCATCCACTCCCTGCCTTATAGGGAGTAGAAATTTTGCTCTCTCTGCTGGTCTTATTTGTCTCTTACATGGCCTGTATCAAGTACAAAGATGTGTCAATCCTCAGAAGTTCTAACAGTTGATTTCTTTGTTTCCAGGGTGACATCCAGCAGCTGATGATTTTATCGGACCATCGCGCTGCGTTTGACTACTGTGAGCACTACAGCCCCGATTGTGAGGTTCCTGCGCCTGAACAGCCCCAGAACCAAGACCCAAACACTGATGAATATGTAAGTTCATCTACTGTACTTCCTCCAAGATTAATTTCCTTTAGAGCTGGAAGAGCATTGAGGACATCCCAGAACCCTCCAAACAAAACCAAACCAAAACAGACAGCATAGATTCACCTCTATTGAACTCAAGAGTTCCATCTTATCGAGTGTTGGGGCACCCCAAAGCTCTTTTAAATCTTAAATCAAAAATAAAATCATCACATTAGCCAAGCACTTAACAATGATCCCTAGCCTTGGCAGTTTTAGTAACAGATACGTTTTAATGGTGAACCGTTATTCATTTTAAATGGTAAATGATTTAGTGCAAGTGCTGCTCACATTTTCTTCCGTGAATGTAGAATCTGGTTTTGGTGTTACAGTTGGCATATCCGACAGCACAAAGCGCACACTGTTCAGTTCAGTACTCATTCAGTATTTGGAATGAGAAACAAATTAAAATGGAGTAATAATACCTGCCCATACTTGTGTGTGTGTGTGTTTCAGGCGTATTAATTCTTTATGGCTCTTTCCATCTCATTGGAAAAGACCCAGCTGCAGGCAGGCTGTTTAGAATTTATTTTTCCAACGAACGTATGACCTCATCAGTCAGAGAAATGAAAGAGAGAGTGATAGAGGGAGGAGATGAGAACTCTGAAGCAGGTCTCAGCCTGTAGAGCGTTTGGGATCAGTATTGCTGACATACTGTATTAATAATTTAAAAAATGTCAAGAAAATACATTATTCTGTCACTAAATTAAATGCTAAAGTAATATTCAAGTCTTTCTGTTAAAGTACAAGAAGCAAAAAAATCACATATCACATTTATGTGACAAATTAAACTTTCAGATTTTGCCAGTTGTGCTTTTCTAGTGGATTCGATGTTAAATCACGCAGATATATTTTACTATATTTTATTCCATTTAATTAGGGCTGAATTATTTCAAATGTGTATTCAATACAATACAAATGTGTATTCAATGGACTGCATTTGAAAATAAAGTATTTCCAAATCTAATCTTGCATTTATATCTAAAATGTAAATAAATAAATAAATTAATTAATTAATAAAAAACACATTATTTTCTTGCAAAATAAAATACTAAATTCATATTCATGTCTTTCTGTTAGAAATATGAGGAGAAAAATCATATTTCACATTTATGTGACAAGATAAGATTTCAAAATTTGCCGTTAATGCTTTTCTTGTGGCTTTGATGCTTAAATCACATAGATATATTACTATATTTAATTCCAGATAATTCAGGCTGGGTTAACAAATGTGTATGTTAATAATGTAAAAAAATTAAAGAAAAGTAATTATTTTTTCAGTAAAAAAAGTCTTTCTTGTAGAAATATTATACATTTAAAATGTGTAAAATGAGTATAACAATATAAATATGAGCAGATATGGACTAAAAACCACAAAAGTCACATTTTTATTTCATGGGGTCAATTGAGTGTTCATATTCAGTCTCCGTCCATCTGGGTTCACTCAGATGCCAATATCCTCTGAGCGCTATGGAGAAAGGAAGAGAAGGCATTAAATGAAAGATTGAGAGATTTAGCATGTGAAACAGATGAGAAAATAGTTTAAGCTGAATAACACAGAGATGGCCAACCATTTTCAACTGATTCTCTATGGGAGCTGAGCAAAAGGCGGGCTCAAGGGAATTATGGGATTGACCACGGGGCAAAACGAATGGCTAGAATGTCAAAAAGTGGAGAAATGCTGAATTTAATGCAAATGACAGGTGCAAAATCATACTTTATATTTATGTGACAAGTAAAACTCGTTGTTAATAGTGCTGGAGTTTCTGGTGGATTCAAAGTTTGTGGTTTATAGGCAAAAACTTTGTTTTTCAGGCACTGCTCAATTTTGAGATTTTTCATGATAGTGGAAAGAAAACATTCAAAATACTTTTAAGTTTTTGTTTTATTGCACTTTATCTATTTGTGTCTTTTAGATTTCACTTACAGTACATATCTTTAAAGGTCGTTTTCTCAAAATATAAAAGTTCTTAAACAGTTTTTCTCCATTCAGCAGCACTTACATACACCAAACTTTACAGTTTTATTCCTTTCTATATTCTATATAGTAAGTTTTTTACTGAAGGATATGTTAATATATAATTTGCCTGATTTTATATAACATGTTATTCCTAAAAACATGGTGAAAATGCATATTTTTAAAGGCTGTGAGTTTTTTCTACACTTCAGCAGCACTTGCACGCACCACAATTTACAGTTTTATTGCTAACCATAGTCTGAAGGTTTTTACTGAAGGGTTTGTTCATATATTATTTGCCTAGATTTATACAACATTTTATTCTTAAAAAATATGGTGAAAATGTGCATCTTTATAGGCAATGAGTTTTTTCTACACGTCAGGAGCACTTGCAGGCACCAAAATGTACAGTTTTATTCCTATCTGTATTCTGAAGGTTTTTACTGAGGGATTTGTTCATGTATCATTTGCCTGATTTGATACATTTATTCCTAAAAACATGGTAAAAATGCATATTGTTTAAGATTTGTTCATGTATCATTTGCCTGATTTTATACATTTATTCCTAAAAACATGGTAAAAATGCATATTGTTTAAGCCTGTGAGTTTTTTCCCCACCTCAGCAGCACTTGCATACACCAAATTTTACAGTTTTATTCCTATCTGTATTCTGAAGGTTTTTACTGAGGGGTTTGTTCATATATCATTCGGCTGGTTGTACACAACATTTTATTGCTGAAAACATGGCAAAAAGGGTGAAAATTTCTGGCTGTTGGCAGTATTTTCTAACTTATGGAGTAATAAAATAGATATAAAAAATCCCCTCTGTAAAAACCTTAAACTCTAATATGTCAACAAAATGAACCTGATTTATGCAAATTAGTGCATACATTTAATTAAAATTTTAATTAGATAATGCCTTGTGCGTATTTAAAGATGACTTTTCAGAAAACATTAGCAATTCTTGTTATAATCAGTCAGCTGGGAAAGTATGGTGAAGTCTGTCAGTTAAATATTGTACCCTGTTCACCTGTAGTGTCTTGCCTTAAATCGCACAGTTATATATCGGAATATTTAATTCCAGCATATTCAGGTTGGGTTCACAAATGTCTATTTAATTGCATTAAATTAAATGTGTATTTGACTGCATTTGGAAATGTTTTTCCAACTCTAACTCAAACCCATGACCTTGCTATTGCTAGCGTCATGCTTTACCATTTGATATTCAATAACATAAATGAACAAAAAATGAGCAATTATTGAAAAATGAAAACAGCTGTCAGTAATATTCATAAAAAGCTTTCTATCGGAAAACTGTTGTGGCCAACATATGGTAAAGTTTCTCTGAGCTATGCCTGTAAAACGAAATGATATGCACGTGACTGCAGCATGTGGTGCGTTTTCAGCCATGCATGGACTTTTACATCTTTCAGGGCTTTGATGTCAGCATGTTGGCACAGAAACGACCCTCTGCTGACCTCACGTTCACCTTTTTCAGTTTTGTGTGTGTCAGGAGCTGTAAATCTGAGTGTGGGGCATTAGTAGGAGGCAATATGAAAGAAAACCCGCTGCACCTTTGACCAGTCCTTCAAAAGCCGAATCTGCCGTTTAAATATCAGCGAAACCTATTTACAGATGAAAACGTGATGAGTTATCCATTGCTAATGTGTGGGAATTAGGGAGAGAGAGGCAGAACGGTGAATCCGAGCGAGAGGTCGGTGAGCGGTTGGAATTCCTTGCGTTCTTCACTTTTATTTGCTAGATAAGAGAGAACATGGATTTCTGCTGGACTCAGTCGGAGGGAATCCCTCCTTTCCTTTGCTCTTTCTTCTCAGAGAATTTGAGTCTATTAAATCAAGACCGCTGCTTGAATTGTTTAATTAACATGCTGTGAGTATAACTCATGAATGAGAGTATGAAATCCTGTCTGAATGAACAAACACCATATATATTTCTTTCAAATTGTAAATATTGATATAAATATAATAAATAATAAAGTAAAATAAAAATGTTCTACATATTATGTCCTTTAAAGTGTCAAATATTTTGCTAAATAGTTTTTCTATATTTTGCTATAATTATTTTTTATAATATATATTCATTTATAAATACTTACACAAATACTTAACATATGTTGCGTTCATGACATATGCTATGTCATAATTACCATAATTACGAGATGTCTGTGCTTGAAAGACTCTTAAGAGACTCTGCTCAACTCATGTTCATGTCCGCAGGCTCAGAACTCATTTGTTTTTTTGTATTGCTCATTGCCAGAATGATCCATGTGCAGCTTTATATGTGGTGGGATGTGCTGTATTCCATCTGAAACAAGTTTAAACAGCATTTTGCTAACATAGTTATTATGCATGCACTGTGTATGATCTCATTCCATGTGAGTACATGGAACATTGTCAACTACCCATATGCACCCATATACCACATTTAGTCATTTTCCCATATGAAAATGACTAAATGCATGCTAACACAAACTAAGGTACCATAGATTTTTTTTTCTGGAACACTTGTGATAATACAGTATTTTAACATATAATAACACTTAGTTTCTACATTTCTCTTTAGAACACAGAGGATGACAACTACTATTACGAATATCCCTACTATGAGGACATGGACGCCGAAAAGACAGAAGAAACGGCAACCGATGAAACGACTGGAACCGAAACTGAAGACCTAACGGTCAGTCTTATTTTAGTACTATTTATGTATTATTGTAGTATTTATTCATTTTTTTGAATTAGCTTTTATTTTTATATTGTCAGTTTACATTTAAATTTTAGTTTTAGTAATTTTATCATGTGCTTTTGTAAATTGTATTAGTTTTTTTTATTTTTTATATATCTGATATAATATAATTTATTTTGTTGTAGTTTTTAAAATAATTGTTATTATAGTTTGAGTTTTACTAATTTTACTACTTCAGCTTCAGCTTATTTTATTTCAGTTAGTTGCCTAGGCAACATTTGTAATTTTCATTTTTTTCAGTTTTATCTAATATTTATCTAATATTTTAATATTACTTTATGTCAGCTTTTTTAATTACCGAAAATGGAATTTAATTATAACAAAATAATTCATAACAGTTAGGACTAGGTGAAGTAAGTAATTAAAATTTCATATTGATTTCTAAATTCAACATTAAACTATGTTCGTAACCTATATTTCTTCTATAATATGGCATATTTGCAAAAATATATTAAATGAATTAAAAATGTGGAGCGGGACTATTGCTCAAAATGACCATCAAGAGTTCAGTTCCCAGCATTATTCTGTAACTTAAATATTCCTAACTGGGATCAGATGAATTGAAAGTGAATCAAGAAATCAGTGCATTCATCAAATCATTAATTTTCAACTATTTACTCTAAAGAAGTGTCTCTTTCCTGTGATTACCAGGTGTCTGTTCCGGATAGCGGTCGCGTGGTTACGTCGGTTATCACTAGTGGAACAGGAGGCTCCAGCAGTTCCTCGAGTAGCTCCTCGTCCTCCTCTTCTTCATCCTCCAGCTCTACCACGACTACTGGCGAGGAACCGTACGACGGCTACGATGGATATGAGACCGGATATGAAACATACTATGACGAGTCGACCTCGCGGCCTGACGGCTCCCGGACCATCAGCATCACTAGCACAGGCACAGGTACCGGCGGAGAAGTGGATATCGGACTGGGCGGTGAGGTGGATTTGGGACTGGGAGGAGACCTGGACAGGCGGATCATCACATCATCATCATCATCATCGTCGTCATCATCAGGAGGAGGAGGAAGTGGAAGAGTGCACTCAACTGTCACAGTCATTCACAATGGAACGTCTGGCTCGGTTTCCAGCTCTGGCTCCGGCACCGGCTCTAGCACCAGAATCATTGCTAGCTCCGGCTCCAGCTCCAGCTCTGGAGTCAGTACCGGCTCCAGCTCCAGCTCCAGATCCAACTCTACCTCGGTGAGTTTAGTTGGAACTAGTAATCCCAAACAGTTTCACTTTTAAGTGGGAATTAATTCAGTCATATAGAAATATTTAGTGTTTAGTATAATGTATTAAGATCCTATTTTACTGAAGTGGATTTTACAGATCTCAGGGATCCAGTCAAATTCAGATATAGTAGACTTTATTGGTAACATTTAATAATAACTTTTTAAATACTTTTTTTTTTTAATTATATATTTGTAAAATATTTTAGATGTTTGAAATATCTTTCATGTGCTTTGCAATTTTTCTTATTATTGCAATTACTGCATTGTTTAGTTACCGAAGTTACTGAAGTTTAGTTACCGTTTTATTGTTACCGAAGTGGTTTTTACTGAACTCAGGGATCGAGTCTAATTCAGATATAATAGATTTTATTGGTAACATTTAATAATACATTTTATTTTATTTTATTAAATATTATATTTGAAAATTATATATTTAAAAAATATTTTAACTATGTTTTAAATATCTTTCATATGTTTTGCAAGTTGTTCTTATTACTGAAATTACTGCATTGTTGAGTATAATAGTGCAGTAATATCCTTTTTACCAAAGTGGATTTTACTGAACTCAGGAATTAAGTCATTAATATGTCTTTAATATGTTTTTTTAAGTTTTGCTTATTATTCCAATTACTGCAACATTCTCTTTCATCAGAGCCTGTCAGGAACATGTCCAAGTTATATTTAATTTCAATTAATAAAAACAAATATACTGTAAATTTAATAAAAATAATCAGAATTTTTGTTTAAAGACAATAAAGCCTGTTTTAGGACTATAAAAATATTGAACTACAGGATTGCGAATCTAAAGAGAATCACCACTGAAAATACTGGGCAAAATCCTAAAAATAAACTATATGTGCTTTTTTGTCATAAAAATAAAAAAGTAGTTTTACTTTTGTTTGTTTTTGTGATATTCACACATATGAGAATCAAAAGATAGATGTATACGCAGTGCACAAACTTTTGCATTATTACACGCTATTTTCCTATTTAATACTGTAAAGCTGCTTTGACACAATCTGTATTGTTAAAAGAGCTATATAAATAAAACATTGAGTCATGAATGGTTTTGATGTCTGAAGACTTGTGTTTGTCTGATGTGTAGGTTGATGGTGGTTATGATGATACCCAGTACGGCGAGGGTTTTGATCTGACCTATGGAGAGGGATATGGAGAAGGATACGGAGAGGGAGATTATACCGTGGAAGGAGGCGGTAGCAGCAGCAGCACTTCAGTGTCCGTAGGGGGTGGATCTGTTTCTGTTGGAGGCGGGTCTGTATCTGTCGGGGGCGGTTCTGTTTCCGTTGGAGGCGGGTCTGTTTCTTCAAGTGGCTCAGTTGGGGGCGGATCCGGCAGCGCTGGGGCCAGCGTGGGGGCGGGGTCTGTTGCCACCGGTGGACAGGGAGGAATTGGTGGAGAGGCAGATTCCATCGATATCGACAAGTTCAAGGAGGAGTCCATCACGGATTACACTGACGCAGAACTGGAGAAGATGTATGATTATGATGACCTGTACACCGATGGCGACAAAGCGCTGCCCGCAGAGACCGACGAGATCTACGGACAGGTGATCTCTAGCTCCGCCCACCTCTGTGCAAACTCATAGGAATTATCATTTTCTATTTTTCAAGTTGTTTCAAACCTGTATGGCTTACTTTTTCTTCCCGTTTAACACAAAAGGAGAATGTACAGTACTTCCCACTCTTTGCAATATAATTCCCCACTTTGGGTTTCAGACAGGCTTTGAACGACATGAGGGTGACCTATAGTTTATTTTTGGTTAGAATTGTTTGTTTTATTTATTACCTGCAACTGTTCTATTCCATATTGCGTTTACACTGATATACACTGGATCTGGATTGAATTCAATTGAGTTTGTGTTTCCAAAGGTGGATGGACTGAGGGGAGAGAAAGGCCAGAAAGGAGAGCCTGCCATCATTGAACCCGTAAGTGTCACTTACTATATGATACATATGTAAAAGTTTGGGGTCGGTATTTAACATATTTTTGAAAGAGGTCTCACCAAGCCTGCATTTACTTGCATTTTAGATTTTTTTCTGAAGTGGTTTGGCATATTGACAACCCTTTATTGACACAAACCCAAGGAAGGTTTCCAAGTGTGGTCTTGCATTTATTGCATCTTCCACTCACTTTCACATCCGTCCAATTTTGCATTCATGCACATGTTCGGGCAGCTTAAAAACACTTTTTAAAAGACACCTGGATCAGTTGTCTGTTCCGGATTAATCTGGATTCACTCCTGATTTGCATTTGCACTTCAAAAGGAGCGAGTCACTCCTGTTTCAGACTCTGCCGTGTCTCAGATTTGCAGATGTGTTTACCACACAGTTATATTTGCACGATGGGAATCATCGTCTGTCCTTGCATACAGTCTCTACTGCTCACATGGCTCTTGATGTCTAACAGCTGTGAGACTTCAAACGGATGTCACTGCAATCTCAGCGGGAGAGAATGACATCAGGGTTTATCATCAATGAACATCAGGATGGAGAAAGAAACAAGATCTTACCTTCACAGTCAGATCAGGCCATATCATATCATATTACATAAATTATACTTTGGACCAACAAAAAATATATATTATGCATATTTTATATAATATATATATATATTATAAAGACCACTTAACATATTTTCTTTAGACGTAAGCCAAAATGTTACTTGGTCAATCTACAGTAATATATTAAAATTATTTTAACAATTTCGCAATAAAAATAGCTAAATTACTTTTAATATGAAAGTAGATGAGACAAAACATTTTGTTACTCAGTGTTTAATTTAGTTTACTTATTATAAATAAAGACAACTTCAAAGACCTTAATGTTTATTGTGATGTCTATTTAAAAATGCATCATATTTTTTCTTATATAAAAAATAAATAAAAAAATAACACCAGAAGATTTTATAAAACCCAACCACTCATTTCAACACTGGTGATTAACGAGAAATAAAATAAAATAAAATAAAATAAAATAAAATAATTCTACACTCAAATAAACAATATTGCGAATTCAAATTTTACAGGATAAACAAAACCATAAATTGAGCTACATTACAAAAATACCTACCATTTCATCTCATAAAAATAAAAATAAATAATTACCATTAAATCCAAATAAATAATTAATTTCATTAATTAATAGCAAGAAAAAGCTTTTTTTCGGGATATCTCCCCTCATATCTTATATTTTAGTTTGATGAAGGTGTGCTTTTAGTCAAACTCAACAAAACAGGTTTAAACTAGAAACCATGACTTTTCGATTCTACCAATATAAAAATGCACTTTAAAGGGGTCATATGATGCGATTTCAAGTTTTCCTTTCTCTTTGGAGTGTTACAAGCTGATTGTGCATAGATAAGATCCCTGAAGTTGCAAAGACTAAAGTCTCAAATCCAAAGAGATATTCTTTATCAAAGTTAAGACTCTGCCACGCCCCCCTAAAACGGCTCGTTCTAACACGCCCCCACATATCTAGGTCACTATGTGGGAATATTTGCATAATGCGCCCAAATGTTCACGCAAAGAAAGAAGGCGTGGTTTCAGTAACCGCAGTTAGTGTTGAAGCAGCATGTCAGGGAGACGCTGTGTGTTTCTAGGTGAAAGCAAAAGCACTTTATTTGAAAGGAGGGGGCTTTGTTGAAAACGACGTGTTTGAGAGAGGCGGGGGGCATAGAGGACCTACAATAATGTACAGTATTTGAAAAATAATGTGTTTTTTGAACATTAAAGCTTGTCAACATATTCTGTTACACCAAATACACAAAATAATGATCTTTAAAAAAGCATCATATGACCCCTTTAAATAAATGACACGGTTGTTTCAGTTTTTTCAGGGTACTGTTACTGTTATACAAGAACAGGTCAATGAGAAGATCAGAGTCAAGGAAAAGCACAAACATGCAGATCAGGACAGCTGGTTTTAATGAAGGATGACCATGTGGTTTGCAGAAAGAAAAATGCTCAAATCACACACTTCTTTCAGCAAGCGCCCACATTCTCTCTTGTTTCTGCTCACACACACACACACACACACACACAGTGTCCACTCTGTGTTTTTTGGCATGTAAGGAACGCACCAAAACAAAGCGAACATGCCCACTGCCACGACAGCACACTCGGACGATGCCTTTGGGACAGAGCTAAGACCCACAGCATCTTTAAAAAGCACCAGAAGCGTCACGATGTTACGACAAACAAATGCCGTTTCTCTGGATCTTAAGAGAGGCTGAGCTCTGCATATGTAATGATCCTGTGCTTTGGGCTCTGGACCTCTCAGTGACTGTAATTCAATCTTCACAGGCTTTTTGAGTTAATTGCACTGTTGTGGTTATGACGCAACTCATGCAAGCACATTTTGATAAGTAATTGATCATGATTGATGACTTCCAGCTTGTATGTCCTGATACAGATCGCAGTATATTTGGTTACAGTTGATCTGTTTTAATATGATTTTCCCTAACATATGTGCAATGATGGAAATCTTGTGCATGTTTAAACAATATGCAGTGTTTAAAACACCCTCTAACTTTTACTTTTTAACCTCATCTATGACAATATTACGCACCAATGTTTAATAAACACAGTATGTAATAAACACATTTATGCGTTTAGCAGCCACTTTTATCCAAAGTGACTAACAATGTACAGTTCTTTCACAAATTAATATAGTTCATTAGTATAACTGTATGCTGTTTATGGTTTTCAGGCAACCATTTATTGCCTGTTTTACAACAGTTTCGTCACGCACAAGTTTTTGTTAATGGCTGAAAGTCCTCCTTTTTCCTCTTTATGCCAGAGTCCAATATTTTTGAGGTATGATTTAGTAGACAGTGATGATTTTAAATCCTCTAGGACTTTCGGTTTATTCTTATGAAGAATATACAGTAAAATATAAATATTAGATGAAAAAGCTTTCAATAAAAAAAAACAAAACAACTTAATGTTGCCTTGACAGCGAACTGAAATAAATAAACTTTAAGTACTAAATTGACTAAAACAGAAATTAAAATAATTGAATTATAAAAAGCTATATATAAATATAAAAAAGCTACTTCAAAATGAACTTAAAAAACATTATTTATTTATTTAGTTAGTTATTTATGACTATATATCATATTACTGCATGTAGTCTAATTAAAAAAAATAATTCTGGCACAAAACAATATTAATTATTGATTATTTATTAGCAATATTAATGATTGATTATTAATTATTTAACACCTAAATACAACTAATAAAACCGTACTAAACTAAAAAAACTAAAAGTAAAACTATTACAAGTCATTTCGGTTATTGAAATAAAGCTAAAATAAAATAAAATAAAATAAAATATAAATATTAGATAAAAATGTCACCTTTAAAAACTTCAAAGAGAATTAGAAATAAATTAAGTTGAAGTTGAAGCACTAAAATTACTAAAACTAAAACAGAAAAGAAAACAATTAAAGTTATATAGAAATATTTTCTTGAAAAAAAAAAATAAAAATGATAAAACCACATAACGAAATTACTAAAACCTAAACTAAAATGAAAAGAAATGCTAAAAATATAAAAACGCATGCTAATTCAAAATAAACTTCAAAAATGTTGTATATTTTTTCCCTCATCACATTATGCTACATTTTAAGCTGTTTTCCTCATGAAAATAACAGTAGTAGATGGCATGGCATTCCAATCATTCAGATTTTAGCAGTGGAACTGGAACTATCTGATTAATTCTGGAATGTTCAGTCAGCTGTGCCGCAGTCTGAAGATCATCTCACATGCTTCATAAACAGTCAGAGCCACGAGAAACAGGCACCAGTGCTTTAACAGACTTCCTGATGCTGCTGTTTGGTATGATGACAGTCCACAGAAATGTAAATTATTTTGATCAAAGCTGTGGTGCTCTCACACTTCAGATCTTATGTTGATGTTGCAGGTTGTGCTTATGCTGTTATTCTAATGCGTTTGTGTTTTTTCTGTTCTTGTAGGGAATGCTGGTCGAAGGCCCACCTGGTCCAGAGGGTCCCACAGTAAGCCTACTTTCCTTACAAAACCAACCAGTTGAATTGAATCCTCTGTGTCAACTGATTCACTAAAACAAATCTTCTAAACCAACCAGTTGAATTGAATCCGTTGAGTCAACTGATTCACTAAAACAAATCTTCTAAACCAACCAGTTGAATTGAATCCGTTGAGTCAACTGATTCACTAAAACAAATCTTCTAAACCAACCAGTTGAATTGAATCCGTTGAGTCAACTGATTCACTAAAACAAATCTTCTAAACCAACCAGTTGAATTGAATACTCTTGAGTCAATTGATTCACTAAAACGAACCTTCTAAATCACGGTCTAACTTTGGCCTAACTTTGGTCCATTGAACTCTATTGGTAATGACTGAAATTACAAACATAGTTGCTTTTGGGAAACGCTCCCCAGTTGAATTGAATCCTCTCAGTCAACTGATTCGCTAAAACAAACCTTCTAAACCAACCAGCTGAATTAAATTGATTGAATGAACTGATTGTTAAAACAAACCTTCCAAACCAAACAGTTGAATTGAATCTTCTGAATCAAGTGATTCGCTAAAATGAACCTTCCAAACCAGTCCGTTGAACTGTATCCTCTGAGTCAACTGATTAGCTAAAACGAACCTTCCAAACCAGTAAGTTGAATTAAATCCTTTCAGTCAATAGATTTGCTAAAGGTAACCTATCAAACCAGTCAGGTGAATTGAATCCTCTGAGTTAACTGATTCGCTAAAACAAACCTTCCAAACCAACTAGCTGAACTGAATTCACTGAGTGAACTGATTCACTAAAATGAACCTTCCAATCCAACCAGGGGTGCATTTCCCAAAAAGATTGTTTGCTAACTATGATCGTAAGGTCCATTGAACTCTATTGGTAATGATAGAACTTGCGTTCATAGTTGCTTTTGGGAAATGCACCCCACTTTGATTGAATCCTCTGAGTCAACTGATTCAAACCAACTGGTTCACTAAAATGAGTTGTACTTCCCAAAGACTGTGCTGTACATTGCACCATAAAAAATAGTAATGCACACCACCACTATTTGTTGGAAAACTGAGCTGAGTTGCTAGGAAATCTGTTTTCTAGGTCCTGTGACTATTGCTGACAATGCTAAACAGCTGTATGTCTGTTTTGTTGCTAAAGTTTCATTCTTGACCTACTTATTTATAAAGTAACTCTTCTCTCAGCTGGAGCATTGATGGATCTGATGGCTCTTTAGGGACTAGAACAACATGAGTTTGAGAAATAGAGCAATGGAACGAGTCCAGCAGTGATCTAGAGTCTTACCTCACCGGACCAACACCCATGTGTGTTTGTGTGTTTGTGATGGCTTCATATGTGTTCCTCACAGTACCGTTGTGTTGTTTTTAGGGTCTCCCCGGTCCTCCAGGTTCAACGGGACACCCAGGTGGTGCTGGAGAGCCAGGTGAGAGGGTAAGTAACCATGACAACAAAAACAAGATATTGAACATGTTCAACAGCACTTAAAATTGTGTTCTGAAACATGTCCAAGTCTGTAAAATGGTGAACAGGGTGATTGTCTAAAAACGAAAAGAAATGTCCAGGTCATATATTCAACAACAAAAAATAAATAAATCAATAAATCAATATATGAAATATCTATCTATCTATCTATCTATCTATCTA
The DNA here is from genome assembly GCF_001515605.1 of Sinocyclocheilus anshuiensis. Taxonomy (NCBI): domain Eukaryota; kingdom Metazoa; phylum Chordata; class Actinopteri; order Cypriniformes; family Cyprinidae; genus Sinocyclocheilus; species Sinocyclocheilus anshuiensis. Next base: position 1,575,865 of record NW_015551044.1, read on the forward strand.
TCTATCTAACGTGTTTAATTGTCAAAAATAATGTTATAATGTAAAAAAATCTGAATAGGTAATAAATACATCTTATAAAAGTTCTTTATGCAAAAACAAAAAATAAGTACGTTTATATATATATATATATATATATATATA
>NW_015551044.1:1576067-1591109 GCF_001515605.1 Sinocyclocheilus anshuiensis
TTTATTTTTTTCTTTCCAGGGTGAAATATGACCTGAACATTTCTTAGTGTGATTGTTATTCATCATACTGTATAAGATTACATTTTAACTTTAGAGAGCCTGATTACACTGATTGAAAGAGATTATATTATAGATCACAATGCTGTTTAATGCATTACCCATAATCCTTTGCTCTTTTGACAGGGTCCTCCTGGTCGCTCTGGTCTGCCTGGAGCTGACGGTCTTCCAGGACCTCCAGGGACTGTCCTGATGTTGCCTGTATGTAAATCTGAGCACAATCACCAGATACACACTTACAAAAACTACACATTAAAATGACACATAAACAACTGATTGATACACGTTTGCACGTCTTTTAGCTTTTACAATTTAAAGCCCCATTTCACTGTACTGAGGTCAGTTTTAGCCTGTAGACGAGATCTACAGTGCGTCATAATGAATGTCCAGAGCCGTTAGTTCTTGTGCTGGCTTGATTTATTTTCGGAGTGGTTTAACAGTGATAATTATGTCAGAGAGATATCAGAAACATAATGCTCCCTTTGCTGCCGTGTTTCCCCATCAATCACACGCTGGTTAATGCAGTCATTATGCAGAGATATTTCACAAATTCCACATCATACTCTCAGCTTTTCCAAATTTCCTCTTTCCCAGCTGTTACTCCGATACAGTTTTTTTTTTTTTTTAATTCCAGAACGTGTATCGACTTCACAATGTCGAGAGTTCTGGAATGCTTCCATGGCAAATCCAGATGTTCTAAACACCACATTAAAAATGAGGTTGTCCGTGTTGTATATGTGTTTATAGTCAACATGTGATTGTAATTAAACCCCACCCTAAACACTACCTCTCCTCACCCCCCCAAAATACCCATGAAAATCAATACAGAGCCATGAAGCACAGATTCACTTTGAAACTAGTGGTCATACTCTTGGAAGTGTAGTGATTGAGTTCAGCCACTAGATGGCAGTGCTGAATAACTTGACTCCTGTACACAGACAGAGGCACAGAAACACTGCATACTACCATACTAGTCATACTACTAGTCATACTACTAGTCATACTATTTCTGCCGTATCTTTACATGGAAGAAATAGTAAGAGTAGTATGCTAGTCTGAATTCAGCTCTAGAGTACATTTGGAATTACATGCTACCACACGTATTTTATTTTAGGTATGTATGTATTTTTTTGTTTTTGCAGTACGTACTGTACACTACTGCAATTTTCAAATTATTTTTTAGTTTATTTTACATATAATGAACTTTTTAAAAATAGATTAAACAATTTAGAACTATTTTATTTTAAAATACATTATTTTATTTTTGCCTGTTTTTATTTGAACATAAAATGAATATTTTAAAATTTTTACTTTAGAGTTATTTTATTTGGATATATACTGAACATTTTCAACTAGGTGAAACACTTTAGATCTATTTTATATTATTTTATATTCAAATACATGATTTTATTTTAGTTTTTTAACATACAATGAACTTTTTCAAATAAATGAAACACTTTGGAACTATTTTATTTTTAAATGCATTATTTTATTTTATTTGAACATATAATGCTTTTTTTAAATAGATGGAACACTAGATCTATTTCATTTTAAATGCATTATGTTATTATTATACTTTTTTTTTGAACATATAATGAATATTTTAAATTGGTGAAACACTTTAGAGTTATTTTATTTTAAATGCAATTATTATTTTTTTTATTATTATTTTTATTTGAACATATAATGAATATTTTAAAATTGGTGGAATTGGTGTTATTTTAATTTATTTTATTTCATTTCGTTTTATTTTATTTGATCATATACAGAACTTTTTTAACTAGGTGAAACACTTTAAATCGTACTAAACACTTTAAAACATATAATTAACATTTTTTAAGAGGAATTTAATTTTTTGCAATAACTGGATGCCACTCATTGAATGTAGCATGTAACCTGTGTTTTGGATTCCACAAAAAAAAAGGTTAAGTTAATGTTAAGATAAAATAAATGTATATATTATTTAAAAATTGTATTGAAATATTTTATTTTCAAGTACTTTAATTTAATCTTGATTTAATTTGATCATATGTTGAACATTCTAAAACAGGTGGAACATTTTTCACTTTGCTGTCATGTCTAAAGTAAACTATCATAGTCTAAATGAGTTGATGAGTTGGTTCTGTCTCTGTAGTTCCGCATGAGTACAGGAGGCGACAGCGGACATAAAGGTCCTGCAGTTTCTGCCCAAGAGGCTCAGATGCAAGCCATCATGCAGCAGGCCAGGGTAAAAACACACACTTACACCAATACACACTATATTTCACACACACACATCTCTATGCAAACTAATTGCTCTGTGTCATTATCATATAGCTGGCGATGAGGGGTCCAACCGGACCCATGGGTTTGACGGGCCGTTCCGGTCCTCTGGTACGTCTGTATATCTGTCTTCAGTCTGTCGAAATGATGATATCTATGATATTATGATGAGTCTGATATGTTTCAAGCTTGATTTGATTTTCCCAGGGTCCTCCTGGTGTTTCTGGACTGAAAGGAGAGTCTGGGGAATCAGGACCTCAAGTAGGCATCACAGATTACCCACAATCCTCAGCTATTTGACAGTATTTGAAGACCTTTTAATGCAGGATAGAGCTGTTGTGAGACCTGTGTGTGTGTTTTTAGGGTCCTCGTGGTCCACTGGGATCCATAGGCCCTCCTGGAAAGCCTGGTAGAAGGGTACGTTTGCGTTTTGTTGTTGTTATTATTAACCCGATCATTCTGTATAAAAATTTATAAACAAGAATTCTGTTGGCTTAGGGTCGACCCGGCTCAGATGGAGCCAGAGGGATGCCTGGACAGACGGGACCAAAGGTAAAACTAATGAGATAAATATATTTTAGCATAACACACAATAATGAATTGTGCACAATAAGATGCCAGAAAGTAAAAAGGGTCAATTGTGATTTCATGTAGAGAAAGTACAGTAGTTTCTTATTTATAAAATGTTAATATCCTGCCATTCTGAACTGTTTCCTGTCTGTGTGCTTCACAGGGGGACCGAGGATTCGATGGGCTCGCTGGTTTGTCTGGAGAAAAGGGTCACAGGGTAAACACGTTTTAAAATAAGTCTTATTTGAGTATAATTGAGATAGTATTTTAGTATTTTTTTAATCAGTTTTTATTTTTATATTTTATTTTATATTTGTCATATTTCATATCTTTTTTAATATATGTCTGTATTGTTTTTATTAATTTTTATTTCAGTTTTCGTTTTAGTTATTTTAGTATGTCAAATGAAACTTAAAAACTCAAATTAAAATTAACAATGAGTCGAATTTTTAAATTTTATTTTATTTCAATTAACAATTTTTTTTAATGAAATTTAGTTTGAATGAACTATAATAACTGAATTATTTCAGTTGAGAGCAACATTTAATGTCCATTTTTTTAATTTATTTTGCAGTCAAAGCATCACAGTGTAAACACGTTTATGAACATTTTAAAATAGGTGAAACACTTTAGTTGAACAGCTATTTAATTATATATTTTATTTTATTTTCAAATACATTTTATTTTATTTTTAAATGGCTTTCTGCAATACATTATTCTGATTTGGCCAATTTTAATAAAATGATTTTAGTTAAGGCCAAATGTAATATCCATTTGTTTATTTATTTGGCAGTAATCCTGTAAAAAGGAGGGTGATTCATTCTATGAAAACTAATGAGTGTGTCTTTGTCATTGTTGTTGTAGGGTGAGACAGGTCCTCAGGGGCCACCTGGGCCTTCAGGAGAGGATGGAGAAAGAGTATGAGCTTCTTATTTTAATCCCTTCCTGTTTCCTTCATCATCAGTGTTATTGTCCTATATGTAAATCAATCTTGACGTCATGATGACATCATTTCCTGTATCCCAGGGCAATGATGGTGAGGTCGGACCCAGAGGTCTGCCCGGAGAATCGGTGAGTTCATATTTCCTCCAGTATCCCAGCATTATCCTCTGTTATCCACTAGATCATACATAACGCTTCCACAGATCCATGTCACTCATTTTTTGAGGTGTCCGCTGCATTTTACTCACTCTGGATGTGAAGTGAGAGAAACATTCAGAGACAGAAAATATAGTAGAGTTAAATAAGTTTAAGTTTAAGTTTAAGACAGCAGGTGGCGCTCCATGTTCACCATTTAGTTTGAGAGTGACTTCATCTGCTCTTGCATGTACACATAAACACAATCAGTAGTATTTTAGGCTCCTGTTTGAAAATGTAGCACATGAGATGAAGAGTCATTTAAGTGGCATAGAAAAAGCTCCTTTTTTCATGTTGAGATCACATGACTGGGCTAACACTGTTTTATTTTATTTTATTATTTTATCATTTATTGAACATTTAAAAAAGGTGGAACACATATCTATTTGATCTTGTTTCTAAATGCATTATTTTATTTTTAGTTTATGCATATACGAAATAGACAGTACTCATGTTTAAAATATAGCACATGAGATGAGGAGTTATATAAGTTGCATAGAAAAAGCTGTTTTATTTATGTTGAGGTCACATGACCGGGTGAATGCTACCCACTTTATGTCAGTAACGCCTCTATTATCAGACACTTTCAGCTGAACACAACTCTCTGTTTCTCCATCTTCTCTTTTTCAGGGTCCTCGTGGTTTGTTGGGCCCCAAAGGTCCCCAGGGGCCCCCTGGACCTCCCGTGAGTATAAACTTCATCTTTATCTGAATTAGTTAGTTTTCATCTGAATCTAAGTCATTAACCTTCATGGTATTTATTTACTTACAAATAAATAGCTTAATTATTAATGTCTTAATATTTTTTAAATGTGAGAATATATAAATGTGTAAATATTTTTTAAACATGTTAAATTCGTTTTTATTTATTTTGATCCTTCTTTTATCATTTTAGGGTGTGACTGGTATGGACGGACATCCTGGACCTAAAGGAAACATTGTAAGTGTGAGACAAACACACACACACACACACACACATGCACACACACACACACACACACACACACACACACACTTCTGTACATACAAACTTGCTTCTGCACACACACATATTCACATTATTATGCTTCTGTTTTCACCCGTCAGGGTCCTCAAGGTGAGCCAGGACCTCCAGGACAACAAGGCAACCCCGGAGCTCAGGTATTCATCAAGCCACACCCACTCAGATATTATCTAACCCACCCATCGTTGACTTCATTAACCAGTCAATATCCTCTAATTCTGTCCTCTTTCACAGGGACTTCCAGGTCCTCAGGGAGCGATCGGACCTCCAGGAGAGAAGGTGAGATCGCATGTGTGGATGATCGATGGAAGGATGCTTCTCTGGTTAATGGATTAATGCCTTTATATAGAGTTTGTATGTGTGTGTGTAGTGTTCTATTGATAATGTTTATGTTTTATGACAAGACATTTATTCTTAGTGATGAAGATTATAGTACATTTCATAAGTACACTACTGTTCAAAAAGTTTAAGGTTAAGTTTTTTTTTTTGAAAGAAATTAATCATTTTGTTAATCAAGGATGCATTAAATTGATAAAGACAGTAAATACATTTACATATAACTGTATAATGTTACAAAAGGTGTGTATGTCAAATAAATGCTGTTCTTTTCAACTTTCTACTCATAAAAGAATCCTGTGAAAAATGTATCAGGGTTTCCAAAAAAAAACTATTTTCAGCATTGATAATAATAAGAAATGTTTCTTGAACGGCCAGCAAATCAGCATATTAGAATGACTTCTGAAGGATCATGTGACACTGAAGACTGCAAATTCAGCTTTGCATCACAGGAATAAACTACATTTTAAAATATATTGAAATAGAAAACAGTTATTTTAAATGGTAATAATATTTCACAATATTTTTAGATTTTACCGTACTTTTGATTAAATAAATGCGGCACTGATGAGCATAAGAGGCTTCTTTCAAGAACAAAAAAATCTTACAGTTTATAAACCTTTGCATTTCTAAATTGAAATTATTATTATTTTATTTTTATTTTTGCTGGGCTTAAAGATTGCAGATTGTAATAAAGAATATATAAATAAATTATTGTTTATTATTAACAGTTTTATTTGATTATTATTATTATTATTATTATTAGTAGTAGTAGTATATAATATTTAAAAAAAAGATTTGACTGCCAAATCAAAGCCATTTTACGGTTATGTGACAAGAAAACCATAAATCAAGAAACTATATGATTTGAAAATAATAATGACAATGTGTACATTTGATTCAGTTTTACTTTTACTTACACCGCTTGATATTTTTTATAGTCATTAAAGTAAAATATTAATTGAAAATGGTTTTTTTTCAACCCTGAATGGATACAAAGCTTACATATTTAAGAATTGAGCACATACTTTTAAAGCAGATTTTCATAATTCTGGACATTGATATTTGTCATTAACCCTTCTACACACTGACCACTTTAACGTATTGATCGCTCTACTGGATGGTCTTCATGAATGTGTGTTGAGACAGGAAGTGTGTGCTGAGTGTTAATGGACTGAGTGCTTATGCTGGTTTTCCTCTTCTCAGGGTCCTACTGGAAAACCAGGCTTATCGGGAATGCCAGGAGCCGATGGACCTCCGGTGAGTCCGGGAAACACATACACACGCTTCACGTCTGATCATCTCAAGCTCTATTGTTTGTGTATCAGTACAGTAATAATTACAGTACAGTGATCTGCCTGGCAGTTCTTCACAGACACACATTGTTCGCATCTATTCTCAATGCCTATTCTATCCACATTTCATGGTTTTATATCTAATTACTGCAGCATAACGTGTCATTTCTCTTTATCTTTGTGTCACAAACACAGGGCCACCCAGGAAAAGAAGGGCCATCCGGAGAGAAAGGACATCTGGTATGTTTATCCTTCATTCCTCTATCCGAAGAGTTAATTTACAGACACTTCTCTTGTACAAATGTAGCTTCAGATGTGATCAATAAGTCGATCGATAACTGATTGTGTTTTACAGGGACCTCCTGGTCCTCAGGGGCCGATTGGATATCCTGGGCCTCGAGGTGTAAAGGCAGGTGTTTTTTAATCCTCACTGGTCATAGCAGAACTCATAACGATCTCTTATTGGTCCGTGTGTATTGTAGTTCTGTAGTAGTAAGATGTCAGTGAAAAGTCACCCAACTTATTTTGCCTCTAACTTTTTCCTCATAATGAAATGGAGACGGCACCCTGCCAGTGTTTCTGATACTTTCCTGAGGCAGAATCATCTGAACTTTATAGCCATCTTCCAAAATGTCCAAAAGTTGCGTACCTAGACAGCATTTTAGGCATCAAAGACAACTTCTGAGATAAGTTCTTTTGGCCAAAATGTAAGGAAGTGCAGGTAATTCACTGATGATTCCAATTTGAATGTGATGAGGATACATTTCCCAATTATTATGTTATATTATATTAGATTAGATTATTTATATATATTATTTATTGTTAGAAATCAGTCTGATTTTTTTTTTTTTTTGTGTCCTGACCCAATAAGTTAAAAAAGTATTGGTAGTTAAACTGTTCTGCAACTGTACCAAATAAAAAAGCCATTGTTAGATTGTTAGATTTAATTGTTAGAAGACAGTCTGAGTCACTCAAGTTATATGAAGATGAATTTCTGAATTAAAGTGGAAAAAAAACTATTGGTAACTGTCCTGCCATCGTATAAAAACTCAATTAAAGCCTGAAATAAAAAAGATTATTATATTATATTATATTGGGCTGTCAATATAATATAATATAGGGCTGTCAAATCGATTATTCATATTTATATATGATTTATATTATAAATAAATCTAAATATATATTACATGCATTTCTTATGTATGTGTGTGTATTTATATGTACACACGTATATTATGGAAACAAACTTTTGTTTTGGTGTGATTAATCACGATTAATAGATTTTACAGCCCTATTATATTATATTATATTATATTATATTATATTATATTATATTATTTTATTTTATTTTATTTTATTTTATGTTATGTTATGTTATATTGTTATGTTATGTTATGTAAACGAGCTTTTATTTTGGTGCAATTAATCGTGATTAATCGCGATTAATCGATGTAAAAGCCCTATTATATTATATTACATTATATTATTGTCAGAAGACCATATATATATTATATAAGATCATATATAAATATATCAATATTTCACACCAAAGGATTAAATAGATTTAAAAAATTGCAATTCAATTAAAATGCACTGTTGTAATCCACTGTGAGTCGGGTTGCTGCCTACAGTATATAGACAGTAGAGTGTAATGAAGCTTGCTAGGGTTTGAGAGCTTTTAACACCTTCATGGTTTCTAGTCAGTGTTCGTGATACAGTGAGTCAATCGCAGGGTTTTGAAGTTTAGATGGACTCTGTTGATCTTTTTTCTTTTGCTCTTTCTGTCCGCAGGGTGCTGATGGAGTCCGTGGGCTGAAAGGAAACAAGGGTGAAAAGGTAATTTCAGAGTGTGTTCGTGCGACTGCGTGCGTATGGATACGTGCTGTTGTGAGTGTGTGTGTGTGTGCCGACGGCTAATGCACTGCTCCTGAGTCATTAATGTTTAATTTCTGCTTCTGAATATGGAAACCGGTGTACTCCAAGATGCATTTTTGACCTTCCCGCTTTGGTCATTAAAAAGTTGTATCCTGCGAGAGTGCAGCAGGAAAATAAGATCAGGCCCCGGCAAATAGCAGAAATAGCAGTTGCCATGGAGATCCGCCCCTTCGCATTTGTCAAAAAAGGGGTATTATATGCGTTCGGAAGTTTGCAATGCTCTCAGTGTCAAATCTTCTTTTCTTTCCTTCTCAGGGAGAAGACGGATTTCCAGGATTTAAGGGCGATATGGGCATCAAAGGCGACAGGGTAAGAGACTTATTCGCAGGTTGAAGAGGTTATTTGTGTTTGGCTTTATCTCTGGGGAATTATGGGATTTGATTTCTCTTTTCACTTGGGTCGAACTTTAATTGTCTGAGCATCTCTGAGGAGGCACATAAATCACAGTGGGTCTATATTTAGTGGAGCATCACTATTACTTTTGCTCATACTTGCTTTGGGATTTGAACAAATATAGGCACACACAGAAAAAAGACCTTAAGGACCATAACTTGGGAATTCGGCCACATAGAAATGTGATAAAAACACCTTAGCGATCACATATCCCCAGGCGACACGCTCCCGAGTCTATTTCAATGTCAAAATGCCAAAAAAGTCAAAATGCCGAGAAATTTTGTCATTCAGGACTTCAGAAGTTGGTCAAAGGGCATGTATAATATTCACTCAGCCTAATTGATCTGATTTTTTGCTGTTATAAAGTCCGCTGACTCATCCGCGGCGCTGGGTAAATGTCTGTAATGAGCAAATGCGCACCGCTCTAGGTTATTAGGGACCAATATGCAAACGCTTCTGGATTTAAGTGGGTGGACATTGTCCCAAATTACCATTTACTCTTGTTAAATGCCACGCACGCACACACTTCACTATTCCCATGCTGCTCAAGTGCCAGTCTTTGCCTATTATATCTCTAAAGTGGCAAAAACATTAAACACACACTAACCGTACACACAAACTTGTTTCATTATTAAATTCTGGGATCGCTTATTCAAAGATGTCCACCCACTTCACTTCACTTCACTTCACTTCACCTCACTTCACTCACTTCACTCACTTCACTTCACTTCACTTCACTTCACTTCACTTCACTCACTTCACTTCACTTCACTTCACTTCACTCACTTCACTTCACTTCACTTCACTTCACTCACTTCACTTCACTTCACTTCACTTCACTCACTTCACTTCACTTCACTTCACTTCACTCACTTCACTTCACTTCACTTCACTTCACTCACTTCACTTCACTTCACTTCACTTCACTCACTTCACTTCACTTCACTTCACTTCACTTCACTTCACTCCACTCCACTCCACTCCACTCCACTCCACTTCACTTCACTTCACTTTACTCACTTCACTTCACTCACTTCACTTCACTTCACTTCACTTCACTTCACTTCACTTCACTTCACTCACTTCACTTCACTTTACTCACTTCACTTCACTCACTTCACTTCACTTCACTTCACTTCACTTCAGAAACATTCGAAGACAGCCCTTTTTAATTTTCAGCAATTAGGAGATGAAAATAAGTAAAATAAGTAATTAAATTATCATTTAAAAAAAAGTGAAGTTGTAGAATTCTAGGAGGTGGATTAAGAAATAATTTTTAGTTGGTCATTTTTTTTGGGATTAATTAAATTAGTAAATATTGTATGTATTATTATTATTATTATTATATATATATTTTTTTGTCATTTTAGCTTATTTTAAAGCTGGTTTTGTCTTATTTTAAAACGTTTTAAGTAATCTTGGTGCCCTTGGAAGTTTGCTTTAAATATTTTAATTATTTAAAATAATTAATTGTAAAAATAACACAATTTTAACATTCTAGAAATTTGGGGGTGAATAAATACATTTAAAAAATATTGTAATTTTCATGGTTTTAGCTCATTCTAAAGCTTGTTTTGTCTTATTTTAAAAAATGTAAGTCATTTTGAGGCCCCCTTGGAAGTTTGCTGAGGAATTTAAAGGGACTTATTCTATAATTTTTTCATGTATTTTTCCCTTGAAAGCAACTTTTATTATTTATACATTCAATTATTACATCAGTCAATGTTAATGTAAATGTAAATTAAGTATTCTCTGATATGACTGGCTGGCATACAGCTGTAATTTATCGTATCATTGTATGTATCATTCATCAGAACAGACCTCTAAAAAAGATAAAAATCTCTAGTTTCTGAGGGAAATGTCTCATATAAATCCTAATGTATTCAGGGAGAACTTGGTGCTGCTGGACCCAGAGGTGAAGACGGGCCTGAGGGACCCAAAGGAAGATCTGGTTTACCTGGAGATCCTGGACCACTCGGGTCGACCGGAGAGAAGGTGAGTGTATATCTATATATGCATCGTGAAGTTTGTCAGTGTTTTGTCACGACTGATTACTTATGTTTCTTCTGTGTACTTTGGTTTTAGGGTAAGCTCGGTGTGCCCGGGTTGCCAGGTTATCCAGGAAGACAAGGCCCCAAGGTAAATACACCCGATCTGCCTGTGATTAGCCAGCATCCACAGCGGCCGTGTTCGATTGTGTCCATGTATTGATAGAAGGACAAAGTTGTGTGTGTGTGTGTGTGTGTGTGCGCGCATGCATTAGAGCGGGATTGGAAGGCAGACATGGTTGAACTTCTTGATCAAAGCTAAGTGGATTTACCCATAATGCCATCTGGTGTCAGCTTTCCATTTGACCGTGACCCAGCATGCACTGCTGCAACAGCACTTTTCTTCTCTTCTCTTCTCCTCCTTTTATCCCTCTCTCCTTCCTCCCTTTGATGGACCTGTGAATTAATCCCTCTCTCTCTTTTCCTCTTCAGGGTTCTCAAGGATTCCAGGGATTCCAAGGAGCCAGTGGAGAGAAAGGCACGAGGGTGTGTAAAAAAGAGTTCTCCTGTCTCATTGTATTTCTCTCACGCACCCTTTTTCCTCATCTTATTTTATTTATGTATTTTGAGTAGCGAAAAGATATATGCTCACTGGTTTTCTCTCGAGTTTGTGGATTTTGAGAAAGAAATGCAGGGTAATCATTTAGGCTAACATAATGCAAACGATATAATATAACATGTAGAATATGACTGATGTAATATAAGCCATTTCAATAAATGCAATTCGATTAATCTTATGAAGTGAGCAAGAAAATTGATTTAGCTCTATTCCAGTTAGATTTTTATTCTCTGTCATGTTATTTTAAGATATTCAAAACAAAGCAATTCAGAAGTTCAGAAGCATCATTAGGGGAATATTTAACTAAATCAAAAACTGTTAAAAACATATTAATTGAAATAAAGCTGAAGTAATATAAATTATAAATATTAGATAAATTATAGATAAACTATAAATAAATATTAGATAAACTATAAATTAACTGAAAACTGAAAATATTAAAATAAATAGGAAATAAAAAATAGCCCAAATAGGAATATTTATAATAATTATAACAATAATAAATGACAAAAGAACATAAAATTACTAAACGTAAAAAAAAAAGAAAAAATGTGAAAATATAAGAATAAAGCAAAAACTAAAACTGAAATAAAAGTGAACCTAAATAGTAATATTTAAACTAAAAAATCCAACCAAAAACTAAATATTAAACCAAAATTAAAAAGAAAACTGAAAATATAAAAATATAGAAATAATACAAAAAAGTATATAAATAATACTAAAATAGCACACTGCCTAAAAATGAAAATTGTCATCTTTTACTCACCGTCATGTCATACCATAGGCAGAATAAATAAAAATGACAAAAACACCAACAAAGAATGTAATAAAAGTAATAATTTCAGCTTGTGCACACTATAGGGTTTTGTCTCAGTGTCTCAGAGCTAACCGTCTCTGAGCTGTAGTGTGTGTGTTATCAGAGCCCTTATGGCCAAGAAAAGCTGGGAAAGGCCCTGAGTAAACCCCCAGCTCTCCGCACGGATGCTTTATTGGCTGTATATCATCACATTTAAGCTGAGAGCAGCAGCCGGCTGCCATTAGGAAGACAGTGCAGTCTCCCATAAACACATTATAATCCAAAAACCTCTTATTCTCGCAAGCCATTAAACACACACACACACACACACACACACACACACACACACACACATACTCTCAGACTGCATTCATTTGTTGACGCAAAACTTTCTTTGTTCCACCATAACTATCTGCATGAAGTATTCACGAGATGGAGAGATGCTAATATCATCTACAGATAATCAAATTAATCACAATGTTCTACTAGGCTGAAAGAAATATTGCTTATGGTTTTGTTTAAATGACACAAATAATGACCATCATTTTTAATGACTGAATTCGCTGAAAAGAGCATTTGAACAGAAAGTGAAGCATAAGAATTTAAAAGCACACATTTATTTAGTTATCTCTACTTCTCCTAAATTTTAGGTAATATTTTTTATTAAAACAAAAATAGTATTCAGTTAATAATTGTGTATACAGTGTAGTTTAATTGTTATATATTATTATTGTATTTATAATATTTTTATATTTTTATATTTTAAATATAACAAATACCTTTTAAAAATAAATAATATGAAATGAATAATTATTCACTCGATGGACAGTTTAATTATTATATATTATTGTTCATTTAAACATATTTATATATTTATTTTACTGGAATTTATTAAATATAACAGATATCCTTTAGGAATAAATAATGTTATATTGATAATTATTCATGCTAAGCACAATTTAATTATTATTGTTAATTAAAATATTTATATTATTATAATGTATTAAATATAACATATCTTTAAAACATTTTTTAAAAACTTATTTTATTAGAATGTATTCCTTATAATATCTTTTAAAAATAAAATAATAATAATAATAAAAGTAATAATAGGGAACTGAGATATATTTGTTTTTTATTTTTCCATTAATTCACGTTATGCTCTCTCACAAACAGGGGACAGCAGGAAAGCCGGGACCCCGAGGACAGAGAGGACCCACGGTAAGGCAACAAAGTTAGGACAAAAACAAACAAGACGTGCCCTTTTGCTGATCAGTTTAGGACTGATTTCACACACTGCTTTCTCATACTTCTTGTGATCGTTTCTGTAGGGACCCCGTGGTGAAAGAGGGCCGAGGGGACCAACTGGTAAAGCAGGACCAAAGGTGAGACTGTCCTTTTTCATCACTATTCTGCATTTGTAAGATTATATAATGAAATGAGATGATGACATATTGAGGAAAAGTCACTTTTCAGGGTCTTCTGTCTTAGTAAATAAATAATATGACATGCAAATGTAAAAACACAAAGAAAATCATATCATGCATGCATTCAAGCGTACATAAAACAAGTGTTTGGCACATAAAAATTCAATTAGGAAAAGCACCCCACACCCTGACTGACTGAAAGAAAACATCTCAGGCTTTCATCATTTGTTGTGCTGTGAAAGCTAAACGTGTTGACAGGAGCAAATGGTGCTCCTATTACATTTCAAAACGCAAGGTTTGTCTCCACGGCTCAGCTGGAGCAAATCCAAATGCAACAGGGATTTTACCGATCTGCATATCCTCTATCAGTCAAACAAATCTTTAATGGCACCCATTACCTCGGGCAATAAGCATAAGTTTTACGATATTAATAATTAATCGCATTTGCATGGACGTTTATACAAACATTCTGAAATATTAAAATGTTCTGTTCAATTTTTCTTTTCTCCTTTGTTTGTCCTCCCCTCCTTCACAGGGCAACTCAGGAAGCGACGGCCCCCCAGGACCACCCGGTGAACGGGTACGGTATAAATAATAATCAAATCCTTCCAAAGTATTGATTATTGCTTCAGAGACAGAGATTTAACGCTCTTTTGTGTCCTGTCTTACAGGGTCCGTTAGGATCAGCGGGACCTACTGGATTCCCCGGCCCTAAGGGTCCACCGGTAAGTGATGTTAACACTAGAAATAACTATAGAAAACCTTCTTTCATCCAATCATCTGTCCTGATTTCCTCTCTCTCTCTCTCTCTCTCTCTCTCTCTCTCTCTCTCTCTTGTTTTTAGGGTCCTTCCGGAAAGGACGGGCTGCCCGGACACCCTGGCCAGAGAGGAGAGACTGTGAGTGGCGTCTGATATGGACACGCACACTTTTATTCACACACTTGTGCTTAAAAAACTCACTTGTATTTTCTTCTGGCAGGGTTTCCAAGGTAAAACTGGACCTCCCGGACCCCCAGGTGTAGTCGGACCTCAGGTAAATGGAACACAGAATGCTGAAGTTCAAATGTTCAAATTTTCAAAATGATTCTAGAATTACACACTAAATAGTGCCTCTAGTAAGATTCCAATAAAATGGGTTTGCAAAATGGACGAAAAACCTGAGGGTGAACCTCATGAATAATATCATGAAATGTTTGGCCCATTAAAAAAAAAAAAAAAAGTGTA
>NW_015551044.1:1591126-1616115 GCF_001515605.1 Sinocyclocheilus anshuiensis
ATTTTGTTCCCCTAAAAAAAAAAAAAAAAGTGTATATATATATATATATATATATATATACATTTTCTTTATGCAAAATAATATTTATTTTTTTATTTGATTTTGGGATGAAATATGACGATGAAATATGGGATGAACTAAAACTATTAAAAAAATCATTTTCTGGAATTAAAATGAAGTTGAAATAAAATTAAATATAAATATTAGATAAAAAATGTAAATGAAATTAAATAACTGAAATAAATATATTAAGCTGAATTACTAAAATCACTAAACCCCGGACAGTGTTGTTAGTGTTAACTAAAACTATTAAAAATTCTCTGGAATTAAAATAAAGTTGAAATAAAATTATATATATAAATGTTAGATGAAAAACTAAAAATACAATTAGAAATGTTGCCTTGACATGAAATAACTGAAATAAATGTTTAAGCTGTATTAATAAAATTACTAAAATTGAAATAAAAAATGACTTATGGCTAAAAAAAAAAAATAAAAAAAAAATGACATAACAAAAGCACAAACATGTAACCAAATCACTAAAACTCGAAAAAAAAAATTTCAAACTTGAAATCTGAAAATAATAAAATAAAAGCAAATTCAAAACATGAATACAATAGTATATAAATAATACTAAAACAACATTGTCCAGACATTTCATTAATCCAGGATCAAAATATTTCAAAGACCTGTGACCTTTTGACCTGGACCAGCAAGAAACCACCTAGCAACTGCCCAGAGCTCCCTAGCAACCACAAAGCAATACAACCTGGTGAAGTGACAGGGAGTTTTGAACGAGCAAGAGCCCCTCGGGAAATGTAAAAATCTGCTTTCCAGTGCTATGCTAATTTTGGCTGTTTTCAAGCATTTTAAGCTGCTTCTACACTCTATTGTATCTTTAATGCTCTGGAGGCATTAGACACGCTCCACTCTAGGCTGCATCTACCATCCGCAGAAGAATAAAACATTCTAAAGCTTTTCGCTTAGAAAACAGCACACCCCACACACCCATCTGTTTTTCCAGCGTGACTACCACAGGCAGAGGCCAGAGACACGTGCTACATATTCATGAGGCTGACACCAGCCATCACTCGCTCATTAGATTATCTTAAAGGTGTCCTAAGGCTGACACCGGGGAATCATAATGGCTCCATTAGGTTACATATGGGCCGTTTGTTGGCCTGTCTGTGCTTTGTCTCCTGACATGCTTTTGTTTATGCGGTTAGATGTTGGCGCTGACTGGGTAATGAATTATTCATAAGCAATCATGATATTCTGCTTTTTATGCAAATGTTGAGGTGGGCACAGGTTTCAACAGTGCCACACACACAAATATGGATGTTCAAGTACACATGCTCTGCCATGCAAATGGATGCATATTGATTTTCTTTCTTTCGCTCTTCATGTTGCATAATTTGCATAACCACTGATCTTCCTGAAACACCTGTAGCATCTTTAATAATGTATGTTTTCCAGACTTTTTTATTGCTTTCCTTGATTATACTGTACAAACACACTTTTGAACTATGAAAGAACTAGGAGTATGTACAACCGTTCATTGTGTTCCAGATGCATCGATTAAAAATCGACCTTTTAATATAACTTCGTAATAATTAATTATTTGTTTTGCTGTAGATTTAAAATGTTAGCATATGAATTAGTCTTATTTTGTTAAAGTAGCAATATACATAAATTAATCATCTGCAAACTTTGCAAATTGCTTTGCTGAGGTGAATTAAACCATTCTGCAAATTAAATTGGAATTGAATTGATTCAGTGACAACCCAAAGATTCATCTACCCCACTTATATATATGATTATTATTATTTATATTAATATAAATATACATTTTTATATAAAATGTAGTATTTCAATGTTAAGTACTATATTTAATATTAATGTTATTTTTTATATTTATTAATTACTATTAAAATAAAATGTGGAAAATTTGTAATAAATAAAGTCAAATAAGTAGTTGTGTCTAACTAGCGTATAATTGTAAATGATAAATGCTTATAGGGTTATCTTTAAAGGTTTATTTCACATTTTCTCTCTCTTTTAATTTTTTAATTTTCAGGTTTTAATATATATTCATATTTATGCATTAAAAGTCATAGCTCATTTTTCATTTAGATTTAAAATGTTATAATTTGAATGAATCATATTTTGTTAAAATAGCAATATGCATAAATAAATCACATGAAAACTGGTGAATTAAGCCGTTCTGAAATTGCAAATCTGTTTTGAATTGATTCACTAAGAATAGTCAGTTGAGTTGATTCATTGTCAACCTAAAGATTCAGCTACCCCACTACCTTACCCATAATCCATCTCTCTTTCTGTTCAGGGACCAACAGGTGAAACAGGACCAATGGGAGAGCGAGGCCACCCTGGACCCCCAGGACCACCTGGTGAACAGGGTCTACCTGGACCTGCAGGAAAAGAGGGAGCAAAGGTGCCAACAAATTCAGGCCATACACACTTCAACATTTACACACAATAAAGTTACATATACACAGATCCAAATACATTCATCTATTCATCAATTCACATCTGGTCTTTATAGGGAGATCCAGGTCCTGCAGGACCTACGGGTAAAGACGGACCTCCAGGACTCAGAGGGTTCCCAGGCGAGAGAGGTTTACCTGGCCCTGTGGTGAGTATCACGAACAAACCCCTAACCCCAAGTATTATACTCTGTGTAACTCACCCTTAAATTCTGCACAGGCGAGCATCTCTCTTTCATGTTTTGAGCTTTTAGTTTGTTGTTCAGTATAAATAGTACATCCCCGTGTCACCTCTAGCCATCAAATGTGTCGTGAAGCAGCACATGGATGTGTTTGTGTGTGTTCAGCAGTTTTTTGTGTGTGTTTGCAGGGGTCAGCAGGTTTGAAAGGGAATGAAGGACCTCCAGGGCCACCTGGACCCGCTGTAAGTAGACATGCTCTCTCATTTTGTCCATCTCTTCTCCAACTGCTTTGAATATTCGCTTGTTTACCTTGTTTTCTCTTTCTCCTTTATCCTTTTGCTCCACACACTGGGTTTTCAGTGAGTACAGTGATTCAGTTTCTCTCTCTCTCTCTCTCTCTCTCTCTCTCTCTCTCTCTCTCTTGTTTTTAGGGTCCTTCCGGAAAGGACGGGCTGCCCGGACACCCTGGCCAGAGAGGAGAGACTGTGAGTGGCGTCTGATATGGACACGCACACTTTTATTCACACACTTGTGCTTAAAAAACTCACTTGTATTTTCTTCTGGCAGGGTTTCCAAGGTAAAACTGGACCTCCCGGACCCCCAGGTGTAGTCGGACCTCAGGTAAATGGAACACAGAATGCTGAAGTTCAAATGTTCAAATTTTCAAAATGATTCTAGAATTACACACTAAATAGTGCCTCTAGTAAGATTCCAATAAAATGGGTTTGCAAAATGGACGAAAAACCTGAGGGTGAACCTCATGAATAATATCATGAAATGTTTGGCCCATTAAAAAAAAAAAAAAAAGTGTATGAAGCAGCACATGGATGTGTTTGTGTGTGTTCAGCAGTTTTTTGTGTGTGTTTGCAGGGGTCAGCAGGTTTGAAAGGGAATGAAGGACCTCCAGGGCCACCTGGACCCGCTGTAAGTAGACATGCTCTCTCATTTTGTCCATCTCTTCTCCAACTGCTTTGAATATTCGCTTGTTTACCTTGTTTTCTCTTTCTCCTTTATCCTTTTGCTCCACACACTGGGTTTTCAGTGAGTACAGTGATTTAGTCCGTATGACATGGATGATTTACAGTATATCTACAGTACCAGGCAAACATTAGGACTTACTTTTTTATATATGTGCTGGAAATTAGTTTTGTATACTATTTAATTCATGTTTTAGAGTGGATAGTGCAGAAAAAGCATCAACAAGTGTTCAACATACACTACCATTCAAAAGTTTGAGGTCAATAAGAAAATAACAGCAAGGATGCATTAAATACATCAAAAGTGACAGCAAGGACATTCATAGTGTTACAAAAGATTACTATTTCAAACAAACACTGCATTTTTGAAACGTTCCATTCATCAAACAATTGTTAAAGGAATATATTGCAACAGAAAGCACTTAGTTCATTTCATAATATTACTGTTTTACTGTATTTTTGATCGAATAAATAATGCTTTGTAAAATGAATAAATAAATAAAGCAATGTCTTATTTCAAAACCATTACAAAATCTTACTAACCTTAAACTTTTGAATGGTAGTGTACATGTGAACATCTTAAACAGTGTTATTAATGAGTGTGATTGAAAGAAGACGCTCAAATATGAATATTTATATTAAATATTAAATACTAAATTAGTTAATATATTCAATATTCAATATTTTAATATATAATAATGAATGTGGCAAATAGTAATAAATAAAGGAAAAAATCTAAGTCAGACTAGTACATGTTTATGATTAAAAACGATCAAAAGGTTTATCTGTTCATCTTTTCTCTCTCTTTTCATGCAGTCTTGACACCAGGATTTTGAATATTCAGATTTACTGATATCTTATATAATGTCGCAATATGCGTAATTATATAATCAGGAACTTGAAAACACAGCATTTATTTCTGCATTAAAAATCATATATGCATGCCGGCTGTCAACGCCTCCATATGAATTTTTTTCAAGAACAAATGCATAATTAATCAAACAGATCATCAAGCTTTCATTAGCAAATGGCAGTCGTTGCAAGTATATGAGTTATGAAATTTCATATTCACAAATTCATAGGGTTCTCCTGGTGAACGTGGTCCTGCTGGCTCAGCTGGACCTACCGGCCTCCCGGGCCGACCCGGACCTCAAGGACCCCCGGGCCCCGCTGGAGAGAAAGGTGGACCTGTGAGTACTTCCTCAAACACGCTCCGTCTTCATTTCTGAGCGTCATTTCACTGTCAAATGATTCAATAACTAAGAGTATATCCTCTTATATTAGGGCGAGAAAGGACCTCAAGGCCCAGCTGGTAGAGACGGTATTCAGGGACCTGTGGGACTTCCAGGCCCGGCCGGACCCATCGGACCCCCGGGAGAGGACGGTGATAAGGTACAGAAGAAAAAGAAGTGATAGAAGAAGCTTTGAGAAGTGAAATGAATGAATTAAAGACAGAGAGATGTGGGCATGAAATTGATGATCATGGATGAATCTGATGGGTTTGATAGATGATTAAGTGAAGGTCACATCACACACACACACACACACACACACACACACACATAGATCAAATTACTCCACTGTCTGATCAATATTTTCTTTAGAGGAATGGATGGATGGTTCAATATTTGCTCTGCACATGGCCAATTATTTGAGAATCAAAAGAAGCTTAGATTATAAATACTAGGGTTTTTTCATTTTAAATTAATATTTAATCGCGATTAAACTCATAAGTTAGCATGTTAATACATTTATTTCCTTAAATACCAGGTGTTTTCTGTATTTGTGTATGGTTTGTGTTTATTAGAGTATCAAACCGTTAGATTAGCAACATAGCAATGTCACATTCAAATAAGAAATATATGTGATACTGAAGTGTACATGATATTACAGTGCAGGGAATCAAATATGCAGTTAGTCTTATTGGAAAGGATCTCATTTAACACTTAGGTGAACGTGTCAGGGACATCACCATGACACGCTCACACACACCTACACATACAGATTTAGGGTGTTTGTGACACCAACATGTGTTAGCATTGGCAGTTTTAAGGTGTGAGCAATATTTGAAGGATGTACGTGTGACAGGTGCAAAGCCTTCTGGGAAATATAGTATAGTAGAGTATTATTGCTTACCCTGGCAATACCATGTTTTTTAGGCATGTACCATGTTAATGCCATGTTTTTATTTCAGCATATACAATGGTAATATCATTGTATTATTTGATTTTCCTTGGAGTTTCGTGTAAATACCATATGGATATGAATGCATTACTGTTCAAAATGTATACTTTTATTCTAAAAGGTTGTATTAAATTGATCAGAAATGACAGTAAAGACATTTATGATGTCACAAAAAAATTCTGTTTCAAATCAATTCTGTTCTTTTGAACTTTGTTAATCAAAGAATCCTAAAAAATCACGATATCAATAAAAATGAAGCAACACAGCTCTTTTTAACATTGATAATAATAGAAATGTTTCTTGAGCAGCAAATCAGCATATTAGAATGATTTCTGAAGGATCATGTGACACTGAAAACTGGAGTAATGATGCTTTGCATAACAAAAATAAATTACATTTTAAAATATATTCAAATAGAAAACAGCTATTTAAAATTGCAATAATATTTCACAATTTTACTGTTTGTTTTTGATCAAATAAATGCAGCCTTGGTGAGCAGAAGCGATTTTTGTCCCAAAAAAACAGATACTGGATTTGTATCATTTGTATTATTGTATCATGTGACATTTTTATATATTTGCTAGATATTATTTGAGATATCAGATATTTGCACATGTAAATGCTGTGTTATTGTGACAGGGCGAGCTTGGAGAGCCAGGACAGAAGGGAAGCAAAGGTGACAAGGGCGAGCATGTGAGTCACTCTGAATTTACTGTTTCCATTTCCATTTCCCTTGAGTCTGAAAACATCATTTATTCAATGAGTCCTGTTTGTTTGTGTCGTTCTCCCACAATGATCATTCGTTCTGTTATTACCACTGTGCCGTTATGAATGTAGATGTTGTCTTTGTTAAGAAAATCAATGAGTTGTGCGTGCTTGCTTTTTCTTTCTTCTCATTTATTTTTTCTCCTTCTTTCTGCCGTTCTTCAGGGTCCTCCAGGGCCAGTCGGTAGCCAAGGTCCTCCAGGTCAGCCGGGTCCACCTGTGAGTATATAATGAAGTCAGCCATTTCTTACATGCCGTGTGTCTTGCTGCGGTATAAGCGGTGTTAGTGATGTCACTTCCTCCCTGCAGGGTGCTGATGGAGAGCCAGGTCCCAGAGGTCAGCAGGGTCTGTTTGGGCAGAAGGGAGATGAGGGTTCACGAGGCTTCCCAGGACCACCAGGACCTGTCGGCCTTCAGGTTAGAACTTCAAAGTTTGCTTTCTGCTTGTTTAAAACACTGTTATTTTAGTATATTTGATGTCATAGTTTGATATCATAGTTTTTTATTAATTGATTAATTTTGTTTATTAATTGATTAAATTGATTTAGATGTTATCCTTTTATTTACAACTCATATTTAAATTTATTTTAATTGTAAGTTTTTTATTGGAATCCTTATATTTACCACTTTTATTTTGACTAATTTTCATAGAATAATATTTTAATCATTCAGCTGTTTTTATCATTTTTATTAGTTCTTTAATGCCTATGTATTTTTTTTATACATTTTTATTTCAGTTTTTTTTTTTTATTTTAGTACTTCAAATTAAACTAAACAAAAATTTCATTTAGATTTTATTCTTATTTTTTACCTCTTTTATTTTAGTTAACGTTTTTATTTATTTATATTTTTATTTATAAAATTATATTTATATGTCTATATAGTTTTTATTAATTTTTATTTCAGTTTTAATTTTAGATATTTTAGTACTTAAGTTAAACTAAGTTAAACTACTGTTGCCTTGGCAACTAGCTGATAAAAAATATGTTTAAGGCTTTTTTATATTAAGGCCTTTTTATATTTGTTTTTCAGTTAACATTTTTAAATAGTTTTTTTTTATGTGATGAGAGTTTTTGTTAATTTTATTTCAGTTTTAGTTATTTTAGTACTTCAATTTAAACTAGACAAAAATGTGAAATATTGCCTTGGCAACTAGTTGAAATAAAATAAGATTGTCTTTTTTATATTTTATTTTATTTTATTTTATTTTATTTCAGTTAACGTTAATTTTATTTCAAGTAATGGAAATGTTTTTATAGACTGGAGAAATTATGCTGAAAAATTCAGCTTTGCATCACAGGAATAAATTACAATTTGGAAATATATTCAAATAGCAAACAGTTATTTTAAAATGTAATCATATTTCACAATTTTACTGTTTTTACTGTATCTTTGATCAAATAAATGCAACCATGGTCAGCATAAGAGACTTTTTCAAAAACATTAAAAACTCTTACTGACCCTGAACTTGTGCATGGAATTGTATGTGAATATGATAATCATTAAATACCATGATATCACCATCT
This sequence comes from Sinocyclocheilus anshuiensis, assembly GCF_001515605.1. Classification (NCBI taxonomy): domain Eukaryota; kingdom Metazoa; phylum Chordata; class Actinopteri; order Cypriniformes; family Cyprinidae; genus Sinocyclocheilus; species Sinocyclocheilus anshuiensis. Next base: position 1,599,268 of record NW_015551044.1, read on the forward strand.
AAAACCGTTATTGCACCATAATCCACAATATAATATATACTTTTTTAATTCATCAGCAAATTGATTCCAGATGGATAAAAGTCTCACCTTGGAAATATGTCAGATTGTGGAAGTAAAATGGACTGCAAATAGCATTTAATGTGGACTGTATGTAGTTTGGACAGGATTTAACGGGTTAGTTTGAGCTGTGGTTGGTTTTAACTAGGTGTGTTTGTGTGCAGGGTTTGCCTGGACCCCCGGGTGAGAAGGGAGAGACTGGTGACGTCGGTCAGATGGTACACATCCACATCCATACAGTCATTTTGATCAAATGTAATTGTATTTTAATAGAAACTGAGCTTTTTTTCTACATTTTCTTGACTTTTCTCTCAGGGTCCACCCGGTCCTCCTGGCCCCAGAGGCCCCTCCGGACCCCCAGGAGCCGATGGACCACAGGGACCCCCGGGAGGAATCGGCAACCCAGGAGCCGTGGGAGAGAAGGTGATCCGCATCAGCACCATGAACAAAACACTATCATTTCATTTTAATTAGAAACCAACGTCCTTAATGATCTGAGGGAGAATGTGCCAGTAATGATCTCAGTGTGTGTGTGTGTGTGTGTGTGTGTGTGTGTGTGCGCGCTCAGTCAGTTCAGGATCTGCGTGTGTCTCGTGACTGAGGTTTCCTGGAGCTTCTCTCTAGAGTTAAAGCTCTATATGTGTTTGCTTGTGTGTCTGTGAGTGTTTTTGTAAGTTAAATACTTCTCAGTTTAATTAGCAGACTGTAAGTAAGCCATTGATTGATTATTATCCTCAAAAAGTGTAACACAGTGTCTCTGATGTTTGGTTTGAGCTTCACGACCAGCAGCATTAGCCTAACCAGAGTTATGAGGACAGACAGCTTTGTTCATTCTAATTAAAATGATTTCATTTCATTTAATGAGTAAGCAATGACTGTACACCATTTGGATGTCAGTAGATTTGGTAATTCTAATTAGAGTGCTTTGCAGTAATAATATTACATTTGTATATATAGTTTATTATAATATTTTTTAAGTAGTGACTATACAACTAGTAAATGTATCAATAGCTTTGTTTATTCTAATTAATTTATTAATAATAAATTTATATGTAGTATATAATGATGATATTATTAATAATAATAATTTTAAATAGTGACTATACAACAAGTAAATGTATCAATAGCTTTGTTAATTCTAATTAGAGTGATTTATTGTTATTAATAATAATATAATAATAATAATACTTTTTAAAGCATTTTTAAGCATGTATACTATAAACAGTGTAGATGTATCAATAGCTTTGTTAATTCTTATTAGAGTGATTTAATAATAATAATAATAACAACAAGAATAATTTTAAGTAGTAACTATACAACAAGTACATGTATCAATAGCTTTGTTAATTCTAATGAGTGATTTATTATTATTAATAAAAATAAATCTGTATATATAGCATATAATAATTATACAAATGTATTTTAATTTAATTAGTAAGCAATGACTAAATGAGCAAATGTATCAGTAATTTTGTTAGTTGCAATTAATGATTTATTATTATTATTAATAATAATAGTAACAAGAAGAAGAATTTAATGTAATTCTAAGCAAATACTATAAACTGTGTATATGCATCAATAGCTTTGTTAATTCTTATCTGAATGATTTAATAATAATAATAATATAGCTGAAAATGAATTATGTTGTTTTTCTGACGTTTGTCATGAAAAATAGACATTTTTTACAAAATAATGCAACATAATTAAAAATGCAAAATGTTAAGAGATATTAATAGTCAGTGAGTTTCTCGGTTTATTCGCCTTTAGCAGATGTGTGAAGTTCATTTTAAACTGTGACAAGATTTTTTAAAATGTGCATTAAACATGCTTTACTTGCAAAATTCAACAAGTAACACATTGCTTTACTTCATGCTTTACCTTCAGTGCAGTAATCTTGAGTTTTTTTCTCTGGAGTGTGTGTGTGTGTGTGACTGACTGAGCTGTGAGTGTCTGTATCTTTGTGTAAGTCTCAGCAGAGCGTGCGCTCGCATGACTGCGCTCCATCACCTCAGCACCGGCCACTGTCAATATTATTTAATACGGCGCTTCAACACTATTGTTCTGCATCGGAACCAAGGACCCGTTTCAGTTGTGCTTAGAGAGGAATTTTGCCCAGAGAAACACAGACGAGGGGAGGACTTAAAGAAAACAGATAAAGATGATAGAATGAGACCTGGAGACAAGGCTGTTTGCTGTTAGTCTGGAAGATTTACCTCAGCACTTCATTCTGACAGACCTCTTATCCCACTACAGAGAGACAGAGATACCTCCGTCTGACACACACACACACACACACACACACACACACGACTGAAGCAGTTCAGAGCGGCTGAGAGACTCTTAATCCCTCAATATGGCAGATGTGCAGAAGTATCCACACACACACACACACATACACTTAAACAGCCTCTAAGAGCACAGAAAATAACTCATAAACATGTTTATAAGCACGAGAGAAAGCGCAGGGTGAGGATGGACGATATTGAATGTTTAGTCACAAACTGATTGATTTAATAGTGTTTTATTAGTGGTTTGCTAAGGGAAGCGTCACTATTATTCCTTTTTGAATCAATAGCAGTTGATATTGGGATATTTGCATGCTCATTTTGATTACCTTTGCCATCATCTCACTTAAAGTTAATCTTTGAAAGCACTAATAATTTAATAAAACTTTAAAAGCACAATTTAATGACACTATAATTTCTAACTGCATTATAATGTTGTGATGCGTAAATTCACTTGTTGCATAAAACAATTGTTTTTATTTATTTTTTAGATGAAATACTATTGAATTGTAATTATGGTAATTTATTTATTTATTTATTTACATGTTGGTTTTTATTGTTTCTTTTTCAATTCTTTTTATCAGACAAGATAGTAGAGAATTCTAATTTCATCTACTTATTTATTTATTTTATATTTTTGTTCAGACAAAATAGTACAGAATTGATTCATTTTAAACTTTTTTATTTAGACAAAATAGTATACAATTTTAATTTCAGCCATTTACTGGCTATCAGTCATTGCATGAAAATAATGATTGAAATGAAGCAAAATAGAACAATAAAATGGTTTATTTATTTATTTTTTATTTAGACTTTTAATTTTAGCCATTTATTTACTTAGTTCTTTATTTGTATTTGTTATTTAGGCAAAATAGAATAGAAATTTAATTTTGGCCATTTATTTATTTAATTAGTATTACATAAGTATTAAATTATATAATAAATAAATAATGCCGGTGCCTATAGCCTTGTGGGCTTTAATTTAATTAATTTTTATTTTACATTTTTTATTTAGAATATTTGTTTAATTTTGACCATTTATTTAATAATTTAATTTATTATTTAGTAATTTAATTTCAATCTGTTTATTTTTAAAATTTACAATAAATAATATAGAATTTTATTTTCAGCCAATTATTGGGAATCAGTCATAATATAATTTGCATTAAAAAAATCGCATTGATATACATGGACCAGAATATTATAGAAACCTGTGGATGGGCTCTTTTGACTTATGCTAAACAATAATGCTAAACAACCACCAACAACTCTGGAGCATAATGACAGCTAGTTTTTCATGAGCATCACTCACTTCCTCAGAAAACGGCAAAGTCTAGTTCATTTTTGAAGTGTCATCACTCCGATTCAGAAGTGTCTGGATACATATAATGATTTCCATTCTCGACTGACGTCTGATGGAACTGGTCGTCATCAAGGTCGTTTGTTGGTCTGAATATTGATGTTGCGCAGATTTTGATGCTAGAATGTGGCGTTCTGCAGAGGAAAGCAGATTTGCTGACGAGACTGTGAATAATGATGCTGATGTGCTCTTCTGTCCGGTGGACAAAATCTCTGCAGTGTTGAGGAGAAAAAAGAGCCCTGCCATGCTTTACTTACATCTCTCTCTGTTTTTCTGTAGGGAGACGCCGGTGAACTAGGAGAACCAGGCCCACAGGGAGACGTCGGCCCTCCAGTATGGCAAAAAAAACAAACTCACATATGCAAAACTCTAAAACATCAAAAAAAAAGCTGAAAGTCTCAAAATAACACACTCATATCTAATATCTCGTGTGTGTGTGTTTAGGGTCCAAGAGGAGAGCGAGGAGAAAAGGGAGAAGCCGGACCCGCTGGTTCTGCTGGGCCCCCCGGACCAAAAGGACCACCAGGAGATGATGGTCCTAAAGGAAGCCCTGTATGTTCTTATCATTAATGCTTTATTTGGTGTTTGAAAAATAAAGCTTCCAAAAGGAGGTTTTTGCAACAATGCCATAGAAGAACCATATTTAACCAGCAAAGGTAACCTTTCAGTGATCTTTGCCGTCATCTAATGCGCACTCAAAGTTAATCTGTACAAACACTAATAATTTGATAACACTGTTAAATGTAAATTTGGCAAACCTCATAGTTAACATTTCATACTTTATCATACATTATAATGTTACGATGCGTAAATTCACGTAGTTGTTTTATGTATTTATTTTGCTATTTTTTAATTAGACAGAAGAATATAGAATTAAAATTTTGGCCATTTATTTACTTATTATTTTTTTATTTAGACAAAATAGCATATAACAGAGGTGCCCAAACGTTTAATATTGTACTATATCTTATTTATCTATCCTCTTTATTATTCTTACAATAAACGTACCTTGCCTAATGAGGCCAAAAAGCAAACTTGATTGAAGGCTGTGGGCCAAAAATAAACACTGCATTATATCCAACAATATACAGTATACTGTATTAAAATTTATGATTTTTTTTTTTTTTAAATAAAGTTTGAAACGTTTAAAATGTTTAAAAACCAGATTTATTTACATTATTTTTACATCAGCACAAAAATAAAGTTCAAACTAAAATATGAATAAGAAATTAAGATATACTTTAATGTTTTCTAAAACCTTTATTTTTGAGAGTGTATTATAGGTTCTGCATGCTAATTGGTCAATAAGCATAGCTTGTCGTACCTTACTCTGTATGCTTATGAGACCTTGCAGTTACCATGTTTCTGATCAAATATAAAAATGTTCAAATATTTGGTTTGGTTTTCAGGGTCCAAGTGGTTTCCCTGGTGATCCTGGTCCTCCTGGAGAGCCTGGTCCACATGTAAGTACTATTCATGCAAACTGTAGTTATTACAGAGCCATTTTCAGGTTGTTTCGGGAAGTGACATTCTTTTTCTTGCTCTACAGGGTTTGGATGGTGCTCCTGGAGATAAGGGTGATGATGGTGAGCCTGGTCAGGCGGTGAGTATGATTTAAACTATCATTTGACATCTCTGGTCTCGGCTGTTTTATAATGTTTGCTGCTTTTATAATGTTGTTCCTTTCAGGGATCCCCTGGACCTACTGGTGAAACTGGCCCCACTGGACCTCCAGGAAAGAGAGTGAGTAATGCTTATAAACATACTTTTTATTAAAAATATTTATCAAAAATATTGCTTACTGTCCATTAACATGAATAATTTTAAAGTAAATATACCCATATACAGTATGGCTCTCAATTTTCATTCTTTCTCTTTAGGGACCTCATGGACCTGCTGGACCTGAAGGAAGACAGGGAGAGAAGGGTGCCAAGGTAACATGCAAATGTTCACACAGTCGTACACACGTTCATTAACTTTACAGTACAGCTACAAATTTATTACGGCAGTGGTTTCAGTGGTTGTGTCTCTGAATCAGGGTGAGTCTGGTCTGCTGGGTCCACCTGGTAAGACAGGTCCAGTTGGTCCTCAGGGAAGCCCTGGAAAGCCCGGTCCTGAGGGTCTGAGAGGTGTGCCTGGACCAGTGGTGAGTGCTGATGGAGCAGCCTGACAGCCTTATACAGCTCATTATGTCCTAATGTCACATTATATGCCAAATGTATTTGACAGTCTCACAAAGCCTGTATATAACCTACCCAGATCATATTTCACTACAGAATAAAACAAATTTAAATCGAAATATAGAATTTGGAGCCAAAAATTTAAGATTTTCATTTTAAGATTAAAAAATTACTTTCTTACGTCTAGAATGCGACAAAGATTACTTATTGTAAAAAAATACTTTTATTTTAAGAAAAAATAACTTTCTTCTAGAATGCGACAAAAATTACTTATTTAAATTATTATTAGTAATTCACTATTTTAATAAATGTAATTTTTTTTTTAAAGTTTTTTTTACTAGTTTAAATTACAAATAAAGTACCATTAGTATTTGTATTAGTACTACAACATAGTATTAATGAATGAAACCATGAAGATTTTTATTTTAAGGTCAATTAATTAGTATTGTAGCATTTATTTATTTTTTAAAGATTTTTATTTTAAGATCAATGAAGCAATTTTATATATGCAAATCAAGAAATTGGAGCTGCAGATTAGATTCTAAAGGTTTAAAAAAAAAAAAAAATTCTGCAAATTTCTGCAATGCAAAAAATGTGTATTTAAATTGTGTTTTATTAATGATTAAAACCTATTTCATAACATAAAAATACCAATTATATATTATGCTCCAAAATGTCTTTATCATGCCAAAATTATAATATATCTAAAATAATTTATGCATTTGTGTGTGTGTATATATATATATATATATATACTGTATATATTAATTGTACAGTATAAAGTAAAGTATATATACACATCCTAGTATGTTAATTCATGCTGCTTTAAAAACAAAAAAGCCACAGTGCAAAAATCTTTTGGTACCTTCATTCATAATCTATAATAGAATACTATAATAAAACATATTACTATAACGAAAATACAATTTATTTTGGTTGAAATAAGAATTATAGTAAAAATCACCCTTTCAACCCACAGAATATAACACCAGACCTCATATACAGTTCTGTCTAAGGCAGTGATTTTGTGTTAATAAATGGATCTGTTTGATCCTGATGTAGGGAGAACAAGGACTGCCCGGTGCTCCCGGACCCGATGGACCTCCTGGACCGATGGTACAGACGTGATATTCCTCTGAGAATGAGTTCATTACTGTCTTAAATGACAATCTACAGTCCTCACTCTTCTTATGTTTCTCTCTCAGGGTCCTCCTGGACTGCCTGGACTGAAGGGAGATACTGGTATTAAAGGTGAAAAGGTGAGAGAAGCAAATCCATCTTTGATACTCTTAATTAACTGCACTATGACTTAATGCTCTGGTCTAGGTAGGTGACACTCTAGTGTTTGGAACACAGCTGTAGTAATGACTTTACATGTCCAGTACATTCATTGAACTCTGGCTGGCATTGCTGCGTATGAAGGAGTATGTTCATTACAGATGTGTTTAGTAATCTAGCGGCGAATTTCAGGGTCATCCTGGTCTCATTGGACTCATCGGACCTCCAGGAGAACAAGGAGAGAAGGGAGACAGAGGGTTGCCAGGTCCACAGGGAACTGCAGGACTTAAAGGAGACACTGTATGGAAACATGTTCACACACATACAGCAATAAAAACCTAGTATAAACTTTCTAAATCCTTTGTATTTTCATAAAGTCTTCAATATCGGCCTTTTTCTACAGGGTATTTCAGGACCTGCTGGACCTCTTGGACCCATTGGACCTCCTGGTCTCCCGGTACCATTTCGGATGTTTTTTTTAAATCCTTTATTATGTATACTTAGATAAATAAGTTCTTCAGTGGTGCAGCAAAGAACTTTTTTCTTATCAAGAACCATTTATTGCCTGTATAAGGTACTTCAGTTGCAATGTGGTTCTTTGGGTTCTTTGAATCAGTATTATATTCTACATGATTTTCTAAAAAAAAAAAAAAAAAAGATATAAAATGTATGATTCAGAGCGTGGTCACGCTGGAGGCGTTCCCGTAGCGTTTCGACGCAGCGTCTCGTTCCCTTCGGGGAACCATGGTTACATACGTAACCTGGAGACGATTTCTGTTATGTGTTCGACAGGTGGAGTTTCATAGCTCATGAATGACAGAAGTGTCAAACGTTCTGCGGCTGAACGACTCTTTATTGGTTTTATCTCAACTTCCCTGCTGTTCATTAGTCTGTAATGAGCGGCAGGGGGTTACCTCTTCCTCCAGCCTGCGGTCACAATAACAGGCTTCAGCCTACAATTACATAGTCAGTGTCAATCTTGAGGGAAAACATTGCGTCGAATGAGAATTGGATTAGAGTTTATAGGTACAATAGGCATTTTGATGATTTTTCTGTCTACTGTATACTAGAAAATGATTTTCACAATGCAGTTTAACATCTAATCTAAACTGAATGTAAATTTAAACTAGAAACGAATTATATATATATATATATATATATATATAATAAAAAGGTTCTCCATATTTTTGGTTCTAATTATAACCTTTATTGTTTTTAGAGGATATTATATATAAATGTAATTCATAATGATTTATATGTATGTTTCACTTCTGTTCAGGGTCCTCCTGGTCCTAAAGGTGCTAAAGGATCATCTGTAAGTTCATGTTCTTATTTAATTATTCTTGTTAATTTAATTAGCATTTTAATTAGCAGATTAATTTATAATTTTTTAAATAGCTCTGATTTGCCTAAGCCTACTTCTGGTTCTGTCTTTATAGGGTCAGACTGGACCGAAGGGAGAAACTGGAGTGCCAGGATCTCCTGGACCTCCAGTATGTAACTACACTAAACCGAACTATAAAACAAACCAAAACTCCACACACAAACGAGTTATTCCTCTGTGAGATAAGCGCATATTTAAACTTCTGCAGTAGATGTTACGTAAGTGTAATTGAGCTCTATTATGTGGTGTAAAGCAAATCTGTTACAGTAAGGTTCCTCTGAGAGCTCCAGTGGATTTTGCTTCCTTGAGAAACCCTGATATTTCACACCTACAGACTGTGTCGGTTGCTGTTTCCACACTGAGTAACTCAGCCTTAGGACACAGAGAGAAATGCAAGTGTTTAGTTAATGTCAGTGTAAAGGTCTAATTGTTTAGATGGATAATCCTAGATACGGTTATTTTTCAGGTCTATTACAGTAGTTTTTATTACAGAGCTTTTTTATGCCACTTTTATTTATAGAGTGAGACATAGAACAGGAAACAATTATAAGCATTGAGAATGTAGTGCCCTAACAACCACTCACAACACCCTAGCAACCACTTGAAAATCATAGTAATTGTCTGAATTTTGTAAGGCCAAGCAACACTCTTTTCCAACAATTTAGTGACTCCCTAGCAACACTCTAAAAAAAACCTAAACCCTAACAGCCACTCAAATTATCTTAGCAACTGCCTAAAAACCACCCAGAGCATACTATCAACACATTAGCAACCTCCTAAAAAAACTCCAACAGCCACTCAGAACACCTTAGCAACTGCTTATCAACACACTATTATTCCTAGTAGGCTACACTCACATTTTCCAATTATACAGTAACAACCTAGCAACTGCCTAACAACACCTTAACAACCACCCATAACATCCTATCAACACCCTAGCAACCACTTAAAAACCAACAGCCACTCAGAACACCTTAGCAACTGCTTAACAACACCCTAACAACCACCCAAAACATCCTATCTACACCCTAGCATCTACCTAAAAACCCCAACAGCCAATTAGAACACCTTAGCAACTGCTTAACAACACCCTAGTAACCACCCAAATGTTGTGACATAGTTTGCATGGCAAAGCTACACTTACATTTTCCAATTATTTATTAACAGCCTAGCAACTGCCTAACAGCCACCTAAAACATCCTATTTACACCCTAGCAACCACCTAAAAACAAACAAACAGCTATTTAGAACATCTTAGCAACTGCCTAACAACACCCTAGTAACCACCCAAATGTTGTGACAGAGGTTGAATGGCCAAGCTGCACTCACATTTTCCAATTTTTTAGTAACAGCCTAGCAACCTCCTTACAACACTCAGAGTCACTCAGAACACCTTAGCAACTGCTTAACAACACCCTAACAACCACCCAAACATTTTGATGGTGAATTTTGCATAAGCTAACATGTGCTCTAAATAACGCACTTTATGTGAATATTAATGGTTGTTTTCTCGTCTAGGGTCCACCTGGTGATGTCATCCACCCTCTGCCCATCCAGTCCAGCCCCAAACGGGCAAAGAGGAACATTGACGCCAGCCAGATGATGGATGACGCTGCAGATGCCAACTACAAAGACTATGAGGACGGCATGGAGGAGATATTTGGCTCTCTGAACTCGCTCAAACTAGAGATTGAACAGATGAAACACCCGCTGGGCACACAGAGTAACCCCGCCCGCACCTGCAAAGACCTGCAGCTGTGCCACCCAGATTTCCCAGATGGTGTGTATCTCTCGCACACACACACATTTCCAAGTGTGTTAATGATTGTTTTAAACAAAGCATCAGGAAAAACAACAATAACAAAGAGAGACAGAGGGTGCCCATGATGCTAATGAAAATAACAAAGAGAAAATGTGAACCACCCACAACACCCTAGTTACAGCCTATCAAATAACTAGAACACATTAGTAACCAAACCACATCCTAGCAACCACTATGACATTAAGGTCATGCATTGTGCATGGCCAAGCACTACTCATGTTTTCCAATAGCGGCTTAGCAACCTTCTTTAAACCACCTAGAACATTCTTGTAGCCGCTCAGAACACAGTTAGAAACTGCCTAACAACACCCTAGTAACCATCCAAACATTTAGGTGGCAAGTTTTGCAGTTTACAGTAGTAATGGCCTGGCAACCACTTTGCAACACTCTAGCAACTATCCAAAATGTTCACCCAACACCCAAAGTCGTGATGCAAATAAAAATAAAATAAAATAAACCTAGCAATATAGATGTAATAACAAAATGTAATACATTTAAAACAATGCATTTAATTAAAATGAAGGATACAAAGCAGCAGAAAATTTTCGGTAAGTTTGCAAAAGTTTCCAAAAATGTTCCAAAAAAGTTTTCAAACAAATTCTCAAAAGTTTACAAAAATTCTGTAATGCCATACTTTTTCTGCCTCTTTGCAACTCTAATTAAGATTTGTCTAAGAATTATCTTAATTTGAAGGCTTTAACTGAATGCATAGTGACATACACAATTAATTACAATTAATGATTAAGTGCCAAATCGCATAATTAAAATAATCTGATTTTCAGCCCTGTATTAAATGATTCTCATTTGAAAATATCAGCAATACATAAAGCTTACGATGGCCCTTGTTTCTGTTTTCAGGTGAATACTGGATTGATCCGAACCAGGGCTGCTCCAGAGACTCTTTCAAAGTGTACTGTAACTTCACAGCAGGTGGAGAGAGCTGCATCTTCCCCGATAAAAAGAGTGAAGGGGTAAGAAATGTTCTCCTGACAGCCACAAAGCAGAACACTCTGGGACGGCTTCCCACAAGTCCACATCAGGAGTAAAACAGCTTTGATGTCAGAATCACTAAGCACAACACCACTTTAAAAAGCATCACTTATCAAAATGAAGACAAACACACACTAGATTCATCTCACAGTTAGTAGTCCACGGATTCCTGAAAAACCTCCAGAGAGAAATTGTTCAGCTTAACATGCGGAGAGGAATAGAGGTACAGTCTGTTCAATAGGTCACATCTGATTTAGAGGGTTTGTCCACTGAAAATCTATGGGAAGACATACCCTGCACAATGACATTGAATGACCTGTACTTCCTTTCACATTAACCTGAATAAGGTCTATACCAGCTATTCAACTGTTCAAAAGCCCCATTCCTTAATATAATGAGGGTTCTTGTATCCTAGTCTTTAATGATGTTTGTGTATTAGATTCTGCACACAAGTGTGACGAGTTATTTGCCTTAATGAGTCTCAGAAGCGTCACTGATGGAGAATCACTCAGTGGGGTGTGAAGGTGACTCTCAGCACTAAATTCAGTTCTTCCACAGGTTCACTCTTCACACCAGCAGATGCAGACAACAACAAACAAACCAAAAACCTCCTCAGGCTTATTCTCACCTCGCACAAATATTTACCAGGGCAAGCTTTAAATTCAAACCAACTCTTGCATCCCGTCGGACTGCTCCGGATGCAAAAGAATAACTCGAAAATGGTTTTTGTTGGTCAAATTTGAGTTCTAGGGTTTTTTGTTGACTCATGATGAAAGCAAAATCTGTATTATAAAAACGGAAATATTTAATTATATTACTGTTATATCATTACTTTTTTATTATTATTATAGGGATTTTTAAAACTACTTTTTAGGTTTTCAAGTGGCACTTTTGTAGTTCGCACAAAAAAATTAATTATGTGAAAATGATACTATTCATTTTATATCAATTTTGTAAACCTTTTTAGAATATATAGGGACTTAGTTTGCTCAGCAAAAAAAAAAAAGATTAAATATTATTATATATTTAATTAAAATTAGATTTGATTATTGTTATAAATTGTATAATAGTTGTGTAAAGCTCACTTTCATTGTATTTTGTTAATTGTAGGGCTGTAGGTTTAATCTGTTCATTTATGACGTCCATTTGTATGTATACAGCTATTCAAACATTGTGCAAACTGTCTGCAAGAACATGTCTAATGTGAAAGCCTCTGCCTTGGACAGATTGACAACTACACTGCAAAACATATCAAAATAATTCCCACAGGCTACCTGTTACTTCCTGTCTGTCTGCAGTATTGACTCTAGCTGACTCTCTCTCCCTCAGGCCAGACTCACCTCTTGGGTGAAGGAGAATCCAGGATCGTGGTTCAGTGAATTCAAACGTGGTAAACTGGTAAGAGTGACTCCTCTTTCTTGTCCTCCTGAAATAGTCTTCTATTTTACAGAGCAAAATGGCTCGCTGGCCCAAAGACAGTCCAGGCACATGGTATAGTCGCTACAAGAGAGGGTCCATGGTAAGTAGGAATGCATGAGAGAACGGGCCGGTACTGAGGGTCCGCGGATCCTCAGTGTTTCCGGACAATCGGTCTCTAAGCGGCCCGTGCTTCTGCATGCTTCTCGGATCCCTTCGTGGCCGAGCATGGTCATCATCAGAACGGCAGCAAAAAGTGTTTGCTCATACTTATGGGTAATCTGAGGACTGTGGGCGGAGACTGTTGCACTAGCAAAAAGACTCAAGAATGTGATTGACATAAACCCGATTTACCCTAGAATTTGTAGATTTGTTAATGTGAAAGGTCTGACTGATGGAATCCAACCCGTCTTCTGTTCCTGTAAGCTTGAGGAAATCACCTTGAAGTGACTGAGTCAGCTAACACGTGATTGTCGCTCTGCTCCAAATGCTAGTGAGATGCAAAAGGTGTATCAAACAGCTTCCATTTAAGATACCTTGTTATAGAATTGCATGCATCCTTTGCATCGAAGACAGTCACATTGTGATGAGCTTAGTGAAAAGCTGTGTATAGGTTTTTTTTTTTTGCAGTATTGAAAAGGTTTAATATAAACTAGTTCAATCTTAAAAATAGACTTTTTAACAATGCATGTAGATTATCAAGTCAAGAACATGCTAACATCAAACTGTATTGGAATCAACTGTAACAATGTTCAAGTTAGTAAATGTACTTTTTATATATAAAAAAAGAAGTAAAAACCCAACATTTAGTCAACATTAACATTTTAATTGGACTAAGTTTCAATATAAAGCAAAAATCATGTATAAGAGACAACAAAACAATAAAAGTAATTTTAAGGTAAACTTACATGAAAACTTAGGAACTGAATTAATTAATTGAAAATTATTAACTCAATATATTGTGAAAATCTATGTTGTATTTAACATAATAATACTTAACCATAAAATATTAATCAATTTCTTTTTTAAGAGCAACCTTATTTATGATGGAAACAGACAGTACAAAAAGTCCTCGAGTCATGCTTCATGATTATTTTGATTATATTTAAATTTTGGCTAATGAAGATAATTTCAAATCAGTCACTATGAGGCAGTGTTAAGTATTTAATTGATATACTATTATTGTTTTTGTTAATATTTTGAATAAAATTTTTTATATATATTCTGTTTTCACCATGTATAAAACATTTTATGAAAACACAAATTACTAAAACTTTACAATTCGTTTTTATAGATTTATGTTTTAGTTTTATTTATTTTAGTACATCAAGGTAAATAAATTAAAATGAGAAATGTTGGCAACTTGCTGAAGTAAGTTTTCATACATATACATACATACATATAGTTTTATTTAATATAAATTGAACATCATTTGCCTTAGAAGATAGACATTAGACATACACTAGTGTTTGGAACAGAGCCTTTGTGTCCATGGCAGATCTCAGTCACTGAGCTTTGGGTTCAGTCTCTCTTGACATTCAGCTGTGATCATGAGGTAATGTGGTAATGGGCAGGTGTTCATGGTGGGTTGCATGCATGCAAAGTCAATGCATATGAGTGTGTGAGAGGACCTCCTAAATCGTAAGTATATAATGATGTGTGTGTGTGCATGGAGCATGCGCTCGCTCTCTCAGTCAGTCACATGTGTGTGTGTTTGTGGATCAGAGGAGATGGAGTTTTCTTCTAAACATGGGTTGGTATATTCAAGAATGAAAACAAAACATTTGCATATTTCCGTAATGCAAATGTTGCATCACACCACAAGGGGAGAATTTGCATATAAACCAGTACAACTCATTTGAATATATTAGTGATATTTTTCAGTGGAGTCTGTAACAAAATGAGTTTATCGTCCATGTTTGAATGTGTAAATGAATTTTGGTGTTTAATACATGCAGAGCTTATCTGTATTGGGAAAAGAGATTCCTGCTCTTGCCTGACTGATGAAACAAGAGTGTTTAGACACGATAGATCAGTTTTATTCACATATAAACTTGTATGAGATGATTTTTCTTTCTTTCTTTTTTTGTTTTGTTTTAGCAAAGATGCATTTATTTGATCAGAAGTGACAGTAAAGACAGTTATAATGTTACAAAAAATATATTACATATAAATGTTGTTCTTTTGAACTTAATATTAAAAATGATCACTGTTTTCACTAAATACGAAGCAGCACAACTGTTTTCAACATTGAAAATAATGTTTCTTGAGCAGCGAATAATTTCTGAAGGATCATGTGACTGAAGACTGTAATAATGATGCTAAAAATTGAGCTTTGATCACAGAAATAAATTACATTTTAAAATATAATTAAATAGAAAACAGTTATTTGAAATTGTAATAATATTTAACAATATTGCTGTTTTTACTGTATTTTTGATCAAATAAATGCACAATGCAAACTTTTGAACGGTACTGTAAATACATAATTGTTATAGCCAAGTATTTATTCAAAAAGATTGACAATGGTTTCTGACAAATAATTGACAACTAATTTCACTGCAAAAACAAAATTGCCTTCATTTTTTTAAGTTTTGTTTTTCAGTAAAAAAAAATATTTTAAAAATGTAAACAAAATAAACTTACTTAAGAAGAAGAATATAAGTTCAGTCTTGTTTTGAGGTAATATATCTTATTTCAGTAACACTTGATTATTTTATTTTTATTATTATTTTCTAACACTTCACCTGAAAAATTCCTTTTTTTTTTTTTGCCACTGTAGAGTTTTGAACCCAAATCTAAAACAATAGTGATCAAAGTAGCGTAGGATCGGAGGGGTGTGATGTGTAGTTTTTGGCAGAACCTCCAGGGGGTGTTTGTCCGGCAGTTATCTTTACCGTACCGCTGTCTGATTGTCTGCGCAGCTCTCATACGTGGATGTGGAGGGCAATCCGATCGGAGTGGTCCAGATGACGTTCCTGCGTTTACTCAGTGCAACGGCTCGGCAGAACCTGACATACAACTGTTACCAGTCGGTGGCTTGGCACAACCAGGACCTGGACTCTTACGATAAAGCCATCCGCTTCCTGGGTTCCAACGATGAGGAGATGTCTTACGATAACAACCTGTACATCAGAGCCGCCGTCGACGGATGTGCAGTAAGAGCCGGAAATACTTGCTGAATTCAGAACTGCATACTAACGTACTATTTCAACCATAAAAATACATCGTAATATTATGCGGTTCTGAATTGTGAAGTCGTTTTTAGCAAGTTTAAACTGAAAACTCTCACAAGCGATGTTCATAACGCTTCCTTTCTTTCCTCCCGCAGTTGAAAAAGGGTTATGAAAAGACTATTCTTGAGATCAACACACCGAAAGTGGAGCAGGTACCATTTGTTGACATTATGTTCAACGATTTCGGCGGAGCAACGCAGAAGTTCGGCTTTGAGGTCGGACCGGCCTGCTTCATCGGCTAAGACTGCTCAGCGAGCACGCGCGAACAAAACATATTCATTTTCTCCGAAAACAAAACACAAGAAAGAAATAGGATGACTTATTTGTAAAGTTTTGTGTTTCCAAACAAACCCAACAGATAACAAAGTAAGGATAAAAGAAATTTGAAGAAAGAATGGATGTCCAAACAATGGGTTCTTATAACAGAGCAACCTTTTTAACCTCAGTGTACCCTCTGCATCACATGCAAGTTTTGAAACTGGATGAGGTCATCACTCATGACTCTCCCAGCCCTGCTCACTTTACACTCATCCGACTCTTCGCCCCTCCCACAGGCTGTATAGACAGATTAGATCCTTCCTTTTATTTCCCTCCAGTTCTTGGACTTGTAGCTCTATGCACATACGAGAAATCTTTTCCGTAGGTTTGTTTGCTTGGGTTTTATGTTGTTCCTCTTTCCACTTCTAAGCTTTGTTTTTTGTGCATACTTGTCTTCCATTCCCTGGAATGGTGATTATATATATAAATATATATAAATATTTTTTTCTATGTTTGCAAGTACTTTCTGTATATTTTTTTTCCGGTGAAGTGTTTTTTTTTTTTTTTTTTTTTTTTGTTCTA
>NW_015551044.1:1616286-1617728 GCF_001515605.1 Sinocyclocheilus anshuiensis
AGGGTTTTTTTTTTTTTTTTGGTTCTGGCTTCAAAACATGCATGTGAACCCATTGAGCGATAAGGACAGAGCTGCTGGTTATTGGAAAAACGCTTTTTAAAAAATAAAATATACCCCCAATAAAACAGCCTGAGGAAATTTTCAGTGAATCTGAAGAAGAGAAAATAAAGGAAATGATTAAAATACGACAAAAAAAGCAACTGCAACAGCAACAAAGTCTTATTCCAGATGTGAACAACGTCTTTTTGTAATTTAAACAACAAAATTACAATAAAAGTAAGAAACAGCCGTAATGTGAGCATTAATTTGCTACCTGTCATGTTGAAGTGGCTTCCGTGGGTCTGTGAGATCGCGACCCGCCTGTATGAGGGGAATCTTTGATCTGACGTTCACGAATCGGTGCTTCCCTGTATCAGAAGAGCACACCATCACACTGAGGAAACACAATATCGGTGAACTAGGTGCTATGTGGTGCTAAAAATATATACCTTTTTTCCTGTACTTGTTTGTTGTAATTGAAAACGGCTCTGCGGTGATACCCAAGTGGTTCCACGTCTTCTGTCAAAGTCCTAGCTTTGCTTCCCGAGGTGGGGAAGTATTTGTATGCATGCCGTAAAATCATATTCATTTATAGATGAGAACACGTTTTTCTTCTGTTATCATTCCTCACCACGTTTGACAAATGTCCAGATTGTTATATGGAGATCATTTATGGTCCTCCAAAGGCTTTAGCTCACACTTCACATTACAACGTTCGCGTCACAGTCTATTCACATGATCTGAAATGGTTAAACGGAGCACAATTACTGTTAATGCTGTTGTGATTGAGGTAGCACGTGTAACATGGACCCTGCAATGTAAAGTGTTACTCTAGCTAACAGAAGCGATGGAACTGAAATGCCTTTTCACACACAATTAGCTTGGGACCTTTTCATTAGATCTTTTTGGAGGGTCCTGTGAATATTTTAACCAAAACGCTTAGAGGAATGAATAGTTAACTTGACTGCCGATTTCAGCTTTCCTTCCAAAGAGATTTCTCTTAATTTAAGAGACTTGAAGACCAAGAATCAGATTGTCTTGTGTGATTATTCACGTTTGTTGTTTGTACATTACAAAATTTCGCTAGCATATATTCCTTCACCTGCCAGAATTTGTTGTCATTGACTAGAGCCATCTTGTTATTCATCTATCACACCTTTTGCCACTAGACATTTCCTGCACTCTTTTGTTCTGCTTTTTGACCACTAGACCTGCTACTGCAAAATCTTGCTCAAATTTTTTAAATATGACTTGAACTGGTTCTTTTAAGAGGATTCAACATGGAATATGCAGTTTTGACACAATTTTGTCAGTACGAAACACATTTCAACCGATTCTTCTGTAAATTTCAAAACCAGCAGTAATGCTGCCAATAAAGTTTACTCTTTTTTTTTTTTTTTTTT
>NW_015551044.1:1618524-1633491 GCF_001515605.1 Sinocyclocheilus anshuiensis
AGTTAACTTGACTGCCGATTTCAGCTTTCCTTCCAAAGAGATTTCTCTTCATTTGAGAGACTTGAAGAGCAAGAATCAGATTGTCTTGTGTGATTATTCAAGGATGTTGTACATTACAAAATTGTGCTAGCGTATATTCCTTCACCTGTCAGAATGTGTTGTCATTGACTAGAGCCATCTTTTTATTCATCTATCATCTTTTGCCACTAGACCTTTTCCTGCACTCTTTTGTTCTGCTTTTTGACCACTAGTCCTGCTACTGCAAATCTTGCTCTAATTTTTTATTAAATATGACTTGAACTGTTTCTTTTAAGAGGATTCATATGCAGTTTTGACACAACTTTATCAGTACGAAACAAATTACAACCAATTCTTCTGTAAATTTCAAAACCAGCAGTAATGCTGCCAATAAAGTTTATTCTGTTTTGTTTTTTTTGTCTTTGTAATGTTTGTTTGTTTGTTTTTGCGGTCGTGTCAAACCTGTGTACAAGAAGATTGAAGAGATATTGGTTTTGTGTCAATAAATTCAGGTTTACTGTGTCCACCCACCCTTGTATGTCTTTTGAAGCATTAAAACTTTCCTGTATGCATGAAAATGTTAAGCTTTCTCTTCATGTTTCTTCCCACAGCCACATTTCTTTTTTTTTTATCAGCCGTATGATACATCCTCTCAGTGCTCCGATGAAAACAGGCCTGTCCTTCATTGTGAAATGGAGAGAGAGCGATGTTTGTTGTAACTCTCTACCAAAGCCCATGTTCTTTGTAGTATATTTATTGTATTATTTAAAAATAATAAATGTTAATTGATACCAGTAGTGTTCTTGATATCTGATAAATATATATCAGATATACATCTTTATATCTGATAACTGTTATCACTGTGCTATATTATGTAGAGATGCAGAAGAGGAGGCGCATGGACATGTGAAATGAAATTTTAAGTATATCACTGGTACAGCATCTGGAACAAAGCCTGAAAAGGCTTTTCTTAACATATGAGGCATATTTTACAAACCAAAAAGCGACTTACATTAAGCCGGAACGATCCTTGTATGATATTATTTTGGTGAGTATTCTGACACGAACAAACCTGATGATCATGTTCTGCAGCATTTGAGATGATCCAGTGAGGATCCTGTGCTTCAATGGAACAAGAACATCTGAGCGCCTGAACAAAGAAACACATTTACTTGATTAGTCACACAGAAATATTTCTTATTTTATATCTTAGTTTTACATTATAAAACAATCATCTTAAGAGTTTTGGACACCACCATTAAAGAACAAACCAAGGATGTAAAAACTGCAAACAAGAAAAAAATATATATAGAGAGTTCTGACAAACAGATCATGGAACAAGTCGTTGATTTTTTTTTATATATATATATAGCTGTGATACATCTAAATATAATAATTCAGGTTAATTGGGACCTTTTTCCAGTCATCTCAAATTTACAATTTAACTGAATTCACCATATCTTTAAACATTTTTTCAGAAATATTTTTGAAGTTTTAAAACTACACATCATAGACTCAAAGGGGTTAAAATGAGGTTGTGCAAATAAATTGTTAGCCGACAACCATCAAATCACATTTAGATTTTTTTTTAAGACCATATTTTTTCTTAAAACATGAAAATGTTAAACTCAAAGACTGGAAAACAAAAAGCTGGAATCTAGACAATGAAGCAGCTTAAAATGTATTTTTTTTTAATATCCTTTTTTTATTTATTTATTGTTATAATTGAACAAATGCAGAAAATAAGAATGAGCAAGTGTGTCCAAACATTTGACTGGTATTACAGCTTGTCCAACCAAAGTACAACATGTTGTAACTTCAGTATCCGGATGAAAAATGATTTATACCGTTTTTTCTTATTTGCCCAATATTAAATCTAAATCGAATCAAGATCTTTCTCTATAACTGAAGGTAGTATAGTGCACACAGACAGCGAGAGAGCGATGTTTGTTGTAACTCTCTACCAAAGCCCATGTTCCTTTGTAGTATATTTATTGTATTATTTAAAAATAATAAATGTTAATTGATACCAGTAGTGTTCTTGATATCTGATAAATATATATCTGATATCAGATATACATCTTTATATCTGATAACTGTTATCACTGTGATACATTATGTAGAGTTGCAGAAGAGGAGACGCATGGACATGTGAAATACTCAAGTGAAATTAATTTTTAAAGGGGTCATATGATGCGATTTCAATTTTTCCTTTCTCTTTGGAGTGTTACAAGCTCTTGTCGCTGAGGAAATACAACAACTTTGCGCTGTGGATCACCGGATCGGCTTTCACTGTGGACGAAGTGAAGTCCAGCCCGGGGTCGTCACATGGTTGCCGCAAGCCCGCCATACGCTCCTTCGTCGAATCCGCCGGCTGCGCCGTTCTCAAGCCCACCTGCCTCCACTGGTTATCTGGAACAAAGACTGAAAAACCTTTTCTTATCCTGTTAGATGCATATTTAAACAAACCTAAAGTGACTTACTTTAAGCTGGAATGATCCTTGTATGATATTATTTTGGGGAGTATTTTGACATGAACAAACCTGATGAACATGTTCTGCAGCCTGACTTGAGATGATCCAGTGAGGATCTTGTGCTTCAATGGAACAAGAACATCTGACCGCCTGTACAGAGAAACTTGATTAGTCACACAGAAATACTTATTTTATATCTTAGTTTTACATTATAAAACATAATCTTCTCAGAGTTTTGGACACCACCATTGAAGAATAATCCAAGGATGTAAAAACATGATTTTGATTTTTTTTAGTACAGCTGTGATACATTTAAATATATTAATTCAGGTTAATTGGGACATTTTTCCCAGTCATCTCAAACGTACAATTTACCTGAATTCACCAAACGTTTTTCAGAAATATTTCTTAAGTTTTAAAATGGCACAACCCTAAAATTGCACTTTGGAATCTAGACAATGAAGCAGCTTAAAAACATATTTTGTATATCTATTTTTTAACTTCTATTGTTATAAAATGAGCAGAAAATAAGAATGAGCAAGTGTGTCCAAACATTTGACTGGTAGTACAGCTTGTCCAACCAAAGTACAACTTGCTCTAACTTGAAAAAAATGATTTTGTACAGTTTTTTCTTATTTGCCCAATATTAAATATAAATCGAATTAAGATCTTTCTCTATAACTGAAGGTGGTAAAGTGCACACAGAGAGCCGTATTAACCCAGAGCTCAGTGACTGGAGTCTTTTTCTCAAGAGCCCTGGCCGTGTCACTGGCCTAGATCCATCTCAAACAGCCCCGACTGCAGGACGGGGCACTGGAGCAGGGAATATTAACATATCCGGCACGTCAGCCCATCTCAGCTGTGAGAGACCACAGTCACACAGCTCGCTGTTACTGATCCAAGCAGTTTAACATAGTAAAGAAGAAAACTTCATCTAATTCCTCTTATTGCTGACAACTCTTCTTCATTCAGTTTTGTCTTTAATGAAAATGCCCAAGGTGTTATTGTTGGGTTATAAAATTCATACTCTTGCAATATTTACTCAAATGCAGATTCATAGTTTGCACAGTTTTGCTCTAAAATATCAAACAACTGAAGTTAAAAGTGAGCCAACCAGAAATAAAAGACACTGACCATTCAAATTACATCAACAAAACCAGCACAGAACTAACAGCAAAGGCTGCTATTATTAATTCCTCATTTATGCAAACTACTCTCAGTATATCCTATACCCAAATCAGTGGATATAAGAATGCTTTCATATTACTCTTTGTGTGTTAGTAACCTTATTTTCAATTTAGCATATGTGTGACGCACTCTACCATTTTGAGTCGAAAGTGGCGCAATTGAGCCGTTATTTGTGGACAAAAGTGATTATAAATAACTTTAGGTTTTGTGTTTTATGTTATTTTTTCTTAAAACAAAGTCTTAGCTTCCAAAGTGCATCAATTTTATTACGAAATTTAAACAATGAGTATCGTTTTGCCGCTCTTTAATGTGGCGAGATAACATTACATCGCTCTATGTAGGCTACCTGATCATCTCTCCCTCTTTACTAGTAAATGTAGCATGACATAACAATAAATGAACATCAGCGAGTATGTTAAAAGATACAGCACAACTTACGGAAATGTATAATCTCTCGTGTAATCGCCAAAACGCACGTTTCAACCGTGGAAAGGCGTAAAACAACTGGTAGTGGTAAACAAAATGTCATGTCACGTGACGTTACGTTTACCTCAGGAGGACAGTCACTCAACGTCCATACCTGGTAAGTTCACTAGAAAAAAAAAAACAAATTTTAGTTAAGGCATATTTTACACAAAACTGGATTAAAATAGTTCAAATTAAATTTAAAATTAAAATTAAAAGCAGTGTTTTTAACCATTTAACCATGGAAAAAACTTGTGAAAAATATATCATGTGATGTTTTGTTTGCCCTCAGGTAGTCACTCAATGTTCATATCTTATCAGTTCGCTAGAAAAAAATATTTTAGTACAGATATTTTACTTAAAAGTTAAGGCATTTTACACAAAACTGGACTGAAACTGACAAAGCACTGTTTCAAAGGCAGAAAGACGTGAATAAAACAACTCTTAAACAACGTCACATGACAAATTTTACCTCAGGAAAGTCACTCAACGTCCATTTCTCATCAGTTCGCTAGAACAAAAAATTCAGTTAAGGTATTTTACACAAATGTTAAGGCATTTTACACAAAATAGATTAAAATACAAGATAAACACTGGTGGATAACTGAATTACTGTAAACATGCAAAGTAATGAGGTCATTCAAAAACAGCATATTATTGATTGAGATGTTGTTGAATACAATTTCATATATTACATAATGATAGTTATTTAAAAAAATAGTAGACAGTAGCCTATGCAGTATCAAATAAACAGTATGCCAGTATTAATTCTGAACATACTCCATTTTTATTTTAGCTCCTTCTGAAATACTGTATTCTTGAAATTGATAGACGGATCTAAGCAGAGAGGACGTCATGAAGGACAGCTACAGAAATAAAGGTTCCTATAATTTATGTACAGCATGAATGAAAGAATAAAGCTGTAAAGGTGAACATGGCCTTTAGGAGTGTTTGAAATGAAGGCGCACTGCGAGGACACTGGGGTGCGATCACTCTAACTGAGAAACAGGAAAGCTTTGAAATGGAAAGTGCACATCTGTGGAAGTGAATTGAAGGAATGTGCTTCACATTAAGAGAAGCCAGAGAACATTTCTCTATCACAGCCTGTGGAAGGAGGGATGAACTCACAGAGAGATGCAGGAGGAGAGACACGTCTGATGTGTAAATTCATCAGTGTCTGTGTGATGTTCATCTCTGGAGACTCAGGGACTCATTTACAATCAAACCACACACGATTAAGCTCATCTATCTATCTATCTATCTATCTATCTATCTATCTATCTATCTATCTATCTATCTATCTATCTATCTATCTATCTATCTATCTATCTATCTATCTATCTATCTATCTATCTATCTATCTATCTATCTATCTATCTATCTATCTATCTATCTATCTATCATCAGTAGATGGTTAGCACTGGTCTGTAGGTCGTGTCTGATCAAAGTGACACACAGCAGTGAAGCAGTGACATGATCAGCTGTGAGGCACACTTGTACATTACAGCAAACCAAAAGTCAGATTCAATGAAGAAAATGTGTTAACTGCTATCACACACCTCATCCAGACTGTGACTGTGTTTGTGATATGAAATAGTGTTAATTGAATTATCTGCAATGATTATAACAACCCAAGAATAATGAACATATGGCTTTTTACGTTGTTATTTCATTACTGCAGGGTAATGGGCTGTTTCTGGCAGTGAGTAGAGAGTAATTTCAAGTGACTCTCCGGACACACACACACGCGCACACACGCACACACACACACACACACACACACACATTTCCACTGTCATATACGCACATGCTCTTGTCTCATTATTTGACACAGAATCACACTCTTCCTCTCCCTAAAGTAGAATGGAAAAGTAATTGAACCAATCACGAGGCTGATGGGCTGATAATCCTGATGCTGCATTTCTGAACTTTCAAAGTCAAAGTCTGTGAAGGCAGGAAACAACGTGAGATGAAGAGGGATGTGATCTCACTGGGAGAGATACATCCGCTGTCAAGAAGATCAAGCCGCATTTAAGGATCCTAATACGACATCCTGATGAGCCCTGGAGCAAGAATATCAGCGTCCATGTTACGCAGCCAGAGAACAAAAAGATGAATTATTACATAAGCCAAACCTGCCGGTAATGACAGGTGAATGAAAGGGTGCATTTGGCCCCACTTTGATCAATCTGTTTTTAAATTATTCATCTGCAGATGAGGTGTCATCTTCTCTTCCTTCTCCTGTTCCTGTCATGTCGTACAACAATTGCTCCTCACGGAGTGAAAGATCACTTGATGAAAACCGAAGGCTCTTTGTGTCAAGGAGAAATTGCATCATCAGAAGATGAGAGACGAATGGAAGTTTGTCTTGATCGCAGCCCTGAAACAAGGCAAAAAAAACAGCCGAACAAACCTGAATTAACCTGACGAGGCAGGGCAAGGGGGTTGAGTGAGTGCTGACAGTAAAAATTTAAAACAAGTCAAAGAATCTGGTCAAAGTCATGGCATACTGGTTCTGGTAAAAGCCTGATATCTGATACTGTATTTATAATATATCAAATTATATACATAAGCTAGCATTCAAATGTTTAGGGTCAGTATGATTTTTTAAAGAAATTAAAACTTTTAAGCAAGAATGCATTGATCAAAAGTGACAGTAAAGATGTCTTGACAAAGGCATATACTGTTATTTATTCTATTGAACTATTTCCATAAAAATATTAAGCAACTCAACTGTTTTCAACATTGATAATAATAGTTAATGCTTCTTGAGCATCAAATCAGCATAGTAGATTGATTTCTGAAGGATCATGTGATGCTAAAAACTGTATCATGATACTGTATCATGATTTTTTTTCTATTTGTATCACATTGTCAGTAACTTTTTCTGCAAGTAACACCGATTAGCCAGTAGGTGGAAATGAAGGACTGTCTTTATGAGCGAGTTAACGCCCCATTTATGCAACCGATTAATTAAAAACACTAATTATTTCAGGAACGAAACAAGTGAATGCCTTTATGAGTGAGTCATTAAATCACTCACTCAACCAATTCATTCAAAAACATTAATTCGTCCAAGTAATGAAACAAGTGACTGCCTTTATGAATGAGTCATTAAATGATTCACTCAACTGATTTGTTAAAAAATACTAATTCATTCAGGAATGAAACAAGTGACTGCCTTTATGAGTGAGTCATTAAACCATTAATTCATCCGATTGGTTCAAAAACGTGTTCAGGAACGCAACAAGAGACTGTATTTATAAGTTGCTGAATCATTCATTTAACAGATTCATTCAAAACAAGAGACTGTCATTATGACAGAATCGTCGAGTCATTCATTCGTTCAAAAGCACTGAATCATTTAGAAAAAAACTCTATTACTGTGTGTTGCAACAGTTCAGAAACCGGCAAGTAACGGGAAATATTGCGTTGGAAAGATACTCAAAAATTAACTTATTGTTCATTGAACTGTTGTATAAAAGCAAAATCACACAAACAACCGTCTCAGTGTCCTTTAACTTCTCGGATACAGCCCAAGCTCTTGTTGCTGACATGTTTCCAATTAACAGAAGCTTTAAAAAATCTTTTAAACTTTTGTTATATTACAAAATATATGATACTAATAAAAAAAAATAATGCAACGTTTATTTTGTTGGGCTACTCATTTGTAAATTCTATTTGCAAATTCGCTCAACTGATTAATCATTAACCAACTATTCATTTACAAAACAAACCTCACTACTCAAAGCTACACACTCTTCCTCCTGCTCTCTTCTTCTCTCTCTCTGATTGTTTGCTCTGAGAAGAGCAGCCGGAGGATTAGAAGACGTTTAATCGCAGCAAACAGCCCACCTGATCCTCAGCACACACAGATGGTGATGCTGACCATGTTTTCCACTTCAGCACGAGAGTGAATGAGGACAGAAAGAGGCCGCAGCAGCAGATAGACGGATTAAATGGATCTTTATAGCAGCTGAGCTCCTGAAATGAGACACACTGTCCTTTAACTTCTCGGATACAGCCCAAGCTCTTGTTGCTGACGTTTCCAATTAACAGAAGCTTTAAAAAATCTCTTAAACTTTTGTTATATTACAAAATATATGATACTAATAAAAAAAAATAATGCAATGTTTATTTTGTTGGGCTACTCATTTGTAAATTCTATTTGCAAATTCGCTCAACTGATTAATCATTAACCAACTATTCATTTACAAAACAAACCTCACTACTCAAAGCTACACACTCTTCCTCCTGCTCTCTTCCTCTCTCTCTCTGATTGTTTGCTCTGAGAAGAGCAGCCGGAGGATTAGAAGACGTTTAATCGCAGCAAACAGCCCACCTGATCCTCAGCACACACAGATGGTGATGCTGACCATGTTTTCCACTTCAGCACGAGAGTGAATGAGGACAGAAAGAGGCCGCAGCAGCAGATAGACGGATTAAATGGATCTTTATAGCAGCTGAGCTCCTGAAATGAGACACACTAGCTTTACTACAAAGAAGGACAGAGAGGACAGTGAAAAAAGAGATATTCATGTACCGTGAGGTAAACAAACCTTCACCCCCTGCTCTCTCTTTCATCTCAGTGTCATTAATTTGTTAACAAAATGACATATTGCAGAGTGTGTTAACTGAATGTTTTAATGAGCTTTTAACAGTCCTGTCAAGTCAGGTTTAGTCATGCCATATTTCAAGTTTTACGTTTCTTTTCTTGTATCTTCTGTCAGATACAAGAAGAAATCAACCCTGCACTTGATTTTTGTCAAAAACTCAAGAGCTCTACCTTACAAATGAAGTCACAAGAGACCTAAAAAATGCATGGCATGTCAAAATAGAAATGATACATGAATCAAGAAACAATCAAACTAAGAACAGACAGGAAACAAATGGAATACAGAACAAAACAGTCCAAAACCATTACAAGAGGTTGGATTTGAACTATGTTGTTAATTGATTAACATTTTATTTAACTTATATGATATGCTGGTCACAATTAATTAAATATACATACATTTTTGCTGAGAAATAAATTAAGAATTTATGACACTACATTATAATTGCAATATTTTCTATGTGAAAGATTTCCTTTATAATGAATATTTATTTATATTAAACATAAAAAAAGAAACATTATTAAATAAATATTTGTAATACTTTTTAAAGAAATCTCTTATGCTCATCAAGGCTGCATTTATTTGATCCAAAATACAGAAAAAAATGTAATATTGTTAAATATTATTACAATTTAAAATAACAGTGTTCTATTTTAATATACCTTAAAATAGCTTACTCTTGTGATCAAAGCTGAATTTTTTGGCATCATTACTACAGTCTTCAGTGCTACGTGATATAATGGATTATTCATTTAAATATATAAAATATTGACTTACATTATCCCTGAAATATATTATATATACATATAATGTTTAAACTAGAATTACATCAGAATTCTCCTGTCATACAGGTAGTGTTAGCTAATAATCCTCCAGGATAAGCTCTTATTTTATCTAGTATCTCTCCATCTCTTTCTCTATTTTTATCTTTTTCTTGTCAGGAATACTCTCTTTTTTTTCGTTAAACTGACTGTGATTGTGAGCGGGTGGGTGAGTTTGCCGTCACCCTGTACTGACAGCTTTAAACTTAAA
Source organism: Sinocyclocheilus anshuiensis (assembly GCF_001515605.1). NCBI lineage: Eukaryota > Metazoa > Chordata > Actinopteri > Cypriniformes > Cyprinidae > Sinocyclocheilus > Sinocyclocheilus anshuiensis. The sequence goes on from NW_015551044.1 coordinate 1,628,318, forward strand.
CCTCTATAATAATGAGCACGAAACACACACACACACACACACACACACACACAGTGAGAGAGAATCCTGACAGTCATGATCAACACTCAACAGTGTTTCCCTCCCAATCAGACCATTCCACCCGCACTCCTCCAAAAACAATCTCTCCATCACCTTAACACAATCTCAGCGCCTCTCTATCCGTCAGATCAATTTCTGAGTGTCGTTCTCTCAGTCATTTCTCAAGTTTTCTTTGTGCCTCTTCGTTCTCTGTCACTCCTCCCTGTTTTATCAGTCATATGAGCCTGTGAAATGCTGTTGAAAATAGTCTCAGCTCAAGGAGCTTTCAACTACAGAAAAGTTTAAAAGCAAAACAGTCTTGCCCGTGGCGCTTTTCTCCGTCTTTCAATCTTTGTTTGCCGTTTTTTAGAAAGTGATATGCGATGTGCGATGTGATGATATACAGCAGCTAGTTCTGGTTTGTATTATGATGCAAAAGATCAAGGATACAGTTCTGAGATCATACTGAAGATGAGAGGGAGTTTACATGTATTTGCTCTGTCACGTAATATGTTCTTACCCAATACTAACCCTAACCACTCCTTAATCTAGACTTTAAACCTTGAAAACTGTGGAAGACCATTTTTTAAATATAGCATAAAGAAATAGAACAGTGAAGGAAATTCTAGGTCTAACTCTAGTAATTATTTTGAGCTATTTGCCAATAACAATTCTCAAATATGGCTGTTTTGAATTGAAAATATGGTATCATTTATGTTATTCATGTAATTCCTACCTGAATGTGACGAGACACAAAACATTTTCCCGTTTTCACATATTATGGATACAAATAAGAGTGCATGCCTAATATGTGAAAAATGTCAAATGTTTTGCGTCTCATCACATCCAGGTAGGAATTACATGAATCACGTAAATGATACCATATTTTCAATTCAAAACAGTCATATTTGAGAAAAATCTTAAGTAGTTTGCTTCTATAATTAAAGAGTCGTCAAATATGAAATGTTTCGCTACTTCCATCTTACCTCACTCTCTTTCAACATTAAAAATGACACTTCACACTGGAATTATGGCAAAACATGCTTTTTGGTAGTATTTTTAAAGTGTTGCTAATACAACTCTTTGTGCTCCTTAAATTGTCTTAAAAACTCTTTAATTTACCTTAATAAACACACAGAAGCCTTGAAAAATGTGACTGAACGCCACACTGCAGACTAAAAGAAATATTGTTTCTTATTTAAACAAAAGGGGAAAGGAACAGCGGAATAATTCAGAGTTAAAAATGGTTCATTTCCGTCTGCTGCGATTCCTCAGCTGGGTGACTTCTGAGACGGGACTCATTAGAGAGGGTCTGTGTGTGTGTGTGTGTGCTCACCAGCTGTTCTCATACAGGCCTCATTAGAGTGTTTGTGTTCAATGCTGTTCGTGTTTGGTCAAAAACATTAGAATAATTTCACACGGTCGCAGGTTCACTATGAGCTCTTAAGGGCAGCTGTGAGTGTGTGTGATAGTGTCGTGCTTATGTGTTAACGGAAGTGAATCCCAAATGGAATCCAGAGAAAACAGACTGAATAAATATTCCCATTCACTCCCTCATCCAGCAGCATCTGAATGATAGTCATCTGTAGCAGAGATACAGACAGATTTGAATCGAGGTCAAATACTGTATACATAACCCCTTCAGACATTTAACACTGAAACATTCAGAGAAACGTTTTTGAAAATTCGTATTTACCTCAGTTGCTAAAGTATGAACAAATGAATTTAAAGTTGGGATCACCTGATCACCTGACCTGAATGATATTGTTTGACCAATACCAGATGATTGTAAGTGTCACATAACCCATACGCATATTTTTAATAATTGTTTTGATGATTAGACTACAACAATAAAACCATTATATGCATTATTATTATTATTATTATTATTGTTGTTGAAAGACCCATATTCATTTAGAGAGAATATTTGAGAGAATATGAACATAAATAATAATAATAATAATAATAAGTACAATAGCCATAATGCATGTTATATTCAAATATTCATAATGAATATTCATATTTTCCTAAATAAATATTCTCTTTAAATGAATACGGGTTCTCCTTATTATAGTAGTAGTAATTATAATAATAATAAATATAATAACAATAAAATAATAATAATAATGCAATCCTGACTTTATAGTTATAATCTAATCATATTTTAATCATTATTAACATTCATAATGCATGTTCACATTCTCCAAATTAAAATATTCTCTCTAAATAAATATAGGATCTAGTTTGAATAAATAATAATAATAATAATAATAATAATAATAATGCTATTATGGCTTTATTGTTGTAGTCTAATATTTTAATTAATATTCAAAATGCTCAAAATGTCCATATTCTCCAAATTAAAATAGTCTCTCTAAATTAATCTGCCATCGCCTTTGAACAGTATTATAAACTTTCAGAAATGTGAAAAGGATAAAAGAGTTTTGTAAAATATCCAATATTAATTTGATTTTGCAATAGTACTAGCAGCAGCAGCTGTAGGAGCTACTTCAGTGTTAATGAAAGAACTAAACTCTTAGTTCATGCTGAATGCAACTAGGGAAATGAGTGTGTGTGTGTGTGTGTGTGTGTGTGTGTGTGTGTGTGTGTGTGTGAGTGTGTGTGTACCTGGTATTTATCACGTTATGGGGACCAAATGTCCCCACAAGTATAGTAATACTAGTAAATTTTGACCTTGTGGGGACATTTTTGAGGTCCCCATGAGGAAACAAGCTTATAAATCATACAGAATGAGTTTTTTTGAGAAAGTACAAATGCACAAAGTTTCCTGTAAGGGGTAGGTTTAGGTGTAGGGCAATAGCACATACAGTGTGTACAGTATAAAAACCATTATGCCTATGGAATGTCCCCATAAAACATGGAAACACAACATGTGTGTGTGTGTGTGTGTGTGTGTTTCTCGCTCCACAGGTGTAATATGTCCTGTGTAATATGTCCTGTGCTGTATTGATCTGTTTCCTTCCAGACTGAATGAATGAATGAATGAATGAATGAATGAACTCATATCGATCTCAGCCATTGCTCAATCAGTGTGTTGGTGTGAGTGTGTGTTTCTAACTGTCCAAAACAAATCAATATAAAGCAGGATGAATGCATCACGGCTAAGAGATTAACTGTCTCACACTTCATTTGACACAAAACACACTCCTTCAGCTCAATGAGAATATAAACCAACATGGACATTTACAACTGCACGACAGCTCATTAGGCACATCTCTTAAACAAGGTGATTTTTTTTACAGCAATAATCATGAAATATATTTAATGCTACCATAAACAAATAAAAGAACTATTTAAAATGACATGCACTTATAGAGACTCCAGTCATATCACCTCATGATGGCCGTCATGTTGAAGTCACATGACTAGCCGTCGCCGATGCATTACTGTAATAAACATACTGTAAGAATACACAGCCATATTTAGATCTATTTTTATATATACAGTATTCTTCATTAAAATTGACATTTTTCTCATCTTAGACATCATGGATGAATATTTTCACTTAGCTTGTCACATTCTGGGATTTCATATCTAAACATACACCCAAAATCATTGTATTTGATCATTTATTACTCATTTGAAAACAGCTTTTGTGCCTATGATGCTCGGTTGTCTAGTTAGGGAGCTCATAGGGACTGGAACAGAAGTAGTTTATCACTGTTTATCTTTGTATTTGTCCCACAATTAACGAGAGAGAGATTGAGGTCACTATGTCCACATAAATAGTCACTGATTGAGAGTTTTGAATGTATTATATCCTTCAGCAGGCCTGTTTTTCACTGCAGCCCACATGACTTATTCATAGAGACTGAAAACAGAAGACATTTGGGTCCCCAAAGACAAAGAGAAAATCTTTACAAAATCACTATCACCAATAAGAGCGCAGGACACACACACACACACACACACACACACACACACACAGACACAGTGACTGAGTCTGCAGGGTTTATATTGTCCTGTCATTTCGGTTCAGGTTTTTAATGCCTCTTTTCTCTGTCTGAGTCTTTGTTTATTGCACATACTGACAATAAAACACAGAGAATTTAATTTCCAGTATATTCCCAGGGGAATGAAAGGCAGAACTTGTGTGTGTGTGTGTGTGGTGGAATGGGGTCGAGTGTGAACCATCACCGCATTTGTCCGATGTGTGTTGCCCATGGCAACAGCTGAAGAAATCGTAGTAATTGAAACCGCCACAGACACGAACACAACAAACACATTTACACACAGACTTCGACAAACCATTTGTTCATTTTGTTCAACATCAATTATTGAACACACACGCACTCCGGCTGCAAGACAAAACTGGAACACACACGTTATTAATCAACAAAGACTGCTACACTGCAAATGAGAGAGCTGCCTGTTTCACATGTAGTCCTAAAATCACTCACATCTAAAGAAAAATAGTGAATAATATTCTGTATAAAAAGAGAATTCTGTCTCACATGGGACGAAGAGGATTAAGTAAGTATAAAAAGAGAAAAGTAAAGCACGTTTTAGAATCATTAGAATTTTTTTGCTCTATGACATTATTTTTATGACAACAGTGCTAAAAACCAGAAGAGAATTATACTGTAGTTTCCTCATGTGTTTCCTCAGAAATTGCAAGTGGAGGTAGTAAAGAAGGTCTGTATTTAACATTATTTTAACATACTCATACAAACCGTCATTTTGAGGTAGCTATGTGATTTTAAAAGCATAAGTTAGTTAATGAGATTTATTGGGCAATAAGCTTGCGTGGTAGATATTCTTTTTTAGTCCTTATATAATGTAATTTTAAGTACATAAAAATTACTTATGTCATACTTAATAGTAAATTACATTGATTTACACATATATAAAACATATATATACCTGTATATAAATACAAAATATAAATACAAAATTGCTATATATATATATATATATATATATAGCAATTTTGTATTTATATTTTGTATTTATATACAGGTATATATATGTTTTATATATGTGTAAATCAATGTAATTTACTATTAAGTATGACATAAATAATTTTTATGTACTTAAAATTATATTATATAAGGACTAAAAAAGAATATCTACCATGCAAGCTTATTGCCCAATAAATCTCATAAACTAACTTA